>NW_028324166.1:5339241-5940982 GCF_054372755.1 Phalangium opilio
TGAACTCTTGAGCAATCCTTAAAAATGTCTAGAATTGTTTTTATAAAGTAAATGCCTTTACAAAAAATCTCTTAGACTGTTATTTATAGTTAAAATGTTTCTGGTTCATTTTGGTGCAACTAATACATTGGAAAACTTAATTTAGATCGAGTTTATTTAATTATAAGCACTTAAAACGTGCTGGAAACATTTACACTTTCGGCCTAAAAAAGGTCAGGGAAAATCTCAGAAAAAGGTCAGGGAAAACCTCAGAAAATGGTCAGGGAAAATCTCAGAAAATGGTCAGGGAAAAATCTCAGAAAATGGTCAGGGAAAATCTCAGAAAATGGTCAGGGAAAATCTCAGAAAATGGTCAGGGAAAATCTCAGAAAATGGTCAGGGAAAACCTGGAAAAGTCAGGGAATTTGGTTCTGAAAATTCCGTGGCAACCTTTTACCCGCTTTTTGTGTTCCTGTCTGGATCTAAAAATCCGTTTATTGCAGGTTTATTTGGAACAAGGTAGACTCGAAATTGAAATTCAAGGTGTTGGAACTCCACAGGTTATTCTGAAACCTTTTGATGGTAAATTAACACATTTCATTAAATTTTTTTTATAAAGGGATAGTAGCATTTAATTTTATCCACCCTTTAGTTTTCATAGTTAATTAAGCAGTTAAGTTTTTGTTATTTGAAAATATTTGAAAAAGGAAAATAATTAAAATAGGCTATTTTTCTGAATTATGACGACATAATGGTGTCGCCATCTGGTGTCAAAAATATGTAGCTCGCCACTTTAATTTCGTTTGCTCGTAGCGTATGATGCTAATCTAATTATGAATTTAAACACTAATATCCCCTCAATTAAGATAATCACTTTCAAAATAGAAATTAATTAATGATTAAATAATTTCAGAGCTTCTAAACGATGGCAGTTGGCATAAAACTATGATTATTTTGGGTAACAATCAAATAGAACTTCACCTCGACGGAAAACCAAGTATCACCAAGAGACAATTTTCGTTTAAAACTGGGCAGGAATATCTTATCGGAGGTTCGATCATATGAAACTTTTGAATTGATTTGAACTGGATAATCAATATGTATTTCTTTTCTTAATTAGGAGGTGTTCATGGAGCAAAGGGTTTTATCGGTTGCATGAGATTTATTTACATTGAAAACCGTTTTATCGATGTTGTATCGTTACCGGAGCATAAGAAAAGCACAGATTTAGTTATAGATGCCTGTCAAATGATGGACAGGTGTAATCCAAACCCTTGCGAACATGGTGGCATCTGTAAACAAAGTTGGAATGAATTTTCATGCGATTGTAGTAGAACAGGATATTCTGGAGCGGTCTGTCATACCTGTAAGTTTACATTCATGTTCTTATACCTATTATTAGGGTAGTAACTTGTAAAGCTAAATGAACGCGCTTTACAAACACCCGAACGCTTTTTACAAACACCCGAACACTTTACAAACACCCGAACACTTTTTACAAACACCCGAACACTTTTTACAAACACCCGAACACTTTTACAAACACCGGAACACTTTTGGCAAACACCCGAACACTTTTTACAAACACCCGAACACTTTTTACAAACACCGGAACACTTTTTACAAACAGCGGAACACTTTACAAACACCCGAACGCTTTTTACAAACACCCGAACGCGTTTTACAAATACCCGGACGCGTTTTACAAATACCCGGACGCGTTTTACAAATACCCGGACGCGTTTTACAAATACCCGGACGCGTTTTACAAATACCCGGACGCGTTTTACAAATACACTGTTTACACTTAACTAACCCGTTAATTGCTATAAGTTGTGCCATTATTGTAACTGGTTCCTAAACGTATTTTTTATAGCAAAACACCCATTATCATGCGAAGCTTACAAAATTGACAACCCTAAAAGCAGAGATATTGATCTTAAAATTGACGTCGATGGTAGTGGACCTTTAGAACCTTTCCCTGTCAGTTGTAGATTCCCAGGTAATTATATACCATTAGTTAAAGCGCCACTTGGTTTAATTACTAAAAGTTTTCTCTATCCAATATCAGTCGATGAGGAGGTACGAACTATAATTCATCACAAAAACGAACGTGAAACTGAAGTGAAAGGCTTTGTCAAACCAGGCAGCTTCATTCAAGACATTGTTTACGACGCGAGTATGGAACAGATTGTTCAGGTTGTCAACAGATCATTTGCCTGCAAGCAAATGCTAAGTTATAGTTGCCTCAGATCTCGGCTCTTCAATTCACCATGTAAGTCATTCTTAAAGTGTTAGTGACATAATTTTCGTCATCCTCAAACTTAAAATGCGAAAAAAATCCTTGAAAAATCTATTTTATTATGATATGTTTACTTTTTTATTTGGTTTCGTAGCAATTTATTAAATTGCAATCAAAGTTTTGTGTTTGGAAAAGGCCTAGTTGAGATTTTCTTTCGTTTGATGACGTAGTAAGGAGAAATTTTCACTCTAGATGTCGCTCACGTGACGCGCCTGTTAGTGTCGCCGCGCAGCGTTAAGCCTAATTTATTCAGATTCGCGCGCGCGCCGCATTAGTAAACTCGGGAGTCTCGCGCTTGGCTTTTCTGCGAGATGCCGTGAGTGACGTATCAAGGAGAAAAACCCGCCAAAAATCTTCTCCGCAAATTTGCCTTTGTCCCCCAAATTTCAAGTTTTCAAAGTGTTTTTTCTGTGTTTTCCCTCATAATTAAATATTATTCAAGCATATTTTTGGAATCAGAAGAGTTTAAACTCTCAAAAAAGTAAGGTTTTCTTTAGATTTGAGGTCATTTTTAAATCACGTCGCTATTCCTTTAATTTCCTTTGCTACTTGGGATTTTCAATACATACGCTGCACTTGGAGATTCTTTTCCTAAGATGGCCAGAAGGGTGTGGCTTAAGATGGCTAGAGTGGGTGTGGCTTCAGATGGCTAAAGGGGTGTGGCTTAAAATGGCTAAAGGGGTGTGGCTTAAAATGGCTAAAGGGGTGTGGCCTAAGATGGCTAGAAGGGTGTGGCCTAAGATGGCTAGAAGGGTGGGGCTTAAGATGGTTAGAGGGGGTTTGGCTTAAGATGGTTGGAGGGGGTTTGGCTTAAGATGGTTGGAGGGGTTTGGCTTAAGATGGTTGGAGGGGTTTGGCTTAAGATGGTTGGAGGGGTTTGGCTTAAGATGGTTGGAGGGGTTTGGCTTAAGATGGTTGGAGGGGTTTGGCTTAAGATGGTTGGAGGGGTTTGGCTTAAGATGGCTAGAGAGGTGGGGCTTAAGATGGCTAGAGGGGTGGGGCTTAAGATGGTTAGAGGGGTGGGGATTAAGATGGTTAGAGGGGTGGGGATTAAGATGGTTAGAGGGGTGTGGCTTAAGATGGTTAGAGAGGTGTGGCTTAATATGGATAGAGAGGTGTGGCTTAATATGGATAGAGAGGTGTGTCTTAATATGGATAGAGAAGTGGGGCTTAAGATGGCTAGAGGGGTGGGGCTTAAGATGGCTAGAGGGGTGGGGCTTAAGATGGCTAGAGGGGTGGGGCTTAAGATGGCTAGAGGGGTGGGGCTTAAGATGGCTAGAGGGGTGGGGCTTAAGATGGCTAGAGGGGTGGGGCTTAAGATGGCTAGAGGGGTGGGGCTTAAGATGGCTAGAGGGGTGGGGCTTAAGATGGTTAGAGGGGTGGGGATTAAGATGGTTAGAGGGGTGTGGCTTAAGATGGTTAGAGGGGTGTGGCTTAATATGGATAGAGAGGTGTGGCTTAATATGGATAGAGAGGTGTGTCTTAATATGGATAGAGAGGTGGGGCTTAAGATGGCTAGAGGGGTGGGGCTTAAGATGGCTAGAGGGGTGGGGCTTAAGATGGCTAGAGGGGTGGGGCTTAAGATGGCTAGAGGGGTGGGGCTTAAGATGGCTAGAGGGGTGGGGCTTAAGATGGCTAGAAGGGTGGGGCTTAAGATGGCTAGAGGGGTGTGGCCTCAGATGGCTAAAGGGGTGTGGCTTAAGGCGATGTCTTTGGAAGAACGGAGGTTCTAGCTTATCATTCCAGTCCATCTGTCTTTAATGGTCTTAGGTTAGTTTTTAGCCACACTTATTTTTCCTGGAGAAATTGGTCTCTATTAAATGTCGAAAGTCTCTGCCTTTAGTACTCGGGAACATTTTTTAATGAATATATTATTTTTTAGCGAAAGACCAAACGGACTTCAAACCTTATTCATGGTGGGTGAGCAGAAATAATCAAGAAATGGACTATTGGGGTGGTTCACTTCCTGGATCTCGAAAGTGCGCTTGCGGGTTATATGGCACTTGTAAAGACCCCAGAAAATGGTGCAACTGTGATACTACCGATTCCGATGGCTGGTTATCTGATATGGGGGAAATAACTCAAATGGAATATTTACCCGTACGACAACTTCGTTTCGGAGATACTGGATCGACCCTGGGAGAAAAACAAGGAAAATATCTTTTAGGACCTCTAATATGCGAAGGAGACTGTAAGTTAATGATTTACAGTTTTGAAGGGGAACTGCACTCTTATAGTCC
This sequence comes from Phalangium opilio, assembly GCF_054372755.1. Classification (NCBI taxonomy): domain Eukaryota; kingdom Metazoa; phylum Arthropoda; class Arachnida; order Opiliones; family Phalangiidae; genus Phalangium; species Phalangium opilio. Next base: position 5,343,763 of record NW_028324166.1, read on the forward strand.
TTTTTAAATATTAATATGAAACAAACGACCTCCATGATGCCCTTTTAAATTTTTAGCCATCTTCAACAACGTTGTAACATTCCGTTTCTTGGGCGCTACTGTTGATTTACCACCATTTGATATGGGCCATTCGGGCGATATATACTTTCAATTTAAAACTACGATAGAATATGGCGTAATCATTCATAGCAAAGGCCCTTCAGATTTCATCAAAGTTACTTTGGTTGGCGGAGATCAAATTCAGTTCCAGTATTTGGCTGGAACTGGACCCGTCACAGTCAGCGTCGAAGTTGCTTACACGCTCAATGATGATAACTGGCATTCCATTTTGGTTGAGAGAAACAAGAGAGAAGCTAGAGTTGTCGTTGATGGAGGAATAAGCGCAGAGGCCAGAGAAAGGACTGGTCCAGTTAGAGCGCTTCATTTGACGAGTCCACTTGTTATTGGTGAGTTCTTAGTAATTGCAACCAAAAGAGATTATCGTTTTCTAATTACCTAAAAAAGTATCAATCCAAACGTTAATGATAGGTTTATAGTAGAGGTCTGCGAATACCACTTTTTGGGTATTGAACTGGTTACTGAATACCAAAAATTTTCCTTACCAAATACTGAATCGAACAATTTAAATATTGAACTTTATTCTAAATCGAATACCTAAGGCCTTACTAAATTTCTTACTACCCGATTAATCGCGAATAGTTAGGGCTAATATTCGCGAATAGTTAGGGCTAATATTCGCGAATAGTTAACGCTAATATTCGCGAATAGTTAACACTAATATTCGCGAATAGTTATAGTCTGTCAAACGAAAGAAGAGCCCTGAGAAATTTGTCCAAATTGGTGTCGCCACCATCGACCCCATAGTACTTTATCAACTTGTTTTGTTTTGTCAATAGTCGTCTGTAATTTAGTCTGCTATAAACAGATAGGCTTAATCGCAATAGAACCAATAAATTTTGCATTATATATTTAATATGTTTATGTTTCATGATTTTTTACGATCATCGAGTATTAAAGAATATAAACCAAAATTAACGACAAGACACCAGTTTTATCTTTGTTGAACTAGCATTGCAATATATTTTAATGACATAAGTTCTATTGCGATTAAGCCTATCTGTATATAGCAGACTATATTACAGACGACTATTGACAAAACAAAACAAGTTGATAAAGTACTATGGGGTCGATGGTGGCGACACCAATTCGGACAAATTTCTCAGGGCTCTTCTTTCGTTTGACAGACTATAGTACTAGTATTCGCGAATAGTTAACGCTAATATTCGCGAATAGTTAACACTAATATTCGCGAATAGTTAACACTAATATTCGCGAATAGTTAACACTAATATTCGCGAATAGTTAACACTAATATTCGCGAATAGTTAACACTAATATTCGCGAATAGTTAACTCTAATATTCGCGAATAGTTAACACTAATATTCGCGAATAGTTAACACTAATATTCGCGAATAGTTAGGCCTAGTATTCGCGAATAGTTAGGCATAGTATTCGCGAATAGTTAGGCCTAGTATTCGCGAATAGTTAGGCCTAGTATTCGCGAATAGTTAACACTAATATTCGCTCCTATATTTCAAAATACCTCTCCTCATTGGTCGCAAAGTATTTCTTAAAATTTTCCTAGGCACTTTCTGGTAGTTTTTGATGGGAGATAAATAAAATTGGGGGTTATATTTTTTTTAAATAAGGTGGGTCTCTCTCTACTTTATTCGATTGAAACAGTTAACCACACATATCTAGTTTATAGTCCCCACTATCCCATTAAGTTGTAGCTAGTCTATTCTTTCTTTGAGAAATTATACCTTATTTCTATCACTTTAGGAGCAACTACGGACTACAAAGAAGGTTTTGTCGGTTGCATTAGAGCATTGATGCTTAACGGAGAATTGATAGATCTTTTGGGTTACGCTGAAAGAGGCCTTTATGGAATCAGACCAGGATGTTTCGGAAAATGCGAGAGTAACCCGTGCCTAAATAACGGTACTTGCTACGAAGGATATGCGGGATATACATGCGATTGTCAATGGACTGGCTTTAAAGGACCTATTTGCGCCGATGGTAAAGCTCCTGTTTATTATAATTAATTAACTATAACTAATTATAATAATAAATAATAAACTTGAGAATTTAACTCTTAACATAACAGAAATTGGAGTTTCACTGCGAAGTGACAGCTATATTCGTTACGACTTTGACACTTCGATATCAACGCTTGAGGAATACATGAGAGTCGGGTTTACTACTACAGATCATGGTGGATTGATTTTTGGCGTTTCATCCGAAACTGGGGAATATCTAAATTTAATGATGTCACAGAGTGGTATGTATTTGTTCAAACTCTGAAACCATTAATATTACTTTTAAAGCGCCATCTATCATTCAGATGTTGAAACATTATTATTATTATTATATCATAGGTCATTTGCGTCTTGTATTTGACTTTGGCTTTGAGAGGCAAGAAATTATCATCAAAAATGAAAACTTTGCCCTGGGGCAATATCACGACATACGAATGGTTCGATCGGACAAAGGAGCTAAAATTGCTATATATGTATGTAATTTTTAATTATTATATAATTTTTAAGCATGGGCGAATACCAGTTTTTGACTGTCGAGACAAATATCGAATAGTGAAAAATTTTCTTATCGAATACCGAGACGAATAGTTGTTTGGGAACCGAATATCGAATAATTAGGCTTAACTTAAAATTGCCATTAGCGAATAGTTATCGAATAGTCAGAAATAGAAGGATTAATTAAAATCAATTTAAATTATATTTAGAATTTAGATACGCTATAGAGTAGTAGCACTTCAGGCCTATTTTCCCATAGAAACTTACACATTTAAAAATGTAACTGCCATTACTTTTTTAAAACATTTTTAGGGTTAATATTTTTGTTTTCTCGAATAGTTAATCGAATATTTAACGAATAGTTAATCGAATATTTAACGAATAGTTAGTCGAATATTTAACGAATAGTTAGTCGAATATTTAACGAATAGTAGGCCCGAATAGTAAAATTCACTATTCGATATTCGTTCAAATACCCGAAATGGGGGTTATCGAATATCGAGACGGTTATTCGTCTCGATATTCGATCGAGTTATTCGTGTTACTCGAGTATTCGCCCATGCTTAATAATTTTTATCCTACAATGGTATTTCAAATCTATTATTTTAATTTGAAATTGGCGATTATTCTAAATAAATAATTAAAACATACCCAATTAGGTGGATAATTACGAACCAATCATTCATACATTCAAACTTGAGGGAAAAGCAGATGCTCAATTCAATAGATTGAAGAGTATCTATGTTGGAAGAAATGGTAAGATTGTACTTTGTTAAAGCAAAGCGCGGGCATGGATTAACTAACGTTAGGGATAGTTCGTTCCCCCAAAAAGATAACGCATGCATGCTCCAAACGCCCCCTAGCAGCAGCTACTATCCCTAACAGGAAGTTATAAGAAAATTGGACCAAATATCACGTGGTCTATGACGTCAAAATTGAAATACTGCCTAAATTGGGCAAAAACGATTTATTTTGCCGAGAGATGGCGCTATGTCTACATCCGTTTTGGTCCAACAAATTTGGGGGAATGAAGAGGGGAATCAAGGAATAATTCGAAACATGTAGTTGGCGATAGCATTACATGGGAAACCCAGTTGGTGAACAATCCCTAGCGTTAGTTAATCCATGGCACGGGTCACGTGGTTCCCCTACAAGGTGACTTTCCTTGAGAACTCCAGTTTTGTCTTGGCGAAGGCAGGAAGCATTTGTGGGCGGGATTTATAATTGCACTTATAAATCCCGCCCACAAATGGCTTCGCCAAGCCAAAACTGGAGTTCGTAAGGAAAGTCACCTTGTAGGGGAACCACGTGACCCGCGCTTTGCATTAAGTGTTGGTATAGACCAAAATTTACATTAACCCTTTCAAGCCTTTGATCATAGAATCACAAATCCGTGATATCATTGTCGTAGCATTCACTGTTTAATCATTATGTTTTTTAGAAACAATGGATTCGGGAGAGGGTTTTGTAGGATGCATATCTCGAGTTCAATTTGACGATTACTTTCCATTACGGCGATTTTTCCAAGAAAGTAGGAAAGATAATGTTCGAGCCTTCCCTGAAAATATCAGAGAAGACAATTGCGGTATTGAACCAATCATCTATCCCGAAGCGGAAGACGAAACGAGGCCGCCTCCAACATTAGCTCCCGGTGTTTATATTGCCCAACAGAGGGCGCCTATTGACGAATCAGCCATCCTTGGAGGTAGGTTAAATTCCAATTTTGGGATTGATTTTCTTAATTGTTTGTGGTGGTGTTGGGCACTTGAAGGGGTCTCGCTGTGGTCTGGATTAATTTTGATTCTGAATTAAATATTTGTAATTTTGTCGGGTTTAGCATGTAAATATCATGCTTAAATGCTATCACAGTAGGGCTATCTCTGCTCACCTTGCACTGTAGAAAATACCCATATATACATCTAGTAAGTAGTGCCACGGCCACGTAATAGTGTGGAGTGTATTCGATTTCAAAATCATTGAAATGATCTGGGAATTTGAAACATAGTATGATTTAAAGCAAAGCACGGGTTCTGTTTATCCCCCACAAGGTGACTTTCCTCCTGAACTCAGGGTTTAGCTTAGCGAAGGTTAATGAGCGGGGTTTATTAGTGCACTTATAAATCCCGCCTACAAATGTGTGCTGCCTTCTCCAAGCCAAAACTGGACTCCGGGTTTAGCTTGGTGAAGGCTAGTGGGCCTACACCAAGCCGAAACTGGAGTTGGTAAAGAAAGTCGCCTTGGCAAAGACTAGTTTTAACTCCGCCCTTGTATAAGAGTTCCAATTGGTTCCGGTCTTTGGCGAGGTAAAATTTATGTGTAGAAGATAGCTAGCATGCTAGGGGCGCCAAAGGAGCCACGCTTTTAATTCCAACGCAGGATTTTAAAATGAATGATATTGAATGTTTAACTGTTGTTTAGGTCTACTGGCTGTCATTTTCGTTGCCTTAATAATAATGGCTATCATCATCGGCCGCTATATGTCGCGTCATAAGGGCGAATATAAGACGCACGAGGACAAAGGAGCCAAAGACGCTCCCGACGCTGATACCGCCATCATGCATAGTAAAACGGGACACGACGTTTCAAAAAAGAAAGAATGGTTCATTTAGCATCGTAATGTCATTCAAACCGTTTGAATCACCGTGCATTTTCTTCATCTGTAATATATATCATATTTGTAAAAACGAGAGAACTTTATATTTTGGTTGTCGATGGTACGTAATATTCCTTCCATTGTTATTATGAGAGGCCATAAAAGTTCAAGTTCAAGTTCAACAAAATGAAAAAAAAAATTAATGATAAATAAATAAATAAATAAATAATAAGAGTTCCCGGTAATTATAATAGAAATTAATATTAAACTGATGTTAATCTGGTGTGATTGAATTAAGGCGAATTAAGGCATAATATACTTAACTGAAAGAATGTGATCTGACACATAACAGTACGTTACATGGGGAGGCGTGTGCTAAACATCATGCGATAGGTTCCGATCGAGAATAAAGTATTATATAAAGACTTAGTGTCGTCTGCTACAGGGGTTACCGTCGTCTGCTACAACATTGCATAGGTTGAAATAATAGCAATTAGGTTATATTTTTCGTCAAATTTCAAAATGGTTACTTAACTGCAACGATATCATTTAATACAATTGTAGAAGCTAGGGTTTAAGGTTGGTCAAAGAGGAAAATCACTTGATGTGTCGACATATTTGCATAGTGTAACATATGCAGGAAATATCTGCAAATTCATTTAAAAATTAAAATGCATCAGATAATGTTCATTGATAAAATGAAAGTTGCAACTCTAAGCAATCACTTAAGAGCTGGGAGTCGTGGCGTTCTCCTGTAACCCTGATGTTATGAGTAGTACAATTGTACTTTTTAAAGTCTTCAGTACAAAAAGTACATTTTGATGTTTAAAAGTACATTTTCAAATTCCATTTTTTAACATTAGCGTCTACGGGAGGAAAATTACGCCGCTAGATGGCGCCCAAAGCCTTTCGTGGAGGCGGAGGGTAATTTTAATACCTCCAAGCGGGGAAAACTCCGTTTCTAAAAAGCCTCCCATTGGGGCAGTACGTTTTACTATTGGAGAAAGTACGTTCCCAAAAATCTAAGGAACATCAGTGTCCTGTAATGCAGCCCATTGGAAGTTAAAATCGTACAAATTCTAAGTGGTCTGTTCAATATTTGGCGCAGTGTTTATCACATCAAATTTCGCTTAATTGGCATAGCATGTTCCAAGGATATAACGTTTTTGGTCAGAGTAAGGCGTAACTTTTAATTTATCAGTGAAATCCTAATGTATTTTGATTTTTAAAATAATTCTTAGAAACTCCCAAACAATCCCTGGATTTTCTTTTTCGAACTTTCAAGGATTAAATTGGAATCTTAAAATAGTTTCAAATGAAATGACCCTTGCCTTATTTTAATCACACCAGATATTATTACATCGATATAATGTAATACTGTTAATGTCAATAATGGATGTTATCGTAACAATTCCATTTTAATAGTACTTAACCGTTGCTTCACGAGCCTGAACGTTTTAAAAGGAGTTGTATCATAAGTTCCGTTCCATTTTATTCAGGATTTAATTCTAACACTTATTTTATGCAAACAAGAAAAGCAATTATTTATTAGCAACATTGATTGCAAAATTAGGTGGCAATTTCTTATTAACGTTGTTTACATTAAGCATTTCTTTGTCCATTACTAGGCATAACGTTAGTGAAATCAGATCAAAGGTTTCTAGACATAATCTAACATGATCTGATTTTTTTGTAGTGATAAAAGCCGGTGGTAAACTACTAGTGAAGGTACGCTACGCGGTATTGCGGCTAATTGCTAAAATACATATAAAACGAGAAAAATACCGGTTAGCTAGTGCACAGCCCACTTGCGTGATCGAGTGGGCTGTGGCTAGTGTAGCTTTCTTAATATAGAAAGTACACAGCGTTCAAAAGTTTTAAAAATTAGGTTTTATAATTTATTTTTAGGTTATTATGCTGTTCTGTATTTTTTTGGGTACTATTTAACGCGTGTTTAGTTTAATATTTAAGGTTTGGCGGGTTATATACTTTCAACATGTCTGAAACACCAAATACGTTTGTTGTCAACTGATATGTTAGTTTTAAAGCAAAGAGCGGGTCACGTGGTTCCCTACAAGTTTAATTACTTTCCTCCTGAACTCTTAATTTTGGCTTAGTGAAGGTATAACTCCCGCCCACTTCCCTTCGCCAAGTCCAAACTGGAGTTCAAGAGGAAAGTCACCTTGTAGGGGATCCACGTGACCCGCACTTTGCTTTAAGCCCAGTACTCGGTGATTATTTACGTCTAGTATTCGCAATTTTTAAGCAATTATATTAAGCAAGTAGTCCACTTAGCCTTGCGAAACCGTATCGTTACCGTTTTAAGTTCGTAAATCATCCGAAAGAGGGCGCCCATTACCTAAGTCCGAAAGCATCGTTTAAGAAACGTTATCAGATGGCGTTCTGTTCGTATTTGGATACGTGACGTTACGTTAACGATACGGCTTGCGAAACCGTAAACTTAGGTAATGGGCGCCCTCTTTCGGATGATTTACGAACTTAAAACGGTAACGATACGGTTTCGCAAGGCTAATCGTATCAACTAATAGGCATACTCGATACTAAATTAATGGTAAATGAGGGCAATTCTCTAGCTTTTTTACTTATAGTTAATGATTTTAAGGGTACCATACAAGCTTCTATTGTAGCGCCAGACTCTAATTAGCGGTGAAGCTAATCAAATTAGAGTATTTTACCGCTTTTAATTATCATCCTTTAGCTTGTATGTTAAAAAGAGTGTCCAAAAAAGGCGCAGTTTGAACGACAACAAGGCGCTCAATGCCCGAGTACTTTATCGAAACAGGCCACGCCTACGTCTCTGAAAATAATTTATACTCAGACCAAAAGAATCAAAAATTTGCCCACGTAAAATTAAAATTATGTATTAGTTTAAGTATTATAGCCTGGAAAATGAAAATTTAGGAATCAAAAGATGGTAGCTAAGAAACATTTATATCGAATACTTTTTTTAAGTCACTTTTTTTTACACTTCGTAATATTCTGTATCATTCCACATGGTCTTTACATTTCAATACGTTAATTCTACTGTAGAAGTTAAGTTTTGATCTGTAGACCTATTTTTTCGTATTTTTTTAACGATTTGTCTGTGTTATTTTAATAAGTATGCACAAATATAATTTTATTGCGTGATTTTTAAAACGAATCTCATTTTAATCAGGAAAACTTGCAATGTTTTATATTGTCAAATAAAATAGTAACAAATGTATTAATTAAAAGCAAAGAATATAAAACTGGTCACCAATATTTAAACCTGTGTAACATTATAGATCTGTATTTGTTAATTGTAATGGTTTAAAATTTTATATCGCCGGTATTTTACTGAAAGAAAAAAAAAATAAAATAAATAAAAATTGTGGCCTATTTTTTCTAACAAGGTTTATTAAAAAGTTGGTATTTGAATAATAATATTATAGACATATTTTAAAAAGGGAAAAAAATGTATTATTTTTACTTGAAAATCACTTTCTGTAACCAAAACAAAGAATGTTTGTAAACAGAATTCATAAAAGTAAAAAGAAGTTTTATTCAGAAACATTGTCTTTATTATAGTTTATTGTTTCAGGCAGGAATCAATTTAAAGTTAGTCTAGGCTGTGGTTTAGTTTAAAAAAAATGCCGCTAGATGTCCCTATAGTCGAGGGGTGGAGCTAACTGACTGACGCCCTCTCGGCTAAGCTCCGCCCTCGTGGACGAGTTCTGATTGGTTCCTACAATTGGTGTGTAGAAGATAACCAAGCATGTTAGGTGCGTCACAGGAGCCGAAATTTGATTGTTAGTCTTCAATGAGCACAATTGTTCTTGCTTTCGTTCACAGAATGTTCTGAAAGATTATTTTTTCTCTACGGTGACTCTGCAACACTATAGGTGTTCATAATTGGCAGGGATTTAAAGAAAGTCTCGGCTGGCTGTGGTTTAGTTTAAACAAATGCCACTAGATGCTCCCATAGTCGAGGGGAGGAGCTAGCTTACTGGCCCGCTCAGCCATGGCTCAGGTTAGCAAAGGCTAGTTTTAGCTCCGCCCTCCTGGACGAGTTCTGATTGGTTCCTGCCTTTGGCAATGTAAATTTTAGTGTAGAAGCTTAGCCAGGATGTTAGGGGCGCCACAGGAGGCACAACTTCCTTTAATTTTCAATCACAATTTGACGCGTTGACCTTTTCGTTCCGTTTTCAAGAAATTTCCTGGACTACAATCCAAAGCATTTTCAATTTGATAATACCATAAGCAAATAATCCTCTTTAAGTATCCATCTATCATTATGTCTATGATGGAACGTCTCACGCCACTTTCCGTCCAGCGTCTAAGAGACATTGGGCACCAAAAATACAAGTGTGATTTTCATTTCCCTAGTGGCGCCTCTAGCCCACAAAGAGACAAGTGGAAAATCTGGCCGGCAATCGTGTTTTTATCACCTCACGCGTTGCATAATATGAGTATACACAAAAGGGGAAGGCTTCCAGGTCTCATATAATTTAATAACAATTGGGAGTGAGACAGATCGAGAGGACAGACTAATCCTCTTCAGTACCATTTAGACACGTAGACTTAATGGTAGATAGTCAATTTATGATAACATGAAATCTTTCATAACTTAAATTTTATTATTTTTTTTTCAAATGGCTTAAAAATTATACAAAATGGACCAACGTAAGAACAAGTTTGTTAACAGATTTTTAGTGGAAAATTTGGTCAAATATCTTTTTACAAATATGATGATGTGTATATAATGGAGCATTTACACTGCGTTTTTAAGAGATATATCATTTGCAAATTAACACAAATGGCGATAGAAATTTCATAGTTTTAAATCTCAATGTGAAATACGTAATTAAAGAATATTTTGGTTAAAAAGCCAATTTGATTCGATAGATCTAATATTTCAGCTTATAATCTGAACAGGCTAATAATTAACCGGTAATTAAATTAATTAAGCTGAAATAAAAACGGAAAACGTCTCACGGAACCTGTAGAACTGAGATATTGTTAAAAATCGAGGGGTTTTCGTTAATATTTGTTAGAAATTTCAAACTTGTTAGTAAATTTGTAAATCCTAAAGTGCCTTACAAGTAAATTACAGTTGCTTTTGTAACCTAAATTTAACCCAGTTTTTCAACTCTGCTTTCAACCCTCAATATTGACAATGCATAATTTTGGTTTTGCATGTAATTGGTATGCATAAATTGAAAAATAAACTCTGCTAATGCGGTTTTACAAATATACTGCATATAACAAAATTCGAATGAATGATCGAAATATTTTTAGCACCAAAATTTGCGTGCATTGCAGTTAGTTTTCAATATACCAACTTAATGTTTAGTTGCTCGATGACGAAAGGTTTGACGTATCAAGTTGCAGTTGGCATGCAGAGTTCATGTTTACTCTGAACAACACGTCAACAAACAGTTATGTTATGTTAATTATGTTTCGTTAATATTCCTTATCAAACCATTGTTTACCGTTCTTGAAAATAATTGAAAAACATCAACAAGTGTTTTTGCGTTTCATTCTTTTAATATCAACCGCCATTTTCTTGCGTTTCTTGCAGCAAAGCGCGGGTGACGTGGTTAAACTACAAGTTGACTTTACTTACGAACTCCAGTTATGGCTTAGCGAAGGCTAGTGGGCGGGGCTTATAAGTGCACTTATAAATCCCGCCCACAAATACCTCCACCATTCACCAAGCCAAAACTGGAGTTCGACAGGAAAGTCAACTTGTAGGGAAATCACGTGACCCGCGCTTTAGCTTATAATTAATGCTATAGTGCCATCGCCAAGGCTTAGGTCGTTATTATCTGCTAGATACCATGAGATGTCACTACCTTTGCAGAATGACTATCATTGTGAATAGATGTCGCTACTTTTGGAGCATGACTGTCATTGTGATAGTTCCTCAAACCTATACCAGGATGACGTCATAATGACGTTTTTTAAGCTTCAATTAAATCAAGCTACACGCAAACCAAGCTATGAAACGTTTTTGAATTTGGCTGTTAGTGGTTAATTGTACCCAATGATTTGTCTCCCTATCTATGACGGTGTCCAAATAAATTTCAAATAATACTACAATCAGCTGATTAAAAAGGCGTACGTAACTTACGGGAAAAATCTATACCAAATTTTGTACACTTTAATCCTGAATTGAATTGATTCGATTTGACTTCCGGAATTTCACTAATGTCATATTCGTTCACGATCGAGTCAACGCCGAAAAATTTATTTTTAATTTTGTTACCAAAAATAGACTTTGAATAAGACTTTCTTTTTTATCGGGTATTATCATATTTGGTTTCGGTTAAACATTATTTTAAATTTTTTTAAAGTATTAATTTCAATTTCAATCATTAAGTATATTCAATTTACAATTCATTAATATTTATCGTTATGAGCAAAAACTATGTTTTAATTATTAATTAATTTTTTTTTAACAATTTTGATAAGCCAATTATTTTTTTAATAATAGCCTTTTACGTTTCTAAAAAAGTATTACCATTTTTTCTTTTGTTTCGAAAATAGAGCTGCAATTTTCACTTGCAATTTATGAAAAAGTAAAGCTAATTCGTTTGCAACAGGACCAAACGGTTATCATTATTTTTACTATATTAATATTATACAGCAAAAATAAAAATTATTTTTATATCTTAATTAATTAATTACTTCCTATAACTTTGAATTTAATTAAAATTAAAATAGTTTAAATGACCTTACATTAATTATTATTTTACGACAGTCGAGCTAAAGTTTTATTTATTTAAATTATTTTTATTATTAATTTTTATTTTTGTGTGTGATATCGTAGAAAAAGATTTACACGAGAGCACCGAAAAATAAAGGCATCACTTAATTGATTTTTAATTATTTTTTTTAATTAGGTGGGACAATTGTTGAACTTGAAAATGTATTATTTACAAAGGCTTAAACGGAGCATTATTAACGTGACGTCACCTGTTTAGCCTAAAAAAAAATGAAGGTTATAACCGTAAAAGTGATTCCTATTAAATATCTTACATAAACGACGTAATCATCTGCTAGATATTTCTGTTGCTATGCTAATTTTGATTTATCAAGGCTGTTAAAATTAATAGTTAACCAAAATTCTGTTAATAGAATTTAAGGTTTTAACTGAAAAACATGAATGTACAAAAAACTTCTGTCGTTTAGTTCAATTAAATGTCACTAGATGCTCCCAGAATCGATCTAGGGGTGGAGTTGACAGGCCATCTAAGCTTGGCAAAGGAAAGGATAATTTTAGCTCCGCCCCTTTGGGTGAGTTACTTTTTATTGGTTCCTGAACTTGGCAAGGTAAAAGTCGTTTAGTTCAATTAAATGTCACTAGATGCTCCCAGAATCGATCTAGGCGTGGAGTTGACTGGGCCTCTAAGCTTGGCAAAGGAAAGGCTAGTTTTAGCTCCGCCCCTTTGGGTGAGTTACTTTTTATTGGTTCCTGAACTTGGCAAGGTAAAAGTCGTTTAGTTCAATTAAATGTCACTAGATGCTCCCAGAATCGATCTAGGCGTGGAGTTGACTGGGCCTCTAAGCTTGGCAAAGGAAAGGCTAGTTTTAGCTCCGCCCCTTTGGGTGAGTTACTTTTTATTGGTTCCTGAACTTGGCAAGGTAAAAGTCGTTTAGTTCAATTAAATGTCACTAGATGCTCCAAGAATCGATCTAGGGGTGGAGTTGACAGGCCATCTAAGCTTGGCAAAGGAAAGGATAATTTTAGCTCCGCCCCTTTGGGCGAGTCACTTTTGATTGGTTCCTGCCCTTGGCAAGGTAAAATTGGTATTTCGAATATTAGCCAGCATGTTAGGGGCATCGCAGGAGCCGACATTCGCTTTAACGTAAATGTCTATTGCCCTAGAGGTTGTTATACACGTTTTTCGGTAAAAGTCTTAATTTAATGTGAAGTATAAGGGTTACGAAAACTTCATATAATAAATTAAAAGTTTTACTATTGGGCGATAAGACGGCAACCTGAACCAATGATTCCAAGGTGTCAAATGAACACATTCCCGTCGTTAATGAGGTTTCAACTTTTCCAAAATTGACATCACTTTGATGATTTTCGGGGGGGGGGGGAGGAGATTTCACGACAGTTTTGAAATTGTTGTATCTGCGCAATTCCCAATTGTAGGGTGCGTAAATTTCATATGCGAGTAAAAATATAATGGTCTATGGTGCCTTTAAACCCACACGACAGATTGGGAGGAGCCTAGGAGGGGGCGCATTTCCATAAACCAATCAGCTAATTTAGTAAGAAGAACGAAACATTTTGTAAATAACAAATTTATATCGACTGGGAGGGTGAAATTTGAATTGATTGATTCTTCAGCTAATTATAAAAGGGATCTGCATAGTGAAACATCCATGAAAAACCTCCGAATGACTTTAAAATTCAAATTAGTTTGAGATTTCATAGATAATTTGAAGCTAGCACCTCCGACCAATCGCGTAATGCCCTGCCTTCTTTTTAAAAAATTTAAAGTTTAAAATACCTCTATTTAGGACCAATAAGGGTTCAGGTTGCCGTCATCTAGTGATCATATTATGAAAAATTGGTTTTTTTCTGATGCAACAAAGCCCTGGGACTTTATTTCGTTAATATTGTGCACTAAAACTGAAATCTGCACGATAAACTTAATTTACCACCAAAATCGTTGTTAACACGGTGCACAAGAATACCTACCTGTCAATACTAACACAACAAAGATGGGGGAGAGGGGGAAGACTACCAAACTGACGCTAAGTCCTGAAGTTCTACGAGCAGCAACTAAATGGAGGCAAGATTTAATGCATAATTAACGCATCGTGATCACCTTGTATACAAAATTATGCAAGATATTTAATAGTAAAAAAATTAAAACAGAAAATTAATTAATAACAATTGTCCCGGATCATAAAAAAATTCATCGCATATTGAAAATACACGCACATTAATACTACGAATACAAAATACAGTACAATTTTGAGTACAAGCGTAAAAACTTTCGCTTGTTCAAAATACCTTTTCAGGATCATCATCATCATTATTTTAAGAGACAAAAAAATATCTATTCCTACTTAGTAAAAATTTCACTTTTTTTAATTAATTAATTAAAACTTTGGTTTATAACTTTTCTTACTACGCTTTTCATGAAAATTATCTCTGATTAACAACAAACAACGTCTCTACATCAAATTGGCACCAATTTCAAAATATTTACAACTAGACAAAAGGATTTTAAGCCACCTTCTCAAAATGGCTTCTTACCAGGCTTAATTGTTCAATAATAAAAGAATCAATTTCGTATTCATTTCAACATGAATACGGTGTCTAAAGTTTAATTAAAAAAAAAATTATATGAAAATCGCGATTCGCGCATTGTGACTAAATGAATGAAACTCTGACGAATAAAGAAAGATCGAGCCAATACAGTTCAGTTCAGTTAATCTGAACGATACTTGTCATCATGAAACATTAATTTCTTTGCTCAAGTCTTTGCGGATGAACTGACTTTGAATTTGAAGTACAGACAGACTTAAATCGTTTAAGAATCGTAAAATAAGCTCAAGAATATGTTAGGAAACCCTACCAAAACATTTCAGGTAATTTTCTTAACCGATATACAAATTTGTTAACACTAGGCTAAAAGATAGCAAATTTTCAGGAAATTCCAGCCTTTGGTTTCATTCAATCTAATTGTAATTTGTGCAATCTCAAAATAAGGAAACTAAACTGCAAATTTGATATTTTTTGTTCATAAGCTGTTGACCATTTCTAGCAAGCCGATGGACTGATTTAAAACGTCTGAGCCCGAATTGTTGAATGGTCCAAGAATTTCACGCGCTAATCCAATGGCACTGTGAACCAATAGTTCCGCGGTTAGTTAAGATTGAAACTAATCCAAAATGGACCTCATTTAGATCATTTGTGAGATATTTCACTAACAATTGTCTTATAATTGCGTGCTATTCCTTCAGGTCCCTTCAGACGCGTTTCTGCAGATTGACCACGTTTGCCAAGGCCTAAGCGCAATATGCTTTGCGTGTACTAACTCCCCATTTTATAACCTTTTATTCTTTAACTTTTCGCGTTCAATTCTTTGTTCTACCGAAAAAACCTTGGGCAATGCGACAACTGCTCTGAATTTCACGAGTTTCTGCAGACTGACCACGTTTGCCAAGGCCTAAGCGCAATCTGCTATGCGTGTACTAACTTCCCATTTTATAACCTTTTATTCTTTAACTTTTCGTGTTCAATTCTTTGTTCTACCGAAAAAACCTTGGGCAATGCGACAATTGCTCTGAATTTCACAAGTTTCTGCAGACTGACCACGTTTGCCAAGGCCTAAGCAAATGCACATTTTTGCATAATATCATCAACTCGATTAAAAAAAAAAAAATCAACGGAAACATTTTGATAAAGTTTCACAAATATTTTCGAACCTATTTTACCATTCCCGGAACCACTAATCCGTTTCCAAGAATTTCACGATTAAAAACGAAACTGTCAATCATATCCCAGAGTTTAATGTAATGTAATTAAAATCAAAATAGTATAATTGATAAAATAATTAAAATTAGAATAAAGTCATTGCTTGTCCGCAAAAACTTGCGATAAGAAAAAAAGTTCAGGAGAAATTAAAAACTGTAGGTTTAGGTTTAGGTTTAGGCTTAGGCTAAAGTCTCTTCGTATTAAGCCTTAGTTCACCTGAAAGATACATACAGATTGTCTACGAATTTAATTAAAGATCTTAAAAAATTAACCATTTAAAGCGTATATACGAGGAACCAAAAAAAATGAATGAAAAACTATTCATGAGGTCTCGGGTCATGAATAGGCATGGTATGAAGAACTTCGTCTAAAAGCTGAAGGGCCCTGTGTAAATGAACCTCGATCCAACAAGGAGTTTCTTTGATGCTTTGCCTGGGGTAGTCAGGGCCCCAACCCTTCACAAAACTCAATCGAAGAATACAGAGACGTCGTAAATCATCGACTCCAATCCCCGCCGCCGCTGACAACCCTGGAACTGTTGAGAGTAAATTGTGTATTTAGCAACATATGTCATCGTTTTTGCACAATTATTGCAGCATTTTATCCCCGCAGAAGGTTAGAATTATGAAGAAAATGCAAGTAAACAGAGACTTTGGTTAACGTAAGTGGTTGTGATTTGCCAAAAATCATAACCAAAGAGAAGAATAACACAAAACGTGCGTATTTCGTCATATTTCAAGGAAAGCTTTGCATTGAACACATACAAGACACTTGCGCGATATCAGGAACAATTCTATTCCATACCTCTCATGTTATTTTCTATGCGGGCTTTGTGGGCCTGACTTGAGAGCAGTCCGTCACATAATTCTGTGATTTTATTGGTTGGTAGCAAAGAGAATTCCTAGGCGCGCGGAATGTACATTACGCAGCGAAATAGATTATTCGTCATATATAATAATTAGTCTAGCTTTTTGCACAAAACCCGCCTAGATGTGTTGAGAAAATGGCTACACAATGATTGCTGTTAGCTGTATGTATTCTTGGCGATACGTGTTTCCTAATTACAGTACAAAGCTACAGCAAAAGAAACCAGTGCACTATGTCTAGGGACTTGCATGTCCTTAGGCGATCGCTTGAGGAAAACGTTAATGAACACTAATGAACTTCAACCCAAGTTGAACCCAAAAGCTCAAACAAAAGTTCATACAACTTTTAGAAATAAATTTTTTTTCCCCATATACTTCCCTGAGTTTTCCAGGTTTTTCCCGTATATGGGGTATCCCATGGAGCAAATGTTAACGAAGGAGGGGGGGGGGCAAATAGGACTATAACATACTCAAAGGACATCCCCGTATCTCTAATATAACCAGAGTTATGAGCCTCCAAAGTATAGTGTAATGTTAATCCTAAGGAGGGTATTTTTATGAACATTTTGCTCAATTACTCGACCCCTGTTTTGACAAAAATTTCCCTGATTTCCCTGAATTTTACTAAATATTCTAAATTTCGCTGAGGTTTTTGTCAACTATTTATTTCCCTGATTTTTCCAGGTTTGTATGAACCCTGCAGTGTTTATCACCAAACCCAAGTGAATTGCTAATTGCAGTCGGTAGACGTGTGAAGGCGAGTGCTAGGCCTAAGATTCATTAACGCGTTTTAACAAGGATTGCCTGTCCATGGTTAGCTGGTCTGAGCTGAAAGTGTCCTGAGGTGTTTTGAGGTCACTAATTAGTTTAAGTTTGCTATGACGTTAATTTTTATAAAAATGCATGCACCAAAGCGTAAAAATAATGGTGTGTCTGCTGAGAACACAACTAAGAAATGCACACGTAGTTTTGTCGGCAAACACCACCCAAAATGGTCGTCCTGCCTTAAATAAAACTTCAGCATGTGCAAACCAAACACGACCAACATTCAAGAGAAAACACGCATGGGCTCTTTAAAAAAATGTCCTTACTAATGGCTGGAGCAATTCCACCAACAGAAGCTGGACCAGGTATATGACCAGCAACCGCCGCTGCCTGGGCAGCAGCTGCCGCTTGAGCTGTCGCGGCTTGCTGTTGCATCTGTCTGTGACACTGTCTTAAATCAAACACCTAGAACAATATCTATACGTGTAAGTAAACTTAATATATATCCCCTGTAAAGAGTGCATTACCTTAATATAGGCACTTGGGTAAATCTTATGGACAGCATCTCCCGGAGCTCTTCCAGCTTCTCTATCCAGGTAATAACTTTGCACAAATGCACTGTGATCGCTTAAACACCTTAACCATACGTCTCCTTCCCCCCTGAGATCTAATTGTACACCTTTCCCAATGTGCAACCTATTCAAATTTATCACATTGTATATTGACGTTACCACGTGTGTTTAAGATATGTTGCATGGGCTTGTCACTGGTTACTAAGAGCTTGTCATGAAGTGACGTAGGTGAAACGTCATAGATTCGAGGTAAAGCGACGCCTGGTGAGGCGTTGTCAAAGGCTTAGTGCAGACTAAATAGGAAGATGGACTGTACAGTCGAGTGTAGTCAAATCTCGCGTCGTTTTGAACTAGCTCTCAGTAAGTCTCTAGCATTACGAAGCATAACATATCTTATAAACTTATGACGATGCCTTACTGCGACATAACTACTCATAAGAGATTTCTTATACGTATAGAATTACGTGACTCTATGAAACACAGCTGACAGCTAAAACATAACCATGTGTTCCATGAGTATGACACTACCTATACTTCGTAATGCTAGAGACTTATTGAGAGACAGTTCGAGAACGACAAGCGAGAATTGACTACACTACACTCGACTGTACAGTCCATCTTCCTATTTTGTCTATACTAAGCCTTTGACATCACCTCACCAGACGTCCCTTTACGAAAATCTATGTTTCATCTACGTCACTTCATGAAAAGCTCTCAGTAACCACTTACAAACTTATGGAAAATATCTTAGGAGGCCATACATAACAAACACAAGAGACAATTGTTCAATTTGGTAAAAACCAAATAATTAATAAACGAATCAAATATACCTCGCCCGTTCACTTTGTTCCGTTCGATGAACATTGGAGAGGGCACCTAAGCAAAACCTGTTGCCACCCGATGGATCAACGTATCCATCAATAATGACGCTAGTGTAAGTTGACGGAACTTTAAACGTTTCACCAACTTGTTGATCGAGCTCAAAATACGCGATTGAACACCAATACTCTGGAGCTATGAATTAAATTCAATTTACACGCAGGATTATATTAATCAATATACAAATTAAACTATAGCAATTAAACATTATCATTGTCGTAAATTAGAAAATTACTTTTGGGAATTGTACAAAATACGAAAAGAATATTACCTGGTTGACTGGAAAGGTTACCTTGAAGAGTCATATCATGCTGAAGTTGATTGTGATGAGGCCCTACATACAAAGTGACAATTAAGCAACAGTTAACAATTAATTTTAATACCATCGAAATTAAGGGTAAAAGATAAGTATTTACAGTATCCTGGATGCTGAGAGCGAGAAGAGTTTTCTGGTAATGTAGGAGGAACCATAGTTTGAGTGTACGTTAACGTTCCAGCACCACTACTGGTCCAATTAGTAGAATCTAATAGTTAAAAGTGTTTCATGGATTTTAGACAACTCTCTAGATACAAGTCATGGCAATTAATGTTGTAGATAGAAATCTTTGAGAGGACTTTTTGCTATTGCATGTTCAGACGTATTTTGAAGAAATGACGTAAAACTGTCAATAGACTTCGCCACTAATTCCCACTATACTAAGCAAACCATAATTTAAAAGGACGGTGACGAGTAAAAGTTCAGTAATTGTTTTATCATTTCGTCTACTAAATAAAGGCGGTGCTCGAAAAAGGGTAGCAGTACTGAAGTACAGAGGGTTCTAAGGGCGATTTTCAGTCGAAAATGTTGCATAACATTTTGTTCCAAGGGGCTATACTGTTTGCCAGTCATGATTTGAGTGTTTAATGGATGACCCCTTAAAATTAATTAAGAAACGTCTGAAACAAAATGCTACTTTAATTAAGGGGTCATCCGTAAACTACACTAATCATAACTTGGGCAAAGTGTTGTAGAACGTTTGCGGCTCAAAATCATCCCGTTCATTTTGAAATTCCATGACTTTTCCAGGTTTTCCATGACCTGTGGGACCCCTGTCATGGAAAATCCGAAAAGTAGTGGCAATGGCGTGTTAAGGGCCGCGCGAACCCTTTGGAACACCCCTTTAAAACCAAAAAAACCAAATTTTCACTTTTGGTAGTCAAACTTGCACGACTCCTGAAGCTGGGGGGCCACATTCATTGACGGGATCTACACGATTGTTGAATATCTACGTCGACGAAAGTAATTAACCACTAACACTAACAGACTTCGGAAGTGACAGTTGGTGGCTAATGAACTTGTATCAGCGCGTTATTTCTTGGCGTTTTTATATGACTTTAAATTCAAAAGATTGTAGGCATAGTTACAAGTGAGCAAAATAAAATGGTCAAGTATTATTGCTGAAGTGCTTGGTTGCAAAATTGCACTGAAGGATTTGGTTCATAGTACTCTTTTAATGCAAAAATATCGAAAATTTGTATCAAGATCAATTTGAGTACTCGAAGTTTTAGATAGTACAATATATGATAAATGGCAATTTCTCAACATATTTTTTGTATAGTGGTGAACAGAAAAAACATCGATTGCGATATTCAAAGTGCGATGGAAAAATATTTTCATTATGTAAGAGGTTGAAGTTTCAACCTAGGCTTAGTAATAACATTACGATTAAGATTAGGTCTAAGCCTAAGCCTTAGTTCTTCAATACTTTTCACAATGGATAAAGGATGAGCGTGAGGAAATTTCTTTTCACGCTATAGGATAGGCAACTCGCTATCTCGAACGACAGCTTATTCTGTATATACTCTGTTACAACATCGGTTGTCAGCACGCGTAAAGCTAGGTCTCTATGTAACCTAGCTTTGTACGTGCTGTCAAGAGACGAAAAACTTCAGGATCTTCAGGATTTATAATATCGGCGGGTTTATTTTCGCTCGAGTGCACGGACCTCTAGGCCTTAGTTTCAAATACGTGTGAAATTGCCTACAGCCTACCTACTACACGTATTTGAAACTAAGGCCTAGAGGTCCGTGCACTCGAGCTAAAAAAACTGGCGGATATTTTAAATCCGAAAGATCCTGAAGTTTTTCGTCTCTTGACAGCACGTACAAAAGCTACGTTCCCTAGAGACCTAGTTTTACGCGTGCTGACAACCGATGTTGTAACAGAGTATATACAGAATAAGCTGTCGCCCGAGATAGGGAGTCGCCTAGCCTATAGCCTGAAAACAAATTTCCTCACGCGCATTCACATAAACTTGTGGTACAGCGAAATCTCGAATATTCAGTTTTGGGGGAACGCCCTATAAAGTTCTCTTCACCCATGTTAATATAGGAATAGTCTATGTTTCTGGGTAACTGGATGTTTCATATGCACACAGCAAGGCAAGGCCTAAGTTTTTCAT
The DNA here is from genome assembly GCF_054372755.1 of Phalangium opilio. Taxonomy (NCBI): domain Eukaryota; kingdom Metazoa; phylum Arthropoda; class Arachnida; order Opiliones; family Phalangiidae; genus Phalangium; species Phalangium opilio. The sequence goes on from NW_028324166.1 coordinate 5,364,960, forward strand.
TCTGTACTACCATTCCTCTAGAAACAGTTCGAAATATTTCAAAAATTCCTCCCCGAGTTGATATTCCGCTTTAGGGCAAGTCTCAAGTCCGTTTTAGACGCTTCGAGGGCCTATTAGTTGGCCTCTCCTATAGAGCATAGCCCCCTGGATCACGCGACTCGCGGACGCAGGCTGCTCGCGCTATAGAAGCCCGCCCAAAGAATTATTTTCCTATGTTAAAGCGCGTATCGGGGATTTTTGCTCGAAAAATCAAAGCCGTCAGCTTTTAACATGGTCGTCTATGGGAGGAACACCGTTTTTTGGCCCTAATTTGGCAAATAATGGCTCAAATCTCTTGAAATTTTAATCGGATGTGTAAAATAAGGTTTGTGATTTTTGTGCAAAGTTTGAAAAGATTATATCGTGTAGTTTTTTTGTAAAAAAAATTAAAACTTAGCCGAAAATCAAAGCCGTCAGCTTTTAACATGGTCGGCTATGGGGAGGAACTAAGTTTTTGGCCCTAATTTGGCAAATACTGGCTCAAATCTCTTGAAATTTTAATGAGATGTGTAAAATAAGGTTTGTCATTTTTGTGCAAAGTTTCAAAAGATTACATCTTGTAGTTTTTTTGTAAAAAAATTAAAACTTGGCCGAAAATCAAAGCCGTCAGCTTTTAACATGGCCGTCTATGGAAGGAACACCATTTTTTCGCCCTAATTTGGCAAATACTGGCTTAAATGTCTTGAAATTTTAATGAGAGGTGTACTGAAGGATTTTTAATGATCGGGCAAAGTTTTAAAGCTCTAAAACCAATAGTTTTTCCCTGAAATTCAATAAAGCTTTGTTTGTACATGAGCACAACCAGAAGAACTAGATTGCTTCCGGTGACCTTTGACACCTGTCGGCTTTTTTCAGAGCGTGTTTTGTCAAAAACCTATATGATAATCATTTCTTCTTAGATGCTATTGAAAAGATAGGAATTAACATACGGAATTCAGGTGCTTGCCAATGAACTGATGTGGTTCAGTTTAATTTTAAGAGGAAAATTCATAGCTGACACAAAGTTATTCTAACTGAAATTTCCCAACTATTTGAAGGGAAAACGAACCTACTTCTAAGATTTTAATGCTTTAACCATACAAATATAAATCTAGGGAACTTCTAACTGTGGACACTAATTAGCATTTCAGGAATTATAACAAATTGTATGTGCTTATGAATTTTTTATTATCACAAGAAAATTACAAATTCTCTCTGGAAGGATGGAGGATTGAAGGTGGAAGAAGAGTGGGAGGTAAAGTGAAAACCAGTTTCAACAGCTAGTAACCAGTTTTTCTCACCAATATTTCGCGCCGAAACCTTACCGGGAAATTTAAAATGAATAATGGTTGTGCTCATGTACAAACAAAGCTTTATTGAATTTCAGGGAAAAAACTATTGGTTTTAGAGCTTTCAAACATCGCTCGGTCATTAATATGCCTTCAGTACACCTCGCATTAAAATTTCAAGAAATTTGAGTCAGTATTTTCAAAATTAGGGGCAAAAAACCTGGTTCCCCATAGACGGCTAAATTTCAATTTTTTTTTACAAAAAAACTACAAGATGTAATCTTTTGAAACTTTGCACAAAAATCACAAACCTTATTTTACACCTCTCATTAAAATTTCAAGAGATTTGAGCCAGTATTTGCCAAATTAGGGCCAAAAAACTAAGTTCCCCCCATAGACGGCCATGTTAAAAGCTGACGGCTTTGATTTTTGTCTAAGTTTTAATTTTTTTTACAAGAAAACTATGCGATATAATCTTTTGAAATTTTGCACAAAAATCACAAACCTTATTTTACACATCCGATTAAAATTTCAAGAGATTTGAGCCATTATTTGCCAAATTAGGGCCAAAAAACGGTGTTCCTCCCATAGACGACCATGTTAAAAGCTGACGGCTTTGATTTTCGGCTTAAAATGCTTGATACGCGTTTTAAGGCCCATTGGACGGGCTTCTATAGCGCGAGCAGCCTGCGTCCGCGAGTCGCGTGATTCAGGGGGCTATGTATAGAGCCAATAGCTTGCATCCTCTAAAAAACATGGATTAACTAACGCTAGGGATTGTTCACTAACCGTGTTTCCCATGTATTTCTATCGCCAACTACATGTTCCGAATTATTCCTCGATTTCCGTCTTCATTCCCCCAATTTATTTAACCCAAAAAGCGCCATCTCTGGGCAAAAAAAAAACCAGATTTTTGCGGATTTTAAAGATGGCGGCGTCCAATTCAGGCGGGATTTTAATTTTGACGTTATAAGGACACGTGACATTTGGTCCAATTTTCTTAGAGATTCCTGTTAGGGATAGTAGCTGCTGCTAGGTGGCGTTAGTTAACCCATGCTTTAAACATGCCCCTTTGCGTTTAATTCTCTACAAATAATCACAGGAATAATCTATTCCATTTAATTCCCTAATTGTGTTTCCCAAAATTATTCCTCTAAACCAATAAATTTCCCTGACACGTACTCGAGTCTTAGACGTTTGTACAAACACTGTAGTCTCAACAACACTGTCCAGGAGAATAAAGATAAGCAAAAGACACACTTACTGTTAACGTTAAAGGCTTGATTGACTGGAGTCGTGTGACTTTGATTGATACCATTCATCCCATTCTGCGAAACTAATGGAGCGACAGTTTGACTCAAACTTGCGTTACTTTCAACTGCAAATTGCAACAAACAGAACGAAAACCAAAGAAAAAACATATTGGTACGCAACATCAAGCAACGAGAGAAAGCAAGAAAGAAAGAACAAGTTAAAGTACTTTGAGGGACAGGAGAAGGTTCGGCAGTTTGATGAAAAAACGACTGAGTCTGGCTGTTTAACGAACTGCTATTCGCTTGAGACGGCAACACTTGTGCGCCTCCTCCTCCAGTGACGGAACTAGAGGCGCTAACCATTTGAGTCGTTTGCGTCTGCGCACCAGTGGGCATTGCCGTTTGAGATATCTGCGGCGGATGTTGAATTGTCGAATTAGGGGATGTTGGTCCCGATGTAGCTACAATGGCCGCCGCCGCGGCCGCAGCCGCTGTAGGAGGAGCTGTTTGTTGAAGCAACCCTCGCCCGAAAGGATCGCTACTCGGTTGAGGTTGAGGCGGATGATGCTGTACCGTTTGAGGAGTATGTTGAATGGTTTGCATCCCACTCGGACCACATTCCATTTCACCAAACTCGTTCTTGACCAAGCGACTCTCCGCTTGACCAAACATACTGACTGACGAAGATTGTCCATCGGACGATGCCACGGAATCTAATAATAATAATAATAATACGAACACTACCGAGTTTAGTTTCAAATTTCAATCTGCAATTAGAGTTGTTTTCTTAAATTGGCTTACAACTACGTTCAGGCAGCTCATGCGTATTACAATCGGTATTAAGCATATCGGTTATTATACTCTCAAGAGTTGGCATATCATTATATATCTCTCTATACATTTCTATAAAAATTATGGCAAAATTAAGAGCAAGTACATAATAATTAGCAAAGACAAAAACGGATTAATGTACGTAACAAAGAACGTTAGAGTCTATCTTTAGCCTCTGCTACCACTTAAGACCATTAAACACAGATGGATTGGAAGTCTGGAATGATAAGCTAAACCCAGTTTTTCTAATGGCATCGCCTGTTGCCGCCCCTAGCGGGAGAGTCCCGAAACTTTACTACGACTCATGTATCATGTTGTGACTATGGTTTGAGTCGAAAAACGTTTAATATTGGTCGAAAAGTGGCGCTAGAGGCGCTGCTCTAAAAGAACCACGCGTCACATGTCTCTCAAATCTTGTCCATCTGTGCTTAATGGTCTTAGGTACGTACCACCCTAGCATCATGGAGGGGGTATTGTAGACTAGGCCTCTAGGGGCCAGAAATTAGCGTACTAGTATTACGCGCATCATTTTCGAGCATGTAAACGGGTCATTCCATGTGATATGAGCCAAGTCGTTAACCATGGGGTCGGCGGATTTAGATGAAATTTGGCACAAATGATCCTGTGGCTATAAGAAAAGAGAAACCGGAATAGTATTTAAAAAGTTCTACGGTTTAATTTTTACGTCAAAATTTGCAACACCCCAGAAAAACGGTGTTTCTCAAAAGTCATTTTGGTACTTTTTAGAAAGTCTGCAATAACTTTCTAGTTTTCTGCGCGAATTCAATCAGATTTGCATACAATACGTATTATAACCCAGGAAATTGATTAAGCCACTCAAAATTAGCTTATCTAGTTTCGTTCACGAGTTACAAAAGCATTTTTGAGAAAAAGTAAATTTTCGGGGGACTCGTTTTTGGGCCTATGGAGAAGAACTTCCAACTCGAAAAATCTTATAAAATATCATGAATTATAGGGCTCGAAGAGACCTTTCTAACGATGTATTCATATATTAGAGTATTTGATTCCTTAGAGCGTAAATTTTTAATTTAAATAAACACAAATTTTGCTTCAAAAAATAAAATATTTATTTACTTTAATGGTAAATTACGTTTAGATAAAAAGTTAAAAGTATGAAATATTTTTTGAACTTGCTTATGGCAATCATCATCTAGTTTATAGTATCTTCTAGAATTGCTAGAAGCCTGTGGCTCGCGGGTAATACGCGCATAATATTATTAAGTGGGACAAAGCACTCGTCGATTTTCTTAGGCCATGTGAGCAGATTTCAGCTTGAAATCGCTTTCATCCCTTGAAAATTTGTGTTTATTTAAATTAAAAATTTAGGCTCTAAGCAATCAAATACTCTAATATATGAATACACCATTAGAAAGGTCTCTTCGAGCTCTATAACTCAGGATATTTTATAAGATTTTTCGAGTTGAACGTTTTTCCCCACAGGCCCAAAAACGAGACCCCCGAAAATTTATTTCTTCTCAAAAATGCTTTTGTAACTCGTGAACGAAACTAGATAAGCTAATTTTGAGTGGCTTAATAAGTTTCCTGGGTTATATTACGTATTGTATGCAAATCTGTTTGAATTCGCACAGAAAACTAGAAAGTTATTGCAGACTTTCTAAAAGGTACCAAAATGACTTTTGAGAAACACCGTTTTTCTGGGGTGTTACAAATTTTGACGTAAAAAGTAAACCGCTGAATTTTTTTTTGAAACTGTTCCGGTTTTTCTTTTATAATTGCCACAGGATCATTTGTGCCAAATTTCATCTAAATCCGCCAACCCATGGTTAACGACTTGGCTCATATCACATGGAATGACCCAATTTACAATCTCTTACGTCATTTCTATGTTCCCCTAGTGAACACGCGTTTTATAGAAGGCGTGGTTTTCTTCTTTCCCGGCTTAATTCTTTGAATATTATAGTTAATATAAAAAGAAATAATACTTGAGATATGAATTTAAATAAGACTGCAAACGCGCGAGAAACTACCGTCACTCGGACCCGATACCGTAGCTTTTCCTTTAAAGGGAGGGGGAAGTGGAAAATCAAGTGATTTTTTATCGATTCTTCTACTAATTGTAGGACCACTCTACATAGTGAAACATTCAGGAAATACAGTCTCCGAATGATGTTAAAATTACAATTAGGTTCAGATTTAAAGGATAATTTTAAACAAGGACTGCCGACCAATCGCGTAACGCCCTGCCATATTTGTTTAACAAAATTCTCGTGGCACGCTCCATGTCACACGCCATAATTTTATCAAATCTCGTGATAAATTTCATTCGACACGGAGCGTGCCACGAGAATTTTGTTTACAAAAAGGCAGGGCGTTACGCGATTGGTCGGCAGCCCTTGTGTAAAATTATCCTTAAAATCTGAACCTAATTTGAATTTTAAAATCATTCGGAGACTGTATTTCCTGAATGTTTCACTATGCAGGCTGGTCTTATAATTAGTAGAAGAATCGATAAAAAAAATCACTTGATTTTCCACTTCACCCTCCCTTTAAGCATTTATTTTAACTACACATTTGTTATTATGAAACTGAAAGCTTTACAAGTTCGTTATTAAGCCTTTACAAGCAACCAAACCCTTAAAGAAAAGCGCAGTTCAAAATAGTTCAGAGCGAATTTAAAGCAAATCTATCAAGGAAAGCGTGAACAAGGAGAACAAGCATATATTGGATGGCAATCCAGCAACATGCCCCACCACACAGTTCAGTTCAGTTCAGTGCTATCCAAATGAAAAACTAGGCCTACAACTTCAAGAACATTAATTCACTCACCTGAATGTTGTAACGTTAGTCCTGATAAGTCTAAAAAAAATAATTTATAATAATAAATCATTATAATTTACTGCAAAAAAAAACAAAAAAAAACAAAAAAAAACAATAAATATGGTTTTAAAAAATGCTTACCAATTCCCGGAGAAACAACTCTTTCATAGTGATATGGATTAACGCAAACGCTGTCGCATTTCAAGTCAAACGCGTATGTACAGTATTTTACGTGCTTCAGTTCATTTTTGTGCAAATCGGGCCACCTCCAAATACGAGCGTATATCACGTGAGGAAATCCTTTACGCCCAGCCACCTTTAATCAATTTTAAATTAATTAAACAATTACAGATAGTGCGCAATGAAGGGGCTAGTGAAATTTCCTCCAATCCATCCCCGTTTCTTAAAGCGAATGAGAATCTTCGTTTGAAAAACGTCTGATTTACATAACAAAAGATCGAGTTAATTTCTGTGAATTCAAAAATATCAAGCTTTTAATTCTCCCTCCGATTTCTGCTGCTTATTTGGCTGCAATATGCATTTGGAAATGTTTCATATGAAATTATTTCAAATCCACTTTTTATGAAAAACTAAAACCTTTCCAGTAGTTTGACGTCACAGGTATATTTCTTCACGTCAGATGGTGCCACTCTCTCGGCTATCAGACCCAGAGTTTAGACTGGCGAGAAGCTCGAGACGCCGCGTATAGGATTCCCGCGCTTTTTTCCCCTGACGTCATAGTGATGTCATGAAACGGGCGAACAAACTCGACAAGACAAAATCATTGATATATGGAAACTGCAGAGTTTTCGTGATTTTTCAATGGACTTTAAAAATAGAAACTTTAATAATTCAATTATATTAAAAACTTGATATTTTGAAAGTATAGACTCGAAAGTGTAACATAATACCACTTTCGTGGGAAAATATGATATGAAATTGTAAATTCGCATTCCCTTTAATGCCAATACTCGAACTTTCGAATAGTATTCGTTTAATTCAAATAAGAATATTCGATTCGACAAATCGAATTTGCCATTTTGAGAAAAACGAATATTTGAAATTAAATTCGAATACAAATGCATTTCCCTAAACCGAGTAATTGTTTCCATGACGTTAAATTCGAACAGAAAACGAGAATTCAATTGAAAATGGGAGGAGCTATGGTCACATCACATATTAGCAAGTTTAATTTTTATAAAATAAACTATTAGAAATTTTAACCACGTATTAAGGACCCGGATTGTAGTTGTGTAGAATTTTTTCAAAACAGTTAACACACCATAAAAAAAGCTACATCCAATCAAATAACTTTCCTTGTACATTAGAGGCAGTATGAAGTCTTATCTAAGAGAGCTACCGCTCTCCTAGAATACCAAGCGGTTATTATTTAATTCATTTCAACGCGATTGCGCAGTTCGCGGTGTTTTGTTTTTCTCTTACGCCATACTTAGTCTTAGCGTAGGAACCAGAGAGAAAGAAAAATTCCATTCTATGCGGGAACTGCAATAGTTTTAGTCTACTACATGCATTTTGAGAAATATTACTCGCTTTGAAAAGAATATTCGTCTGATAAAACGGAGTAATCAAATTTTCGAGCACTCGTTTTGAAAATACTAGTACTGCTAAAACGATTAATCGTTTCGAAACGAATATTCGTCTGGTAAAACAGTACTAGAACTGATTTTTTGAAAAAAAGAGTAACATTTGTTTGAACGAGTACTCTAATCCGATAGGAAATTTACAGTTCGATTCAGTTTTAAAAATCACTATCCACACAGCCCTACTGCAGGGTTGCCACAGATTTTTCGTTTCAAAATTCCCTGACTTTTCCAGGTTTTCCCTGACCATCTAAAGCCAATTTCCCTTACCAATTTTCAAACTTAACTCTAACAGAAAAGGAAGAATGCATGCAGCCTTTAAAAATTTCTTATTTATCATCAGCTTTGTACTTACGTACAATTATGCTAATTTTATCACAGTTTTTAATTGAAACTACTATACAGTAGTTAATAAAAACTTTATTAGGAACTATCAGAAATAGTGAATGTAGGCCTATTTTACGTTATCATTGTCCCGTATTTGAACCATTCATTCTGCCAAATCGACGCTGGTCGTATTTGAACTGGTGCGACTAGTTGGCCGAGACTACACATTTTCTCAAGTAGATATGCAACGGATATTCCCTGACCTTTTACACCGTTTTTCAAATTCCCTGACTTTTCACACCCTTTTTCATATTCCCTGACTTTTTACACCCTTTTTCATATTCCCTGACTTTTTACACCCTTTTTCATATTCCCTGACTTTTTACACCCTTTTTCATATTCCCTGACTTTTCACACCCTTTTTCATATTCCCTGACTTTTTACACCCTTTTTCATATTCCCTGACTTTTTACACCCTTTTTCATATTCCCTGACTTTTTACACCCTTTTTCATATTCCCTGACTTTTTACACCCTTTTTCATATTCCCTGACTCTTCCCCAGACATTTTACACCCTTTTTCACATTCCCTGACTTTTCCCAGACTTTTTACAACCTTTTTCATATTCCCTGACTCTTCCCAGACTTTTTACACCCTTTTTCACATTCCCTGACTTTTCCCAGACTTTTTACACCTTTTTTCATATCCCTGAACTTTTCCCAGACTTTTTCATATTCCCTGAACTTTTCCCAGACTTTTTACACCCTTTTTCAAATTCCCTGACTCTTCCCAGACTTTTTACACCCTTTTTCATATCCTCTGACTCTTCCCCAGACTTTTTACACCCTTTTTCAAATTCCCTGACTTTTCCCAGACTTTTTACACCCTTTTTCATATTCCCTGACTCTTCCCCAGACTTTTTACACCCTTTTTCATATTCCCTGACTTTTCCCAGACTTTTTACACCCTTTTTCATATTCCCTGACTCTTCCCAGACTTTTTACACCCTTTTTCATATTCCCTGACTCTTCCCAGACTTTTTACACCCTTTTTCACATTCCCTGACTTTTCCCAGACTTTTTACACCTTTTTTCATATCCCTGAACTTTTCCCAGACTTTTTACACCTTCTTCATATTCCCTGAACTTTTCCCAGACTTTTTACACCCTTTTTCAAATTCCCTGACTCTTCCCAGACTTTTTACACCCTTTTTCATATCCTCTGACTCTTCCCCAGACTTTTTACACCCTTTTTCAAATTCCCTGACTTTTCCCAGACTTTTTACACCCTTTTTCATATTCCCTGACTCTTCCCCAGACTTTTTACACCCTTTTTCATATTCCCTGACTCTTCCCCAGACTTTTTACACGCTTTTTCATATTCCCTGACTTTTCCCAGACTTTTTACACCCTTTTTCATATTCCCTGACTTTTTACACCCTTTTTCATATTCCCTGACTTTTCCCAGACTTTTTACACCCTTTTTCATATTCCCTGACTTTTCCCAGACTTTTTACACCCTTTTACATATTTCCTGACTTTTCCCAGACTTTTTACACCCTTTTTCATATTCCCTGACTTTTCCCAGACTTTTTACACCCTTTTTCATATTCCCTGACTTTTTACACCCTTTTTCATATTCCCTGACTTTTTACACCCTTTTTCATATTCCCTGACTTTTTACACCCTTTTTCATATTCCCTGACTTTTTACACCCTTTTTCATATTCCCTGACTTTTTACACCCTTTTTCATATTCCCTGACTTTTTACACCCTTTTTCATATTCCCTGACTCTTCCCCAGACATTTTACACCCTTTTTCACATTCCCTGACTTTTCCCAGACTTTTTACAACCTTTTTCATATCCTCTGACTCTTCCCCAGACTTTTTACACCCTTTTTCAAATTCCCTGACTTTTCCCAGACTTTTTACACCCTTTTTCATATTCCCTGACTCTTCCCCAGACTTTTTACACCCTTTTTCATATTCCCTGACTTTTCCCAGACTTTTTACACCCTTTTTCAAATTCCCTGACTTTTCCCAGACTTTTTACACCCTTTTTCATATTCCCTGACTCTTCCCCAGACTTTTTACACCCTTTTTCATATTCCCTGACTTTTCCCAGACTTTTTACACCCTTTTTCATATTCCCTGACTTTTCCCAGACTTTTTACACCCTTTTTCATATTCCCTGACTTTTCCCAGACTTTTTACACCCTTTTTCATATTCCCTGACTTTTCCCAGACTTTTTACACCCTTTTTCATATTCCCTGACTCTTCCCAGACTTTTTACACCCTTTTTCATTTTCCCTGACTCTTCCCAGACTTTTTACACCCTTTTTCATTTTCCCTGACTCTTCCCAGACTTTTTACACCCTTTTTCAAATTCCCTGACTTTTCCCAGACTTTTTACACCCTTTTTCATATTCCCTGACTCTTCCCCAGACTTTTTACACCCTTTTTCATATTCCCTGACTTTTCCCAGACTTTTTACACCTTTTTTCATATCCCTGAACTTTTCCGAGACTTTATACACCCTTTTTCACATTCCCTGACTTTTCCCAGACTTTTTACACCCTTTTTCATATTCCCTGACTTTTCCCAGACTTTTTACACCTTTTTTCATATGCCCTGAACTTTTCCCAGACTTTTTACACCTTTTTTCATATTCCCTGACTTTTCCCAGACTTTTTACACCCTTTTTCATATTCCCTGACTCTTCCCAGACTTTTTACACCCTTTTTCATATTCCCTGACTCTTCCCAGACTTTTTACACCCTTTTTCAGATTCCCTGAACTTTTCCCAGACTTTTTACACCTTTTTTCACATTCCCTGACTTTTCCCAGACTTTTTACACCCTTTTTCACATTCCCTGACTCTTCCCAGACTTTTTACACCCTTTTTCAAACTCCCTGACTTTTCCAGGATTTCCAGGTACTATGGCAACCCTGTTACTGAATAATTATTGAATCAGGCACGACTAAAAGCTTTTCAGTCTGTTTTAGATAACGCTTGAATTGCACTAGCAACACTTGGCTGCACACAATGAACTAAAACATTGAAAAAACATTATTTTAACATTACCTGCAAGCGACCGTCGAGTGTCCGTTGAATGGTGACGCATTTACTAGGATGTGCGCCATTTGTAGTTATGGCCGTTATTAAACTGTCAAGCTCGTCCCTTTTTTCCTTTAATTTTTTGACCAGACTTTCGATAGCTCGTTTAGAGAAACTTTCCGATTCGCCACCTTGACGATGACACATTAAACTGTGCACGATACTCAGGCAAGCGTCCGCGGAAGTGGGGGCGCTAGTTGACATTGCTCAGATATTCAATTATTCTTACTCCAAGCGCTAAAATAAAAAAGCCAAAAATCATTCTTGAATTATTGGTTTCAACTGAATTGATAACTCTACGAAATTCTTCACGCATGCCCAGTAGAGCTCTATCTGATGGAAGATAAGCTTTATCTAGGCCCCGCCCCTACATAACAGTGTACATCCATTTAAAGGGATTTATGAAATTCGATATACTAGAGTATGGGTTTCACCAGAAGGGGATAACGGAAGAAGGATGACACTCTGTATCCTCTTAATACTTCAGTTATGTAACGTCATTCTTCCCGGGCTCATGGCACCATTTTGTTTGTGACGTCAATATTGGTAGTCTAAATTGTATGGCCTGAGCTGACGACTTATGACAATATGGACGCCAAAACCGAAGTAAGAGATACGAGGGTGTGACGTCACGAGAAAGTTCGTGGTAGCAGACTATATCTAAAAACGTAGGCATAATAAGCCTATATTTGAAAGAAAAGTTCAGGTAACATAACATAATGCTTTGAAAGAATGGCATTTTTCTAAAAATATGAAAAAAAGTAAATGATCTCTTATTACAAAATAATTGGCATTTAACTAGTCTTAAAAACAAGGACTACTGAGCCATCCGCCATTGGTTTTAATGGTGTCTGCTAAATCGAACCTCTTACGCGCGTGATCGAGTTGGCTATGCCCCATCTTACACTTACTCCTCTCAGCCTGTGAGAATTCAACCAATCCCATTAGGTGTAATTGGTTCAATTTAGCAGACGCTAAACCAATGGCGGATGGCTCAGTAGTCCTTGATTGTTTTTAAGACTAATCAAATGCTAATTATTTTGCAATAAGAGATCGTTTATTTTTTTAAATATTATTCCTTTAATGTTTAGAAAAAGGCCATTCTTTTAGGATATAATGTTATGTCACCTGAACCTTTCCTTCAAGTTCAATAATAATAATAATAAGTTGGCCCATGAATGGCAGAACATTAAGTACATTTGTGGTTCACAGTTGGTTGAAATGTGGTCCTGAACGAGGATAATTCACATACTTTCATTTTGTTTTAAATGTTAATCAAGGATGAAATATTAAATTAGAAGAGTCACTCTCTTAAGTAACCATGGGTTTTTTATGAATAGTGTCACATTCTTTCATGGTCCTCAACTATCTTTCAAAAGAAACCCGATGGAGAATAGGGACAGCTGATCTGGACAAGACCTTTCGTACAATCTCAAAATTCTGCCCATTATTTACACATAAGGCATGGGCAACATATAAATTTTTACTGAATAAGGCTTTAGATAGTATAAACAACCTATTTAAACTGCTATTATCATACCATCTCATCCTGTTATTTTGTAAAAACGTATACTTTAAAGTGGTCTAGACTACATTTGGTACATGCTCATAAAAAGACACTTTATCCTATCTGGTTCTAACTTTTAACATTAAAATCTTCCATAACATACAACCGCGCTATATAATATTCATTTCTGTTACATCGAAGAAGCCCGATACATGCCAAAATGTCAAAAATCATGTAATGTAATTGTCTAATTACTGGTTTACGAAATACAATCCGAAGGTAGAAACCATGCATGATATTATCATCTAATCTCCCCACTGCGTAGACTTCGACCAAGGCTTAACACTATTTACTAAAACTGTCAAAATTTACGATACTTACCAGATAACAAATTTCCATTACGCAACTCCAATGACTCTAATTTTCCAAAAATTTACTTGAATTATATGCGATAAGGTTAACGTTTAATTTCTTTATCGAAATAATTTTATTATTTTCAACTATGAAAACATTAATCACGATCGCGCTATTTTCTTTCCGAACAAAGAATAACCAATGAAGCTTATTGCCAACTACAGTCACGGGACTGACAAGTCAATAGCTACAAAGTGCATTTCACGCTCATAGCTTACTCGATCACGCGATTTTCATTGATTGCATTCTTTAGTTCTGGAAGACCTATGTGAACAACTGTGAACAGTGAACCATGAATTAAACGTTTCCCCTTCAAGTCTCCACTAATTCAGTCGCGATTTTCAAGCATAAACTATTAAAAACCTCAACACAACTGGCGATCTTTAAACGGAAGCTCCGACTCCACCTGATCTAACTACAAAAAACTGGCTATATGGCACCAAGCCCTAGCCTTGTCCCGGACCCAGAGCAAAAAAAAAAAAAACTTAAATTAAAGAGATTACATGGCTCTATGGCAATATGTCCCAAGCCATTCCCGGACAAAGAGCAAAAAAAAAGAAAGTGTGGACCACTTTCAATATTATCAGCTTTAATGTTGTTGTCCTTTTCTTGGGCATATCCTACCGTTTTCCATTAAAGCAATATTCAGTGGTCATTGTGGACTGCACGGTTGCACTACAACCAAAGCTGGAGCAGTTTTGAACATTGAAGGTCCAAAACTGCTCCAAAGACTGAAAAATGGAAAATGTTTGGGAATCAGATGAATAGATGAAACTTCGATAAATATTTATTTATCAAAATCTGTGGCATTATTTTTACTCACAAACACTATTATTCTCTAAGGTTATGGGGCATTTCTTTACAAAAAACAAGGCTCAAAATCAGTAGCGTCAAATTACAGGCCTATTAGCCTTACGTCCACAGTATGCAAGGTTCTGGAGAAATGCATCAGGCAAGCCATGGTTTCGCACCTACAACGCCACCTTACAGAGGCCCAACACGGTTTCTTATCACACAAGTCCACGGTGACAAACTTACTTTCATGCCTTAATAACTGGATTGAATCTCTCGATAACGGCAAACGTGTCGATATAATTTACCTAGACGTCTCAAAGGCATTCGATACAGTTCCTCATAATCGCCTTTTGGCCAAACTAAAAATGTATGGGATTAATAATAACCTATTGGTCTGGCTATCGGCCTTTCTTTCGGATCGTATTCAGCGGGTACGTGTCGAACATACTTTAAGTGACCCCCTACCAGTTCGAAGTGGAGTTCCCCAGGGCAGTGTCCTTGGCCCTTTACTATTTTTAGTTTATATCAACGACATCCCTCAGGCCTTAAAATCACATTGCAGTCTCTACGCAGATGACCTAAAGTTGTATCGATCTATTTCCTCTTTTAACGTTGTCCAACACTTACAATCAGACTTACTTAACCTTGACTTGTGGTCGCGCCTTAATGGTCTCAAATTCATTGAACTCAAAACTGTTCTACTTAGTGTCACTAATGGTCCGGTAAGAATGAGTGACCCATCCCCCTACTTCCTCTCTGGCGTTAACATTAAACGGGTAGTGGAGCATCGCGACCTCGGGGTAATTATCACGCCCAACCTAAATTTCCATAACCACGTTACCTCATTATGCAAACGAGCCAACTCCTTAATTGCGGTGATCCGTGCTAAACTTCCGGGGTTAAACTTGAGCAGCTACACCTTCCTATACAACACTTTCATCCGCCCCATACTGGAGTCCGCCTCATGTATATGGAACCCGTACCTCATCCAAGATATCACTCTCCTTGACAATGTTCAAGCGAGAGCGTCCAAACTCCCGTTTCAACTTCGCGATTTACAACGGTCTGACCGCCTATCGGCTTTAAAGTGGCCCAATTTACAAACTCGCAGATTATACCTCGACCTTGTGGTCTTATACAAAATATTGCAACAACCAGACCAATCTTATTTCGCCTCAATGAAATCAACCATCACGCGTGGGAATACCCTGAAACTACATCTCCCCCACTCAAAACGAAACTCTGTCAAATTCTCATTCTTTCGTCGTGTCATCACTCCCTGGAACAAGCTGCCCCAAGAGATCGCTTCCGCTCCATCGCTGGCGATCTTTAAACAGAAGCTCCGCCTCCACCTGATCTAACTACAAAAAACTGGCTATATGGCACCAAGCCCTAGCCTTGTCCCGGACCCAGAGCAAAAAAAAAAAAAAAAAAAAAAAAATCCCTGCTCGGGACGTCAGAATTCAGGAAGAGTCATTACCAATTTACCACAGTTCAGAAAAAAAGTCGTCTGCTTTTTATGAGACTATTACCCCCTTGGGTGTCATGGGTGATGCCATTCTTTGAGTTACTTCCTAGGCGATTCATAATAACTTTATAAGTGAGAAGTATCGTGCGTATCATGAGATTTTATTCTCATCAACACAAATTCAGATTGAGTTTGAAATAAAACCGGAACAATATTATTATATAAAATTATTCAATAAGAAAAAGGATTTTCACCTATCTACTTCTCACGGTGAAATGTTGTGGGCCGCCCTAAGCCTACATTAATCGTAAGTAAAATAATAATTAGTTAAGGATAATTATGTTTAAGTGCCTGTGACTAATTGCCTGTAGTCTAATTGCGTACAATTCTTTTCGGTAAATAAAAAATGGATCGGTTAGAGGATGGGAAGTAGTTTTATATTTGAGTAGTCATGCTAGGCCTTGGTTTAAGTGAAGAACAGAAAAGTGTAGTTTTTTGGGAGACTACTAGAGATTTTTAAAGCTTAGAATTAATGATTAAAACTTTCTCTATGCAAAGATTGATTTAGTGTAACAAATTATCGCGGGGAGAGTGTTTTATCTCCAATTTTGGTTAATCCATTTCCATAGTTAAGTTCATGTGAAAGTAAATTTTTCCCAGCCTCAGTTGCTAAAGTTTATTATAGCTTTGAAGTCATGAAATCTGAACTGTTAATGTTATTATTACATAAAATAGCTTCAAATCTGAACTGTTAATGTCATTATTACATAAAATAGCTTCAAATCTGAACTGTTAATGTCATTATTGCATAAAATAGCTTCAAATCTGAACTGTTAATGTCATTATTACAAATAGCTTCAAATCTGAACTGTTAATGTCATTATCACATAAAATAGCTTCACATCTGAACTGTTAATGTCATTATCACATAAAATAGCTTCACATCTGAACTGTTAATGTCATTATTACATAAAATAGCTTCAAATCTGAACTGTCAATGTCATTATTACATAAAATAGCTTCAAATCTGAACTGTTAATGTCATTATTACGTAAAATAGCTTCAAATCTGAACTGTTAATGTCATTATTACGTAAAATAGCTTCAAATCTGAACTGTTTATGTCATTTTTTCATTAAATAGCTTCAAATCTGAACTGTTAATGTCATTATTACATAAAATAGCTTCATTAAGTTATTAAATCCTTTATTTAGGCTGAATTTTCAAACTCTGACTAGACGAGGCCTCGTATTGACGTTGAAGAAATCCAAAGGGCAAGTACGTAAATCTGTTTTCTGTTCTAGCTTACTCATATTTCCCACAGTGATAAAAACAAATTGACTGTTGTGTGTTCTTATCACGTTACTGGAATTGCTGATAAAAGGGAATGAAATAGGTTGCGTTTTAAATACAATACAAAAACAAAAAGCCATATCTTCTTTTTACAAAAGGCTTGATGCAAGTTAAGAAACATAACCAACTTTTAAAGTAAAATTAAAAGTATAAAATGTTATTTTTAACAATACATTATCATTTAGTTCCTTGCACATAAATGGGAGCCCGGGGAAAATGTATGCTCTATAGAGCTATTTCAGAGGGGGTAATGGCTACGTCACCAATGCTATTTGCCCATAGAGAAAACCCTCACAAAATGTCCGCCCTACGCTCAAAGGCAGGCCCAATTTTCGTAGCAGACGAAATTTTTCCCCCACTGAAATAGCTCTATAAGAGTTCTGTTCTTAAAAAAATTCATTTTTGTTTGACCAGTCCACCTTCCCTAAACCTCCCCTTAAAAGAGAGTATGAAATGTCTGTGTTATTACTGGGTCTGCTAGTAAATAATGAAGCTAAGATAGTAGCAAATTTAATAGTATGGACTGTTTACAGATCTATGCAACATAAACTTTAGAACATTTTGTAGACAAAACTATAGAATGTTTTTTGGTCAAAAGACTCAAAACTATAGAATGTTTTTTGGACAAAACTATAGAACGTTTTGTGGACAAAACTTTAGAATATTTTGTGGACAAAACTTTAGAATATTTTGTGGACATAACTTTAGAATATTTTGTGGACAAAACTATAGAATATTTTGTGGACAAAACTATAGAATATTTTGTGGACAAAACTATAGAATATTTTGTGGACAAAACTATAGGATATTTTGTGGACAAAACTTTAGAATATTTTGTGGACAAAACTATAGAATATTTTGTGGACAAAACTTAAGAACATTTTGTGGACAAAACTTTAGAACATTTTGTAGACAAAACTTTAGAACATTTTGTGGACAAAACTTTAGAACATTTTGTAGACAAAACTTTAGAACATTTTGTAGACAAAACTTTAGAACATTTTGTAGACAAAACTTTAGAACATTTTGTAGACAAAACTTTAGAACATTTTGTAGACAAAACTTTAGAACATTTTGTAGACAAAACTTTAGAACATTTTGTAGACAAAACTATAGAACATTTTGTAGACAAAACTATAGAATATTTTGTAGACAAAACTTTAGAATATTTTGTAGACAAAACTTTAGAATATTTTGTAGACAAAACTTTAGAATATTTTGTAGACAAAACTTTAGAATATTTTGTAGACAAAACTTTAGAATATTTTGTAGACAAAACTTTAGAATATTTTGTAGACAAAACTTTAGAATATTTTGTAGACAAAACTATAGAATATTTTGTAGACAAAACTATAGAATATTTTGTAGACAAAACTAGAATATTTTGTAGACAACTAGAATATTTTGTAGACAAAACTATAGAATATTTTGTAGACAAAACTATAGAATATTTTGTAGACAAAACTATAGAATATTTTGTAGACAAAACTATAGAATATTTTGTAGACAAAACTATAGAATATTTTGTAGACAAAACTATAGAATATTTTGTAGACAAAACTATAGAATATTTTGTAGACAAAACTATAGAACGTTTTGTGGACAAAACTATAGAACGTTTTGTGGACAAAACTATAGAACGTTTTGTGGACAAAACTTTAGAACATTTTGTGGTCAAAACCATGGATGAAGGATGCGCGTGAAAAACATTCGACGCTCAACAGGATGTGCAACTCCCTATACTAAAAAGTAGACAAGTCGATACTAGCGCCGCCTGGCTACCAGCGCTGGAAGCCCTCGCGGGAAAAATAAAAAATACAGGACATAAGAAAAAAACAACTGTTTTGCTTCTAGCAGACGACGCTAAGGAAAAAAAATAGACGGTAGCGCGTGTTTTTTTCTCGTGTCCAGTATTTTTTATTTTTCCCGCGAGGGTTTCCAGCGCTGGTAGCCAGACGGCGCTAGTATCGACTTGTCTACTTTTTAGTATAGGGAGTTGCACATCCTGTTGAGCGTCGAATGTTTTTCACGCGCATCCTTCATCCATGGTCAAAACTATAGAACGTTTTGTGGTCAAAACTATAGAACGTTTTGTGGTCAAAACTATAGAACGTTTTGTGGACAAAACTTTTAAAAACAAATTGTTTTGTATCAAGCTAAAGGGTTTGTCATAATAATGTACCACTTTTTGAACTTAAGTCTTAGATATTTCACTTCCAAAAGGAGACTTTAATGTATAATAATTAAACTTCTCAAATAATCTCTTTAATAGTTCCTTGCTTTCTATTTCTTTCAGTTTTCCCCTGCATTAATATTTATTATCGAGCCAGTAGAGATATGAGTGATATGTGGATGCAGTGCTTCACGTGTTGCGTAACAGAACAGCCACCACCAGTGAGTATATCAATTTAACTTGCCAATTTTGCAACAGTTGAGTTCTGTCAATACCACATTTTGTCGAGTGGTGTTCTGTTTATAAGTAGCGCCATCTTCTGTTCAAATATGTTACAAAACAAACCCGAATATTTGAGAAATAATAGCAATATATTTCCTCTTATAGAAGAGAAGACGACGGATTGATCATTCTATGATTGGTGTCCCAACGAATTTCAGGCATACTGCGCATGTCGGATCAGGAGATATGAATGTTAGGGTGAGTATTTTTAACTGGTACTTTGTGTTTGAACTTTCAAATAATTTTACACAACTGTGATATTCATGTTCTTTAAAGGCAAATGTTCAATTGGATAAATTACAAAATCAAATGGCCTCAAAAGGCGGTTACGAATACGCACTTCCAGTAAACGTCCAAATTCCAGTGGTAGACGTCAAAACCTAGGTAACTTATATATAGTCTGTAATAAACAGAGTATAACGTAACTTGATTAACTAATTTGGTAAAAATCGGGTTGGTTTTTGAATAAGATTTATAAGGTTAGGTTAGAACGAGTCTTATCAGATCCATCCCCATTAAAATTAATTGCCCATGCGCCAGGATCATAAGCAGACGACCAGGCAATGACGTCAGAACCATAGATTAAATAAATCTAGGGATTGTTCGTTCCCCCTAAAAGATTAAGTATTCATGTTCCAAACGCCCCCTAGCAGCAGCTACTATCCCTAACAGAAAGTTATAAGAAAATTGGATCAAATGTCACGTGTCATATGACGTCAAAAATTGAAATCCCGGCTAAAATTGGGCGCCGCCATCTTTAAAATCCGCAAAAACTGTTTATTTTGCCTAGAGATGGCGCTATGTCTACATCCGTTTTTGGTCCAATAAATTGGGGGAATGAAGAGGGGAATAAAGGAATAATTGGGAACATGTAGTTGGCGATAGCAATACATGGGAAACACGGTTAGTGAAAAATCCCTAGCGTTAGTTAATCCATGTCAGGACTATGACGCGTGACTGAGAGGACTTAAGCCCCGCCCACAACACCAGCATAGAAATTTACGTGGACGATATGGGGCCACAATGATTCCTATTAGCTTATAGATTCCTGTTAGGGTATATTACAAATTTAGGAGAACAAAGCCCAATACATATGATTCAGTTGGTAGAAAATATAGATAATCAAATTTACAAAGGCTTAGTACAGACTAAATAGGAAGATGGACTGCAAAACCGAGTGTAGTCAACTAAAAATTCCCTTACTGTAAAAACTAGAAGTAAGATAAAGGACTAGAAGTAAAGTGCTCTAGCATTGCTAGTAGATCCTGGCACTAGTGAACAAATTTGAGGATTTTATGCCGCTTCCCACGCGCCCACACTAGACTGAGAAAAAAAATTGTCGAGTTCCAAAAACATTTCCTACCCCCCTTCCCCTCAACCTAAAGCCGCGGAACACGGACGCGAGTGCTTGAATCTAGTTCGGCCGTCTACCGCAGCCGGCGTCTCACGTTTTGGTGGGATAATTCAGAAACCGCCACCAGAGGGCCAACCGTTAGTGTGTTATCAAGAATATTTATTCACTTTCGCCAAGTGAAGAATTTGGTTAGCTCCGTACTTCTAGTGCCTTATCTTACTTCTGTAAAAACCCGGCCATAACAAGCCCATAATTGGCCTTATTCCTGATCAACGCCACCGAGGCGTAGCGGCGACTTTTGGAACTATAATAATACGGTAGCCAATTACAGGTGGCGGTGGAGTCGATGTACTCTGATGGAGATCTGTTATTTTCTATGTTTTGATTATTACCGCTTCAACTTCAAAAAACATGTTTTAACTAATTATTATTAAGCTAATAATCTCCAAATAGACCAAAATCGAATGAAAACTTACTCCGAAAGTCTTATTTCATAATATTAGACAGAATAAGAAAGGTAAAATCAACTTTTAATACTTTTGAAACCATATCGCTTGTTAAGCCTTGGCTATTCACGTGATTCAGAAAGATCAAAAAAACATAGAAAATAACAGAGTCCATCGACTCCAGCGCCACCTGTAATTGGCTACCGTATTATTATAGTTCCAAAAGTCGCCGCTACGCCTCGGTGGCGTTGATCAGGAATAAGGCCAATTCTTAATCATATCTTCGTTAATTTCCAACAGGTTTCGATTAATCATCTCTTTTAAAATCCTCCTATAATAAAACTTCATGAATAAAAAAAAAAAAAAACAAAGAAATTATACAGTTTGTACAATACAATGTAGAAGTTTAAGAATATTTTATAATCACCTCCCTCAAGATGGTTCTTGTTTCTATAGTTAAACTATGCTCCGGCTAAAACTCAACAGAATACTACGACAAACAAACCTTCTTCTTAATCTTCTTCTAATCAAACTTCATTGTCATGTCTTAATTGACGCTTTACAATTATTATTATTATAAAAAAGATTAATTAATTAGTTAATAGAAGACAATCCGTTTATTCTTTTCCAATCTTTGGTGCGTGTTCTCTGTCCAACGCCTTACTGGCTGTGATATTGGGGAAAACTTAAAAAGAAAAAAAAAAAGAACATATAGTGAGACTGGAAATTGTTTAAAACCGGTGTTATTTCAATTTGTTGCGTACGTGTGTGTTATGGGTTAATTTCTAATCCTCAATCCTTAATTAATTGTTTTTGGATTTTTTTTTTCTATTTTTAATTAAATTCTATAAGGTTTGGCATTTTCTTTTTAAACTTTAAAAGGATATTATTATATACTTCAAGAACGACTTATTTTTAGTCAAATTTCATTCATTAAAAAATAAATTTTAGTAAAACGTATTAAAATTCAAAATTCTGTTCTGAAAATTACGAAATTTTTGAACTGAACTAAAAGCGCGTGCACAATCAGATCTCTAAATTAGCAGCAGTACTTTAAAGTTTTGCAGTTTTGATCGAGTTTTACAAACTACTTACAGAAAACATGCCTTTAAAGGTATAGAAATGACAGGAATCGATTCTAGATATAGTCGGAGAGACTTAGGTATTCGGGCTGTTCTCTGGCGCCATCTGGAATCAGATCTCCAAATTAGCCGCAGTACTTTAAAGTTTCGCGGTTTTGATCGAGTTTTACAAAACTACATTCAGAAAACATGCCTCTAAAGGTATAGAAATGACGTGAATCGATTCTAGATATACTCGGAGAGGCTCGGGTATTCGGGCTGCTCTCTGGCGCCATCTGGAATCAGATCTCTAAATTAGCCGCAGTACTTTAGTTTTGATCGAGTTTTACAAACTACATTCAGAAAACATGCCTCTAAAGGTATAGAAATGACAGGAATCGATTCTAGATATAATTGGAGAGGGTAGGTTATTCGGGCTGCTCTCTGGCGCCATCTGGATAAAGAGTTGGCTCTTATTGTCTGTTATTTATTTAACATCATAAAATGGCCGCCTTAGTTCAACTACAGTTCATACTCAAAATTAATTCTGTTTTGCAAAATTATCCCGGTTTTAAACTAAATTAAAAGCGCACACAATTAGATCTCTAAACTATATAGCTGCAGTGTTTTTTTTTAAATTTTGGTTAAGTAAAGTTAGGTTTTGCAGTTTATATAATAGAAATTCATATGCGCAGAAAACATTAGCTATGACAAGAGTTGATTCTAGATGGCGTGAATGTTCCCGGGACTCTGGTTTATCTCCAGCGCCATCTAGAGTACTTTCGTTCTTGGTCTAATAGCCAGCGCGGGTTTTCTGTGGTTAAACAATTTAAACTGAACTAAAAGCGCGCACAATCAGGTTTCTAAAGCAGTCTCAGCATTTTTAAAATAATGATTGAGCTCAGTTCACAGAAATAATTCCAATTATCAATTCTAATTGGTGTCAAATTTCCCTGGACTCAGGCGCCATCTAGAGTTACTTCTTGGTCCAATGGCCAGCGCGGGTTTTCTGTGGTTAAACAATTAAAACTGAACTAAAAGCGCGCACAATCAGATTTCTAAAGCAATCTCAGCATTTTTAAAATTATGATGAAATAATGCCAAATTTCCCTGGCCTGTGGCGCCATCTAGAGGTGCTTCTTGGCATTTCTATTTAAATCTGCAATGGCTAGGCCTAGCTCATGTCAGTTCACAGAAATAATGCCAAGTATCAATTCTAATTGGTGTCATATCAAAGTTCCCAGGCCTATGGCGCCATCTAGAGGTGCTTCTTGGCATTTCTATTTAAATCTGCAATTGCTAGGCCTAGCTCATGTTCTCCATAATAATATATGAATTAGATCCTTAGGTAAACTTCCGATTAAGTTTTTGTAAATTTTATATTTAATTGATTAAAAATACGTTGTTCTCGGAGTTCACGATCCTTTTTAAGGTAATTTATAATATTGGACAGCTATAAAAAAAACGTAACGTACATTTTCTCCCATCTACTCGCATGGTTTTTACATAACAAGAAACTAAGACTATCTTTGGGTATAAATAAATTAAAGGTACAATTACAAACAAGTATTTAAAAAAGCGATTAACTTTAACTTTTTTAAACCATCACTGGAATAAAAAAAAAGGATTAAAATCCTGTTTCGATTTTAAGCCAATAACGCGCTTTTCTCGATCGATAATATTCAATATTCACTTAAAACAAACCAGTGTCCAAAAAAAACATTTTTTCGATATATCTTTTGTAAATAAATTTTAATTCATATATAAAGTAAAAACTAAGGGGTAATTTATGTTTGCCAGTAAAGAATTCAATTATTTATATCACTAATATTGTATTACAAAAAAGAATTTAATTACCCTTTAAATTTCTTCCCACCTTCTGTATATTTAAAAATAACTAGAATTTTAGATAAATTCCTAATGAAAAGAAATTGAATTTTTTAACGTTATTTAAATCGTCTTAATTAATTATGTTAATTTTTTTTTATTTCATGGTCTGTCATTTGAATTATTTGACTTGTAATGCGTATTACTCCATGTTTTTAGTGTTAGTATCCTTGCGCTGAAATAGAATTATCTACTCTATAAGAATCTAAGCGGGTATTTGAAAAACTTATAATTCTTTTTAGCAAATATAGTTAAAGGTTAATTATGTGAAATTGTGTTAATTAATTTAGTCTTATTCCTACTCAGCGCCACCTACACATAGCGGCGACTTTGAGAACTACTGTAATGTAATCGGCAAGCCAACCAGATGTCGCTAAAAATCTGGTGACGTCACTGACGGGCACTCTCTCGGGGCTCTGATAAAAAATTAGCCCGCTTTATTTTATCTAAAGCAGCACGCCAAGGCTTAACGAGTAGCGCTACTTTAAAAGTAGAGCTTTAAAGCGTGCCAATTTTCAGTGACGTCACCAGATTTTTAGCGACATCTGGTTAATTGGCTTGCCGATTACAGTAGTTCTCAAAGTCGCCGCTATTTGTAGGTGGCGCTGATTAGGAATATGGCTAATAATATTAATATTGCACTTTTGAATCGTACGCCATAAGTTTTGGTCAAAATTTCGATGTATGTTCGTATAAATTTCGAGATCTTTATGCATCTAATGAAAGTGTACAATATACTTTCTGAAACCGCAAGATGGCGGTACAGAATAAGTTATCCATTTTATGACAGTAAAGGGAGAATGAAATGGCGACCCTTTTTTGTCTAAAAGCGTTGACAAAAATTTCGTTTTCCTTAATTTATAATAATTTTTCAAGTGTCTCCAACTTTCTGAACATTGCTAAACCTAATGACAATTTTTGATTAAAATGAACTGTATTAAAAAAAAACTCTTAGCCAATCAGAAGCAATCTTTACATTCAGAAAATCTCTCAACAAAACGTGCCAGAAAAATATTGAAGTTCTCTACTGTTTCTCTAGGATTTCTTAAAAATTGGATAATTTTGTTAAATTTACCATATTTCGGTATTAAAGTGATGTACAATGCCTTATGTAGGGGCGGGGCCTATCCTTCATTAAATAGAGGTCTACTGGGCATGAGTGAATCTTGTACCATTATCAGATTCAGTACATTGGTAATGGGCATCGGCAATTCCTTCGAATCTATCCGCCGAGTGCTTTGACGCTTAGAGTCACATGACATTACCTAATCACTACTCCACAAACTAGTAACATTATTACTTCAAAATATAGTTCTTGACACGCCCCTACACAACGTATTGTACATCGCTTCAATTTACGCGTTTAAGCCTTTGTATTGTTCTTTATGGAACGCTTAGTCACGTGACATTACCCAATCACTACTCCCTGAAATAGTAACATTGCTACTTCAAAAAATAGTTCTTGACACGCCCCTACACAACGTATTGTACATCCCTTTAATTTACGCGTTTAAATTGACTCCTTTAAGCCTTTGTATCGTCGTTTATGGCAAGATTACAGTTACTAGTTCGTATGATAGACCATTATGCTCTTAAAGTTTTTATCATGTCTTGCACATTTTCACTAGTCCATGAAACTATCATAATAAAAGAGGATTACTGATTTTGTGCCAATAATATTAAAAAAAATAATAATGAATAAAACAGGTTACAAATTGTGGCTCAACTACTAATAAAATCTGTTAATTAATTCTTAATGACACACAAAGCCGCCTAAAATTTACCATAAACTTAATTGAAATGTATTATAATAGCGCCTCGTAAACCTATTATAACTATAGGCCTAGAGATTGATTGTATATCCCGTAGAAACCTTTTTTTTACCCTCAACTATACTGGTACTGTGAGTATTGCTTGCCTAGTGTAGTTATAGGTAAATGTTAATTGGCTAATTAGATAATTAACGGGTGACCTGTATATTGTAGATTATAGATTATACAAACAAATCTTAATACCAGGAATTTATAGACATGATCTTGGAATATACAACTGGGTATAGACTATAGGAAAAGTAAACAGCACAAGGGCAATAGAGCTATCTCAGTTGTGACGTCAGTGCCTTGGTAAAACGTCACTGGCTTAGTTTTAAATTGGCAGTGGGCGGCCATGTTTGGTACCACTTTGGCTCTATTGGCAAATAGTATGGGTGACGTCACACTAAGGCTTCTTCTGAGATAGCTCTATTGGCCGCCATGTTAGGTTAGTTCCCTCGCGCTAAGAAGCACCACAAACGGCGGCGTGAGTTGACTTGCCTACCATGTGTAGCGAACCCTAGCGCCATCTAGCGGTGTCTCTTGGCGCCAGGAAACTCGCCTAGTATGGCGGCCCTGTGCGTTGGTTCCTCAGAAAGTATTTAATAGAGCTATCTCAGTTGTGACGTCAGTGCCTAAGTAAAACATCACAGGCTTAACTTTGGCGAAGGTCGGCCATATTTGGTACCTCTTTGGTTCTATAGAGAGCTTTCAGATGAAATAGTAGTACGTCACATCCTCCAAAGTCTTACCGATGTTCTGGTAGCCATATTGGTTGGGTGGTCTCAGGTTCATTCCTGCATTAAGCCCACCAATATGGTAGCGTAAATTATGTCACGAGACTCAGCTCCTCCTCCAACTGAAAGCTCTCTATAGAGAGATAGCATGGTTGACGTCACACTAAGACTTCTGAGATAGCTCCATTGAGAAAGTAGCTGAGTTTCCCTAAATTTTGTTACCGCCTATAGGGGAGGCCAGAAGGTTGTGGCTTAAGATGGCTCCGCCTCTTTTTGAAAAATGGCGGTTAATTTTGCAGAGTGGAAACTTAGTGGGAGAACGAGCCTTATTGGCAAGACATAGGGAAGAATTGGACTCCTTTCCTAACTTTATGGTAGAAGTAATTTTTCCATGGCATGCATTGCATGTTGTTAATTTCACATCACATCTATAAATTCCTGTTAATACTTAAATAAAAAATACAGAACTTCGAAGTACTAGTTGCGTTTTAAAGGCGCATGTAGTAAATGTCAATATTTTTTGAGAAAATATTACTGCTGTAGGACAACTGAAATTTGAAATTCATTAAAAATCTTTTTATTGTAAATTTCTGAATTATTTCTTTCATCTGAATTGTATCTGAAATACGTCACAGGCACTTGATCAAGAAGAGGCGTTCCCGATTTAAAGATACAACTTAAAACAAGGGCTAAGGAAAGTGAATTCTTCAATGTGCTTCGAATTTCCTCGTGGGGGTCATCTATACATATGTATTGCAATCCCTTTCCATATCATATTGATATGCTTCAAGATGTTTTGTGAAAAGTATACTTATTTGGGTGAAAAGCGTACTTGTTTTTGGTGAAAATTGTGCTTGTTTTTGGTGAAAATTGTGCTTATTTTTGGTCAAAATTGTGCTTATTTTTGGTGAAAATTATGCTTATTTTTGGTGAAAAGCATACTTGTTTTTGGTGAAAAGTATACTTTTTTGCATACTTGTTTTCTTCAAGGGATATGGATTCTTCTACTAACAATAATTTTTTGGATCACCAACATCATATACTACTATTCCAGGGTTCTTACGGAACCCGGATAACCTGGATAAGTCAGGGATATGGAAGATAGGAGTAAAAGTCAGGGATAAGTCAGGGATTTAAAATTTTTTCCTAAAAAGTCAGGTATATGTCAGGGATTTCGTTTGGCATATCAAACCATGCTTGGAGCAATGCTAATTATGAGCCAGGAAGTGGGCTCTGGTAAACACCTTAAAATAGTTAGGGATATTGCAAAAATTTGGTCAGGGTCCAGGATAACATGGAAAAGTCAGGGATTTTCGATGTAAAAATTTCGTACGAACCCTGTATTCCCTGATTGGTCAGCTCCTGTAGGCCGTTTAGCGGATAATAGTTTGCTTCTCAGTTTACATGACGCCTACAGCCAAAGGCAGGGAATTGTTAATGAAGTGTACTTTTTACACCTTTGTTAACACCAATGTTTGATATTCATCAGGTAATGAGTCAAATTATGTAAAACTATAAAAATGTTCGTTCTATTAACTTAGAAACTTGATATCTAGTAATTAGAGACTCGAAAGTGCAAGGTTTAGACATAAAATTAATGCCGCATATTCAAAACATACTTTTTTTTTTAAAAAAAATTAATTAAATATTACAAAATTTATTTTTTCTTTGTATAACAAAATAAAAATTTGACCATCCATAATTTTTCGCATACTTTAACAACAGATACTACGCAAACGAAAAGTCCTCTTTAATAAATTGGTATAATTTCCGTGCAAATTGTGTTGGCATTTTACCCCGTTCTTCAAGTTCTTTCGCAGACCTAAGAATTACATATTAATTGTCAAGGAGCTTTGAAATTCTGAAAACAATAGACCCAACCAACAAATAAACAAGTTGGCTTGGTCTCGTCTCCATTTATCACGTGACTAACAAAGTTGACTGTAGTACCATCTGTTGTTAAGCGACAAAAATAAATCTCTTATTTTTCTGATTGGATTAGAGTCTGACTCTAGGGGTAAAACAGGTTCTGCGCATGGCAATATCAAGCCAATCAGGTTATCCTTTTCTCACCTCAAAACCCGAGCTCGAGATCTGAGCCGTTATAAAAATTCAAATGATTTGTTTGGTTGGGTC
Organism: Phalangium opilio; assembly: GCF_054372755.1. NCBI lineage: Eukaryota > Metazoa > Arthropoda > Arachnida > Opiliones > Phalangiidae > Phalangium > Phalangium opilio. Next base: position 5,393,620 of record NW_028324166.1, read on the forward strand.
TATTATTAATTAGCTCATTTAATCTGCTATTTCAATCAAAATTCGAAAAATTATTTAGAAATTTTAGGATTGCAAAATTTTAAGCAATTTGGGTATATAGAGTCTTATATATGGTTAATATGGTATTTAATTGATATAGAATATTTTAAACTTACCTGCAATTTAGGAAATTTGACAATGTTTTAAATGCTGAGATAAAGTTTAGTGCAATAACGCAATTTACATGCGGCAAATCGGCAAGAAACTGCAAGAGCTGGTAATAAAAAATAAATAAAATACTTTGTGTTTTAAATTAATTTCGTGAATAATTAATTAATGGTCAAGTTTGGACATGCGAGTCTGTAATTTGCCATCCGTTGGCATAGGTCATTTACCCGCAAATTTAGCAATACTTATTATAATTTTTTTTTTAGTGTTTTTAAGCTCAAAACCTTTGGGAATGCAATGATAGTGTCGTTTCAATCGAGCATTAAATTATGGATTCAAACAAGAGCAAAAATAATTTTGCAACACTACGTGTGGTTTCCGATGTGCTAAGGCTGTACAACGCGCTAAAGCTATAAGGTGGCTCCCATACCATGGATAAAGTATGAGCGTGAAAAGCATTCCACACTGTATAGAATTTTCTCAACATATCTTGGCGGACTTTGTGGGAGGAGCTAGTCTAATCATTATGCATAATGAATTCTACCTATAGAGCTATATCAGTGGAATGGGGAAACGTCATAGTTGGGCCTGCCAATAAAGGGAGCCGGTTTTCACCCTCCCTCCGTGCTCATTTCGCGCAGAACAAGGCGCCTCAAAAGCTTTCCTTTCGCCAGGGTTCATACAACTTTTGGAAAACAAATTTCCCTGAGATTTCCAGGTTTTTTCCCCATATACTTCCCTGAGTTTCCAGGTTTTTCCCGTATATGGAGTATCCTATGGAGCAAATTTTAACGAAGGAGGGGGGGGGGCAAATATGACTATAACACAATCAAAGGACATCCCCGTATCTCTAATATAACCAGAGTTATGAGCCTCCAAAGTTTAGTGTAATGTTAATCCTATGGAGGATATGTTTATGAACATTTTGCTCAATTACTCGGCCCCTGTTTGACGCAAATTTCCCTGATTTCCCTGAATTTTACTAAAAATTATAAATTTCCCTGAGATTTTTGTCAACTATTTATTTCCCTGATTTTTCCAGGTTCTCCCGGTTTTCCAGGTTTGTATGAACCCTGACTTTCCCCAAATTGATATAGCTCTATTTTGAACCTTGCACCGTCACGGGCGCCTGACCTTGCGATGCGTTTTAACAAACCAATGAAATATCAGTTTGAAATACGTTAGAATTATGAAGTGTGACGGATATAATTCAACCCTGGTCCATAAAACCCGCATAGAGATTAACATGGGAGATATGGGCGCGCAATGATCGATAAATAACAATTAGCTTTATGCATCCCTGATATTATTAATCACCTCTTTCTTTTCATCGGAGATATCACCAGCCATTCTTACACCAACATGAAGATCAAGTTTTTTTTCTTGTTTAGCTAATTCTGCAATAAGTTGAACCGTTTCATCTGCAAGAAAAGAAAAAAAAATCCCGGTATGAGCTAGTGCTTTCAGTAAACAATTAAACTTCTACTGCGCATATGCGGAACTCTGATACCAAGCCATTGGTCTTAGTAAAAAGCACTGCATGCTCACAGTCAATCCCTATATCATTACCTTGAGATTCCGAAAAAAGAACGCTTAGCTCAGTGCTGTACATGTTACGTAAAAAACTATCAGCGTACAAAGTTCGACCTCTGTAATAATTAACAGAAACTTTATCAGCACTTGAATCGTTTTATCACAAGTTTATATGATATGTTCCATAACTATGACACTACCGTAATGCTAGAGACTTACAGCTCGAGCTAGTTCGAGAACGACGGAAGCGAGAATTGACTACACTACTGTTTTGCAGTCCATCTCTCTATTAAGTCTGTACTAAGCCTTTGCAGTCCATCTCCCTATTTAGTCTGTACTAAGCCTTTGCAGTCCATCTCCCTATTTAGTCTGTACTAAGCCTTTGCAGTCCATCTCCCTATTTAGTCTGTACTAAGCCTTTGCAGTCCATCTCCCTATTTAGTCTGTACTAAGCCTTTGCAGTCCATCTCCCTATTTAGTCTGTACTAAGCCTTTGCAGTCCATCTCCCTATTTAGTCTGTACTAAGCCTTTGCAGTCCATCTCCCTATTTAGTCTGTACTAAGCCTTTGCAGTCCATCTCCCTATTTAGTCTGTACTAAGCCTTTGCAGTCCATCTCCCTATTTAGTCTGTACTAAGCCTTTGCAGTCCATCTCCCTATTTAGTCTGTACTAAGCCTTTGCAGTCCATCTCCCTATTTAGTCTGTACTAAGCCTTTGCAGTCCATCTCCCTATTTAGTCTGTACTAAGCCTTTGCAGTCCATCTCCCTATTTAGTCTGTACTAAGCCTTTGCAGTCCATCTCCCTATTTATTTAGTCTGTACTAAGCCTTTGCAGTCCATCTCCCTATTTAGTCTGAACTTACTAAGCCTTTATAAAAGAAAACAACGAAGTTACTAAGCCTTTGACAGCGCCTCACCAGGCGTCGTTTTAAGACAATCTATGACCTACGTCACTTCACGACAAGCTACAGTTTCTAAGTTCCCAGTGACAAAACTTATGGAACATATCTTATGAACTTTTGGTTTTATCAGAGCTGACATTGAAATAAATTTAAAATCACCTTGATGATTCGTTCTTATAATATTCTAAAATTAGAACGGGTTTTTCATAATAATCAATCATCATACGGAGAGTTTTTTCGACATCAGCTTTTTTCCCGCTGTTAAATATATCACCCGGTGTACTCCGATAAATACCAACTTTGCTGCTCACGACGTAATTCGCGACTCTAAGATGAATCACATTGACGTGAAAATTTTGTACATTCCTCAATGACGAAATAATGTGCTGCAATGTTGAATTTTTTGTTTCAAAGAAAATCGCAATATATTTTAAAATATTATTTTCTTACCCGAGATGGCGCCAGTTCGCTAACGTTGACAAAAATTACTTGCTTTTCGTTTGGACAAGCCTAAAAAGAATCGAAATATTGGAATTAAACACGGGTGGCTAAAAATGCACATATTTTTTGGGGTAGAAATGGAGTAAAATAGCAATATTGTGCAAAAAGGTGACAATAAAACAAGATAATCTATATCTATATAAATCAAAGTCCTGACTGACTGACTGATAATCAACGCCCAGCGCAAACCGCTTGCCCTAGAAGGCTGAAAATTTGCAGGAACGTAAAGTTACTCATAAGTAGTAGGCGCGTACTAAGAAAGATTTTTCCAGTCCGCCGCCATCTAAATAAATGGCGCCCAGAAATGTAAAAAATCTTCTCTTTGCAACAAAGTCCGCGCGTTTCAACCGATTTCGCAAATATTTAGTACACTGGTTTCCTTTAACCTATAGACGGGCTAAATAGTCTTTTGGGTTCGATTTGTAGCCATCTTTTTAAATGGCGGCCAGAAATTTAAAAACCCTTCTTTGTGGAATAATGTCCGCGTGAAAAGTAATAAAAAATGAATCCCGACGGGCTGACGGGCAACGCCGAGTGCCTTCGCTCCTAGGGTGCTTCAAAAATATCAGTCATCAGTAAAATCTACCCATTGTTTATATAATTTTGATGGAAGTTCTTATGACACGCGGGCGACGCCGCGGATAACAGCTAGTTAGAATATTTTGGGGTAAAAACATACCCAATTTAATAATATTTAGGAAAAGGGGGGGCGGAATTTATTCAGTGGATAAACTTGATATTAACAAAAACAGATGCACATTAATTTAGCCGCTCATAATTAAACTGTATCTGTAACAAATTTGGAGCAAATAATGATTAAAGCAATTAAGTCTCGGCTGTGGTTTAGTTTAAATAAATGCCACTAGATGCTCCCATAGTCGCGGGGTGGAGTTGACTGACCCGTTAAGCTTAGCAAAGGCTAGTTTTAACTCCGCCCTCGAGTTCTGGTATGGTGCTCGAGTTCTGATTGGTTAAACACATTATGAAAGTTAATGCTACCAAGGATTATTTAAAATGTCTAAACATGTCGAATAAAATTTAGCGCGATGTGAAGTGATAATCGCGCCGCGAATACTTGGAACGTGCCAAGCGAATTTTGTTAACAAGAAAGCAGGGCGTTACGCGATTGGTTGGAGGTGCAAATTTTAAATTACCAATGGAATCTCAGACTAATTTGAATTTTAAAATCATTCGGAGGTATTTCTTAAATGTTTCACTATGCAGATTGGTCTTATAATTAGTAGAAGAATCGATAAAAAAAATCACTTGATTTTCCCTTCATTAAAGCGTATATTTAATGTTGTAGAACTAAAGGCTCTTTCAGACGATCCAACTTTTTGACTCAGCTTGATGGGTCAACCCGAGTTGAATCAACTAGTTGGATCGTGTGAATAGAAACTGGATGACTTGAGTCACCAAAAAAGTTGCTTAGAAAAAACTGGACCAGTGATCCAATTTTTGCTGACTCAACTTTTTAATTTCATTTCTTCAGCCAATCAAAATTAATTACAAAAAAAGCCTTTTTCGCGGGTTATTTCGTAGGTGACAAGGTAGGTGGCGCTTAAAAAGTTTTATTTGGCGGTAAAGGTTTAGTCGTGTGAAAAGGAAGGATTTACTACACTTTTCCCTTCAAAAGTTGGGCAAGTTGACACAACTTTTTGACCCATCGAGCTGAGTCAAAAAGTTGGATCGTCTGAAAGAGCCTTAAGAAAGATAAGTTTAAAACTTACCATTTGACTCTTTTCTTCAAGCAGATTTGTCTTAACAGCAGAAGAATTGCTTCTGCTATGAGACGCATGCTCTTTCACCGATGAGCTGTTCCTTATTTGAAACACGTCATCACCTTCATCATCATCATCATCACCCAATTCAAAGTTTAATTTGGACTTGGAACAAGATTGTTCACCCGAAATTGTTCTTATGTCATTAGAACTGTTTCCTAAAGCAACCTGCACACGCAACCTCGTGTTCGAACTGGATGATCGTGACGCGCATGCGTTGGAAGTAGATGGTTTTGACAACCAATTATCATTAGACTCTTTCTTCATATTTTTACTGCTAGATGTCGCCACTTCTTTTGGTACAGTAAACACGTGACCCTTGTTAGGCGATTTCTCGTCATCACTCGATGACGGGACAACCATGATTCTCCGTGTAGCTTTTTTGACACGTTTCTTGACAGGCGTCGTAACTTCTCTGTCAATTTTATCATTTCCAACGCAAAAACTATCTTCTTCATAATCGCTCACATCGGACTCAACGGCTTGCGAAAAAATCATGGAATTGCAGTTTTGGGGGTTGTATTGCAGCTTATATTTGTTACCGCGAGCTGCTGGGCTTTTAACTGATTGTAAGTATATTTTTCTCATGCTTTCAGGACCTGTAAAATAATGTTTAAACTTTTAAACAACTTAGTTAAATGGTATGAGAAGCTTCGTTTGAAAAACCTCTGATTTTTATAACAAAAGATAGAATTAAATTAATTTCTGTGAATTCAAAAATATCAAGCTTTTAATTCTCCCTCCCATTTCTGCTGCTTATTTGGCCGCAATATGCATTTGAAAATGCTTCATATCATGAAATTATTTGAAATCCCCTTTTTATGAAAGGCTAAAATGTTTCCCGTAGACTGACGTCACAGATATATTTTTTCACGTCAGATGGTGCCACTCTCTCCGCTATCAGACCCAGAGTTTAGACTGGCGAGAAACTCGAGACGCGTATAGGATTCCCGCGCTTTTTTCCCCCTCACGTCATAGTGATGTCATCAAACGTGCGAACAAGCTCGACAAGACAAAATTATTGATATATCGAAACTGCAGAGTTTTCGTGATTTTTCAATGGATTTTAAAAATAGAAATTAACTTTGATTCAATTATATTAAAAACTTGATATTTTGAAAGTAGAGACTCGAAAGTGTAACATAATACCACTTTCTGCTAAAATATGATATGAAATTATAAATTCGCATTCCCTTAATAAGGAGTGAGCAAAGTGGTCAAAATCTCTAATACTAAAGGTCATCGTCCCCGCTTAGCACATTCCCTCGATAATACTCTATTCTGCAAAGTTCACCGCCATTTTGGGGGAAAGGGGAGGAGATATATAATAAGCCACACCCATCAAGCCCCTCTTACATCATTAATATCTTTCCCCGTGCACTTTAACGACCACAGGTATTTACTTTTAGAGCAGGAACTCTCTTCGGAATCATTAACGAAGCTCTCTTCATATTCATCATTATCAATTTCTTCCACTTCATCATCTGACACTATATCAGATACATCAGCTTCTTGATCAAGAAATTGCTTCGCGCTATTTGACTAACAATATCAAAATATATATATTACTATTAATCTAATGTTTAATTAAATTTCTTAAAGTTAATTTTTCTAAATTAGCAATAAGTTTAATAATTTTTACCTTATTAATCATTTTCGTAGTTTTTTTATTGTTGAAACTATTGTCTGAAATAAAATGTATAATTTCCGAATTTCAAATTTAAAACCTTCTTCGCCACAGTAAGAACATTTCCAAATATTTTATCCTGCATGCAGATATCTATCGCGCTGGTCACGTGGTTCCCCTACAAGTTGACTTTCCTCCTGAACTAGCTCCGGGTTTAGCTTGGCGAAGGATAGTGGGCGGGATTTATAAGTGCACTTCTAAACCCCGCCCACAAAGGTTTCCTGCCTTGGCCAAGACAAAACTGAAGTTCATAAGGAAATTCAACTTGTTGGGGAACCACGTGACCAGCGATTTGCTTTAATTAATTGTCTTTATTAATTTTAAAATTACCTGTATTGCTTTTGAACTTCTTTTCAAAGACTACACTTACGTCACAGTCATCATCATCCTGCAGACAGAAAGGTGGAGAAAGAGTTGATAATTCATTTAAAAAAATCATATTTCATGGCATGCAATAAGAATGAGGGTGTGGCTAAACTTTTCCGTTAGATGTCACATTAAGAATAGCTCTCTCCGAAACCGTTTTTAAGCTTTGATTTAAAGAAAATGTCGGTAAGTGGCGCCAGTACCATTCTGTTTCATCTTCTAGTACACACCAATCAGAATTCGTCCTAGAGGGTGGAGCTAAAACTTGCTTTTGCTAGGCCCTCGACTATGGGAACATCTAGTGGAATTTTTTTAAACTAAACCACAGCCGAGATTTGCTTTAAAGGGACTGTAAAGAAGGCATCGGCGGGTGGGTAAAAATTATTTGAAATACGTCAGAGGCACGTGACCAAGGAGAGGCGTGGTTCAAAGAAGCTTAGTTCGTTTTATTTCGAAAACCACCACTTCATGGAATTGGCGCTGCAAACTCGCGAAAAACAAGGACTAGATGTCCAGTTCCACTCCATGAGGAGTCTTTGTATCTTGGCACCACGTGATGTGTGTGACGTATTTCAAATAATTTTTACCCACCAGCCGATGCCTTCTTTGCAGTCCCTTTAAAGCAAAGCGCGGGTCCAGTGGATCCCCTACAAGTTGACGAACTCCAGTTTTGGCTTGGCGAAGGCAGAAGACACTTGTGGGCGGGATTTATAAGTGCACTTATAAATCCCGCCTACTAGCCTTTGCCAAGCCAAAACTGGAGTACAAGGGGAAAGTCGTCTAGTAGGGGACCTGCTGGACCCACGCTTTGCTTTAAAAGTCCCGTGTTATTGCACAATGCGAAGTTTTTGACAAAACATGAAGGGATGTACAATCCGTTATTGTAGGGGCGTGGCCTACATAAAGCTAATCTTCCATGAAATAGAGCTCTACTGGGCATGCGTGGATTTCGTAACATTATCAGTGCATTGGAATGAGCTTCGGAAATTCCTTTGAATCTATCAGCCGGATCATTCCACTCTTACAGTCACGTGACATTACCCAATCACTACTCCAAGAAAGAGTAACACTACTACTTCAAAATATAGTTCTTGACACGCCCCTTTATAACGGATTGTACAATCCTTCAATACTTCTCTGCATCTATCTCATTCGTGGTTCATATGAAACAGAAACTAAACAAAAATTTAAGAGTGGTACCCAGAACCCACCTTAATTACTGTAGCTTTCCTTTTCCTGTTAAACCTAATCGGTGATTCTTTTTCATCGGAACTCAAACCGGAAGTGACGTTCGTTTTATTCGCATCTTTCTTATTAGAAACAACGCCATCTGGAGGATTGACGGTTGCTTTATTTCCACCTATCCTATTAAAACCACTTCCGCTTCCACTTCCACATTCTCCATCAATAATGGCGCACTCTTCCGGTGTAAGAACGAATACGTCATCGTCATCCATTTCTAAGTCAAAAAATGGTTTGACGGGTAGATTCATTCTCGAACTACTGGATGGTACGTTGGGCAACACATCATCTACTTTCGCAACTTCATTATCTTCGCCAAAAATATCGACGGATATGTCGATCGCATTACTGATAATTAATTTTTGTTTGGAACTTTCTTGGAAAACGTTTGGAGAACTGGTTAAAATTTTGGAATGACACCTAACCCCGGCTTTAGGCGTGGATGTACTGCCTAGTCTGTGAACGATTTTAGTGTCCAATACTTCCGTGTCCTTGTCATTGAAACACAGGTCATCATTGGACATGTTTTTTGATGTAGTCGGGTTTTGGGGTGCGTCATTATTACAATTTGTTTCTTTTGGTACAATTACGTCACTGCCATTTTTAACCTCATCCGAACCACAAGATATCATGAAAATGTCTTCATCATCGGAGTCAAGATTAAAGTTAGGCTTAACTTTAGTTTCCGTGGACATTTCCGGTTCCGGTTTAGACTTGGGCTTTAAATTAAGATCGAAGTTCGACTTAACTTCAGCTTCCGTGGACACTTCCGGTTCCGGTTTAGACTTGGGCTTTAAATTAAGATCGTTATTCGTATTACAACTATCATCCGATGAACTATCTAAATCAAACACAGGTTTGAGCTTTTTTGGCACAAGGACCGTGTCTGGTTTGTTTATTGCAGTTTCCTCTGGTTCAACAATTGGTCCAGCCATTGGTTGAGGGCAAGTAATGCTAGTATCTTTAGTTAGGGACTGTTTAACAGCTGTTGATGTAGATTCTACAATAGGTTGGGAAAGTTCATCGTCACTATCGAGATTAAACGTTGGTTTGAGCTTCTTTTGAACAGTTTCAGCGCTTTTCATACAAATCACAGGTTTGAGCTTTTTTGGCAAAAGGACAGGGTCTGGTTTGTTTATTGTAGTTTCCTCAGGTTCGAACCCTAAATGGTCAACAATTGGTTGAGGGCAAGTATCTTTAGCTACGGACTGTTTAATTGCTGTTGATGTAGATTCTACAATAGGTTGGGAAAGTTCATCGTCACTATCGAGATTAAACGTTGGTTTGAGCTTCTTTTGAACAGTTTCAGCGCTTTTCATACAATTACTATCATTAAAAATTGGTAATTCAGTGCTGGTGGTAACTGTTTTAGCATTATTTAAACCAAGGCCTACGAATGGTTTTTCTGCGCTGGTAGCTGTTTTAGCATTATTTAAACCAAGGCCTACGAATGGTTTTTCTGCGCTGGTAGCTGTTTTAGCATTATTTAAACCAAGGCCTAAAAATGGTTTTTCTGCGTTGGTAGCTGTTGTATCATTATTTAAACCAAGGCCTAAAAATGGTTTTTCTGCGCTGGTGGTAGCTGTTTTAGCATTATTTAAACCAAGGCCTACAAAAACCTTTTCTGCGCTGGTGGTAACTGTTTTAGCATTATTTCCTAAGCCTAAAAATGGTTTCTCGGTTGAATCCAGTTCTAATTCTAAAAAGATTTCTTGTGAACTATCCAAATCAAACACAGGTTTGAGACTATTTTGCGTAGCAGCTTTCAAAGCCGACGAAACCCCGGCAAAACTTGGCATTTTAGCCTCGGCCATATTGGCATTGTTCGAAACCGATGGTTTTTCCGTTAACACGAGTTCCGAAGAACTTTCTTCCGAACTACTCAGATTAAAATCAGGCTTGAGATTATTTTGCGTAGGCCTAATTGTTTTCAAATCGGAAACAACACCAAAATTTGCCAATTTAGCTGCATCACTAGTTAACGGTTTTTTTGCAATTGACTTCAATTTCGAAATTTCTTCCGAACTTTTCGAGACATTAATGGGCGTGTCATTTTGAAAGTATGAAATATCAGCGAAAAAATTGCATTCTGTCGTATTAAGGCTCGAAAATTCGTTATTTTGATTAACTAAGGCTTTAGGAGTATTCTTAGCAATATCGACAGTTGAAAGTTCATCATCGTCTTTTCTGTTATGTATCTCTACTAACGGAGTTTTAATCTTTTGCATCTCCAAGCCCTGTGGCAACTGTTGCGATGCAACATCCTGATTTTTAGAAGTTTCCTCTAACAATAAATCATGCGGCGTAGATAATATAATCTGATCTGAGTCTTCATCATCATAAACATCGTTAATGTCAGCATGTTCAACATGAGGTAATGATTTCAAGGGTTTAATTGCAGTAAATGGATTAAGGAACGAAAAACGTTCGTCATCACTCTTATATCCATCATCAGATGCGTCACTTTGGGGCCCTTGCATACTTTTGTCTATTTTTTCACCAAAAATAGACGTAAATTCATTAAGATCAATTGGTGAAAGAGGGCGATTGAAATCGAAATCCAAAATAGATGGTGGTGATTTGAGTTTGCTGTTTGTTTGTTGACGAATGACGTTGACAAATGCAATTTCTTCAGTGTCCTGATTGTTAATTTCATTATTTGTAAAGTAATTGCTGATTGGTCCTGGAAGTCGTTTGTCATTAACATTTACGGGTGTGTCTTCGTCTGAGCTGTTGTCACATAGTAATGACAATTTCTTTCGTTTGCTGTTGGATTTTGTCAACATTTCAGGTTGTTTGTCAACACTGGTTAATTCGTCGAAGTCATAAACGTCTTTCATATCGAGGTAATTATCATAATCATTTTTGTAGGGGTCCTCATCAGGAAATGCAATTGAATTTTCAATGAAGTTCAATATATGGACAAGTACTTCCGTTTTTTTAGAATGGCCCGATTCGAATGAAGCTTGTTTTGTCACTTGCCATGAAATGTACTTTGAAAGATCGTAAGTTGGTTTTTTGGAGACTACATCGTTGTCTTCCGTCTATAACAGTATATTAAGTGTTTGAATGTAAAATGCAATGTAAAATAATGCACACAAACAAATGCACGTTAATGATACGCGAGCCGATACATGGCAATATTTGTAAAACTACGATCTTAAAGGGAATTATGGAAGCTTCGTTTGAAAAACCATGCACTGATTTATATAACAAAAGATAGAATTAAATTAATTTCTGTGAATTCAAAAATATCAAGCTTTTAATTCTCCCTCCGATTTCTGCTGCTTATTTGGCCGCAATATGCATTTGAAAATGCTTCAAATGAAATTATTTGAAATCCACTTTTTATTAAAAGGCTGAAACGTTTCCCGTAGACTGACGTCACAGATATATTTTTCACGTGAGATGGTGCCACTCTCTCCGCTATCAGACCCAGAGTTTAAGACTGGCGAGAAGCTCGAGACGCGTATATATAGGATTCCCGCGCTTTTTTCCCCCTCACGTCATAGTGACGTCCTCAAACGGGTGAACAAGTTCGACAAGACAAAATTATTGATATATATCGAAACTGCAGAGTTTTCGTGATTTTTCAATGGATTTTAAAAATAGAAACTTTAATATTTCAATTATATTAAAAACTTGATATTTTGAAAGTAGAGACTCGAAAGTGTAACATAATACCACCACTTTCGTGCTAAAATATGATATGAAATTGTAAATTCGCATTCCCTTTAATAATGCTATCCTGACAACAGTGGACACGGATTAGTTTTGTAATGTAAAATGATGCTTACAATCGCCGTGCTGTTAGGAAGTGAGAGGAAAGTGGATTTTGCGGGTAAGGTTAAATAGACTTCATCTGGGCATTTATAATTTTTAGTCCACTCGGCCATTTCTTCATCATTCAAGAAACCACTTTCTATTCTCTGCTTCTTACTTAAATCTATTAAATATTTAAAAATAAATAATAATAATAATAATAAAACATTAACAAAATATTCATACAAGTGCATTAGCAAAATTGGATTAGCAAAGTTAGATTAAGAGCTTTAAATTGCAGGTTGTTCGCGTTTGTTCTGATAAATATTAGCAGAAGGGGATAATAGAAGAAGGATGATACTCTGTATCATCTAAATACAGGGTTGCCATGGAATTTTCAGAATCAAATTCCCTGACTTTTCCAGGTTTTCCGTGACCTTTTTCTGAGGTTTTCCGTGACCTTTTTCTGAGGTTTTCCCTGACCTTTTTCTGAGGTTTTCCCTGACCATTTTCTGAGGTTTTCCCTGACCATTTTCTGAGGTTTTCCCTGACCATTTTCTGAGGTTTTCCCTGACCATTTTCTGAGGCTTTCCCTGGAGGTTTTCCCCGACCTTTTTAGGCCGAAAGTGTCAATGCTTACAGCACGTTTTAAGTGCTTATAATTAAATAAACTCGATCTACATTAAGTTTTCCAATGTATTTGTTGGACCAAAATGATTAAGAAACATTTTAACTATAACTAACAGTCTAAGAGATTTTTTTAAAGGCATTTCGTTTATAAAAACAATTCTAGACATCATTTTTAAGGATTGCTCTAGAGTTCACTCTGTGTTAAGAGAGGATGAGGAGAAACTTTCATTACTCTTTCAATAAAGACTTATCCCCAGATATTTTACCCAATAAATTCAAATTCCCTGAATTTGCTGAAATTTTTAAAATCCCCTGACTTTTCCCTGACCTTTTCGGCCCATTTTTAAATCCCCTGACTTTTCCCTGACCTTTTCGGCCCATTTTTAAATCCCCTGACTTTTCCCTGACCTTTTCGGCCCATTTTTAAATTCCCTGACTTTTCCCTGACCTTTTCGGCCCATTTTTAAATTCCCTGACTTTTCCCTGACCTTTTCGGCCCGTTTTTAAATTCCCTGACTTTTCCCTGACCTTTTCGGCCCGTTTTTAAATTCCCTGACTTTTCCCTGACCTTTTCGGCCCGTTTTTAAATTCCCTGACTTTTCCCTGACCTTTTCGGCCCGTTTTTAAATTCCCTGACTTTTCCCTGACCCGTGGCAACCCTGTAATACTTCAGTTGTATGTAACATGATTCTTCCCGGGCTCATGGCACCATTTTGTTTGCTTCCCCGCTCATCAAACTTCAGATGGGCATTGCACCGTGCAGAGTGAATTCTAAAACTGTTTAATAATTACTAAATCCTCACCAATCAACCAACAAACCTTGATTGTCTTGACGCGGCTGGGACAAAAACGCACAAGCGCATGCATGGGCCTTGGCAAATAGTTAAGCAGCGTTGATAGATTAATGATAAGGGGAACTATTTATCGTGTATGTGATTTGGTTTAGTAACCTTAATTTTGTGCACTACAAATGTTAAGGGATGATATTGGGAAGAATCATGTTACAATTACCCCGCCGCTTTGTGGTGGTACACTTCTCTCGATTCTTTGTTCTTTTTTAGTACATTTTAAAGTTTTCAGTACAAAAAGTACGATTTGATGTTTGAAAGTACATTTTCCAATTTTTTTAACATTAGCGTCTATGGGACGAAAATTACGCCGCTAGATGGCGCCCAAAGCCTTTCGTTGAGGGGGAAGGAAATTTCAATACCCCCAAAGGGAGAAGAGTACGTTTTCAAAAAGCCCCCAATGGGGTAGTACGTTTTACTATTGAGAAAAGTACGTTCCCAAAAAATCAAAGGAACAACACTTCTCTCGAAGAAGAGAAGTATTATATACTTCTGATTTGATGTACTTACTTATTTTCTCGAACATATTGGAAATGCTACTATTTCGGGAAGAATTTTTCCCACCAACGGCAGCGCCAGTACTCTTCTTAGGGCCAGGTTTTTTAAAATCCTTTTGGTTAGTAAAAGATTTAACAGTCATGTACATTTTATGACATTCTGGGTCTATCCCTTTCGGCACCATCCTGGGACTATCGGGATATAGATATTGTTGAACGGCGTTGGAAGTCAAGGCGCAATCAATTCGGTTTTTGTTATATTGGCCCTGATTATATTTCTAAAAAATAAATGACAAACAACCAAAATTGAGCGCAAAATTCGATGTTGAGGAATTTTTTTATCAATCCTCAATAATCTAGGTCAACACTTATTAAACATGTGTAGCCCGCGGAACACCTCTTCAAAAAAACAAACTGTTCCTTTCCCGAGGACCAAGTTTAAGTTCTTAAGACTCAATACAATCACTGTTTTCAAAAGTCGGGGCTAAAATAGAGTCTGGTGTTTGAGCACCTTGTTGTCTTAAGATGAAACATGTGGACAACATAGACGATTGACGGTACCATAAGTTTATAAGATATGTTCCATAAGTATGAAGACACTACCAACACTTCGTAATGCTAGAGGCTTACACGAGGGGTCGGACGTTTGTCAAAATCCCGTACACTTCGTTTGAAATCTGTTTAAAATCTCTCTCGAAAATCTCGAAATCCCGAAATCTCACGTCAAAATCTAAAAATCTTAAAATCTCACGTCAAAATCTGAAAACTTTAAAATCTCACGTCAAAATCTAGAAATCCCAAAATCCCTACCTTAAAATCTGAAAATCCCGAAATCCTCACCAAAAATCCCGAAATCTCACATTAGAAATCCCGAAATCTTAACGTAAAATCCCAAAATCTCATCCTAAAATCAAAATCTGAAAATCTCCTCGAAATCCGAAAATCTCCTCGAAATCTGAAAATCTCCTCAAAATCTGAAAATCTCCTACAAAATCTGAAAATCTTGTTCCAAAGCCCGAAATCTCCTTCAAAATCTGAAAATCCTGAACAAAATCCCGAAATCTTCTTCGAAATCTGAAAATCGCTTTCAAAATCTGAAAATCTCCTTTAAAATCCCGAAATCTTAAAATCTTGGACTAGATTTCTAGATTTCTAAAATCTGAGTCAGAATCTCAAAATCTGGGGCAAAATCTCAAAATCTTTGTCAAAATCTTGAAATCTCAAAATCCCGTACACTAAAATGCCGAACGTCCGACCCCTCGGGCTTACAGCTCGAGCTAGTTCGAGAACGACAAGAGAGAATTGATTGGCTACACTCAGTTAATTTTGCAGTCCAACTTCCTATTTAGTCTGCACTAAGCCTTTGACAAGGCCTCATCAGGCGTGGCTTCATGAGAATGTAAGACGTTTCAACTATATCACTTCATGACAAGCTCTCAGTAACCAGTGAACAACTTATGGAACATATCAACTTATGGCAAGAATCATACAGTTTCTAACACTTTGTGTTTGGCGAACCCCAGTTTAAGATCGACTTTGTAGGTTACAATAGGATTGCGCGTGTCACTTACTCGATCTTCTTTTCCTTCTGTGACCAACGATATCACCATGCCATCTCGTTTCCTACCAGTCCTTCCAACTCTTTGAACCAGTCGAATTGGCGATTTATGGGCATCGTAACATACAATTAGATCAACTTCACCGATATCAAGCCCTTCTTCACCGACGCATGTTGAGACCAGGGTATTGTAACCTCCCCTTCTGAAGCTTTCAACTACCTACATCAGGCGCAAGACAGAAACTCACAATCGGGAAAGGGGGAAAATTACATTAAAAATATATTTGAAATATGTACCTGAAGTTGCATTTTTTGCGAAATTCCTTTGCTATTTTTGCTATTTTGTCCGACAAAGGCCATGGCTCTTACAAAAGGCTCGTGCATTTCAAGCATTTGCACAATTTCTTCAACACTTTCTCGATAATTTGAAAATATCATAACTCGGGTCGAATCTGAATCCCCAGCTATTGAAATAGGAAAATTATAAATCTGATACCAGTCATCAGAAGGGAATATTTTATTATTCCCTCTGATGTCATTAATTGGAAATAAGTTGCTGTGTTAATTTGCAATGCCGTTGACCTCAACCATGGATTAACTAACGCTAGGGATTGTTCACTAACTGGGTTTCCCATGTATTTCTATCGCCAACTACATGTTCCGAATTATTCCTTGATTCCCCTCTTCATTCCCCCAATTTATTGGACCAAAACGGATGTAGATATAGCGCCATCTCTCGGCAAAATAAATCGTTTTTGCCCAATTTAGGCAGTATTTCAATTTTGACGTCATAGACCACGTGATATTTGGTCCAACTTTCTTATAACTTCCTGTTAGGGATAGTAGCTGCTGCTAGGGGGCGTTTGGAACATGCATGCGTTATCTTTTTGAGGGACCGAACTATCCCTAGCGTTAGTTAATCCATGCCTCAACTCAATACTAGAGGCCAGGGCCGGAAATAATGAAAATTCTTATAGGACATGTGTCCAGTGATGCCCTCTTTGACTGTAAAAATTATAGGACATTGTCCACTGGAGTATGTGGGAAAAAATTAGTGTTGCATCTTCATAGTGTAACCATCAAAACTACGGAAAATTTATTGGTCAAGTTGACCCAATTAGTTTTTAGAAAAATTTTCTGACATTTTAAAATTTTACTGGACAAGGTCCAGTATTCTGTGCTTATTCCCTGCCCTGCTAGTGGCTCCTGGTTTCTAATATTTTAGATAACCATCTCTAATAAACGCTTACCAGTTTCAGCCTTCTTAAAATGGTTAAGTACAATATCTTCAAGTTTTTTCAACTTTGGATGACCATAAGGAAAATGTCCCTTTTCCACGGTGCACTTGATAATAAAATAAATATGGCAATTAACATTAGGAAAATACAGATTTTTCTGTTTGTTTTCCTTAAAGTACTTGGCAACACATTGCAGTTTTATAATTACAATGGAGATTCCCCGGCCGCGTCACCTCTATAGTTTCCTGGTTATGTAACAACAAAATGTTTTCCAATCACCTCATGTTTTGCAGCAAGCTCCTGATAAATTTCTCCAAAATCCACATTGTTCTCCAAAAATTTTCCAACTCTACCATTACCCTTGTCTTCCGTCATATTTCCTAAAAATTAAAAGAAATATCCAAGTCCAAGTGAATTAAAACCAGTTTAACTTGTTTAGCCGGGAATTCATACATCTAATAGAAAACATCGTGTAACCATATCTAGAACGTTACATTCTTTCTATGTGGGCCATGGATTTCCTAATGCTAGGGATTGTACGTTCCCCCTAAAAGATACATGTTCCAAACGCCCCGTAGCAGCAGCTACTTTCCCTTACAGGAAGTTATAAGCAGTCTGGGAAATAGCACACTTCCTCTGGTCCAAAACCTGTTTATTAATTGCTTGGACTAGTTTTTTAATTCAAGAAGTGCAGGGGTTACTGGTCCTCGGGACCAGTTTATTAGTTGCAAATCTATAGGAGAACAAAGGCAGGGACCACTCGGGAGACTAGTTTATTATTTAGGACACTAGGGGGGTCACTGGTCCCAAGGACTAGTTTAAAAAATATCCTTATTTCCCAGGCTGGTTATAAGAATATTGGACCAAATATCACGTGTCCTATGACGTCAAAATTGAAATCCCGCCTAAATTAGAAGTCGCCATCTTTAAAATCCGCAAAAATGATTGATTTTGCCGAGAGATGGCGCTATATCTACATCCGTTTTGGTCCAATAAATTGGGGGAATGAAGAGGGGAATCATTCGGAACATGTAGTTGGCGATAGTAATACATGGGAAACACTGTTAGTGAACAATCCCTAGCGTTAGTTAATCCATGTGTGGGCCAGGCTGGAGTATTATCCGTCACGCCACAAAATCTGACGTCTTTCTAACTGTGATTTCAAATCTTTGGTTGATAGAAACACGAGGTCAAGGGCGTAGTAAGATAGATTATTCGCGATTAAAAATTCGTCATACATAATGATTAGTCTAGCTCCTCCCATAAAATCCGCCAGATAAGATCAGAAAATGGCTACACAATGATTCCTAAATGCTGTCATAAGTTCATAAGATATGTTCAATTAGTTTGTCACTGGCTACTGAGAGCTTGTCATGAAGTGACAACGTTGGTGAAACGTCATAGATTGTCATAGAGCGACCCCTGGTGAGGCGCTGTCAAAGGCTTAGCACAGACTTAAATAGGAGGATGGACTGCAAAACCGCGTGTAGTGAATCAATTCTCGTGTCGTTCTCGAACTAGCTCGAGCTGTAAGCCTCTTGCATTACGAAGTACAGGTAGTGTTAAACTTATGAAACATATCTTATAAACTTATGGCTGTATGCAATCCTGGTTTAGCTATTAATTGGAAATATTGGAGATTTTTTCGGGAAAAATCTAGGAATCTGTTGATGACACACACCTTTCATGTATTTATAAAATGTTCTAGTCCCATGAACGCAAAGGAGTTCGTAAGCGTGATAGAGCGTTATGCAAACTAGAAACTCTAAAAGGATCAAATTGTGCGTTGCTTTTGTTAGATTTTGAGGTGGATTTTGGGTAAAAGCCTCTTTGAGTTTCAAAATTCCAAACTGCGTCATTGTTTCGGGATTCGTGTTTCTGTTGATTGCGTTTTTCTGTTCCAATCTAACTAATATATATTTTAAAACCTGAAAGATATGGTTGAATTTAATTACAAAGTAAAAGCTGGTTTTCAAAGGCAAGTGCTAAGGTTAAAAGTCGAGCGAGTGCGAGAAAACACGAAAATGTCGTGGGTTAATTTAAAATTTTTCACATTTTCTCACATGTTTGTTTACGACTTTCTAAGAACCCATATACTGAGAACTTTAAAGCAAATCTCGGCCGTGGTTTAGTTTAAACCAATTCCGCTAGATGGCGGTTTCGTTTAAATAAATTCCGCTAGATGGCAGTTTAGTTTAAACAAGTGTCGCTAGATGGCGGTTTATTTTAAACAAACGCCGCTAGATGGCGGATTGTTTTAAACAAACGCCGCTAGATGGCGGATTATTTTAAACAAACGCCGCTAGATGGCGGTTTATTTTAAACAAACGCCGCTAGATGGCGGTTTATTTTAAACAACCGCCGGTAGTTGGCGGTTTATTTTTAACAAACGCAGCTAGATGACGGTTTATTTTTAACAAACGCAGCTAGATGGCGGTTTATTTTAAACAAACGCCGCTAGATGGCGGTTTAGTTTAAACAAATGCCGGCAGACGGCGGTTTAGTTTAAACAAATGCCGGCAGACGGCGGTTTAGTTTAAACAAATGCCGGCAGATGGCGGTTTCATTTAGACAAATGCCGGTAGATGGCGGTTTAGTTTAAACAAATTCCGATAGATGGCGGTTTAGTTTAAACAAATTCCGATAGATGGCGGTTTAGTTTAAACAAATGCCGGCAGATGGCGGTTTAGTTTAAACAAATTCCGGTAGATGTCGGTTTAGTTTAAACAAATGCCGCTAAATGGTGGTTTAGCTTAAACAGATACCACTTGCTGATCCCACAGTCGAGGTGCGGAGTTAACCAGTTCTGATTGGTTCCTACCATTGGCAAGGTAAAAACTGATGTATAGAAAATTAGCCAACATGTTAAGGGCGTCACATAAGCCGGCATTTGCTTTAAACGTTCTCAGCTCTTTAATGGGTTCTTAGGCTGTCTTATATAACCAGGCACATACCCTGAGGTATTTTTCTTTTATGTTCATAAGTTGTTGATCCATTTTAACCACTACTTTTTCAACAGTTCTGACATGAGTGTACGGAATAATATCAGGAGAGTCTTCGGATCTCAGTTCAACATGCGAAATCAACAGGTTTTTGAGAACAGATTCCACAGCCTGCAAGAAAGTTATGGTACGAGTGAAACTTTACATCACGGATAACCACACTTTTTCCAAGATTTAGGGCATTGCCTTATATAGTATATTTAAAACTAATCAACGCTGAATTTTAATGAAGCACACCGAATAGAATGCAGATACTTGCAAGTCAGATTTCATCAAAACGCGATTTTTCTCAGTAATTACTAGACAGATTTAAACTAGATTTTGAAGATAATTTGAAATAATCACGTTAAATGTCATGAAGTCATAATTGTTTTATATTAAAACAAACTTTTTTTTTATTAAGGTCAGTCCAATAATGGGAAGTCAATTTGGATAAACAAGCAGGCATAAATCCCGAAGCGTCATAATTGCTTACATCGCGTCACTATTAAGTTCTGACAATGTTGGGCGCTAACCTGATGAGCTTAGGTTAAAGGACTGCTTAAGCTTAAAGCAAAGCGCGGGTCCAGTGGATCCCCTACAAGGCGACTTTCCTCCTGTACTCCCGTTTTGGCTTGGCAAAGCCTAGTGGGCGGGATTTATAAGTGCCCATATAAATCCCGCCCACAAATGCCTCCTGCCTTCGCCAAGCCAAAACTGGAGTTCGTAAGGAAAGTCAACTTGTAGGGGAACCACTGGAGCCGCGCTTTGCTTTAAGGATTCCTGAAGAATCACCAAGTGATAAATGAAAGGAGTGATTTTATTTTGGTAAAAACTGAAACAGGGTTGCCACGGAATTTTCAGAACCAAATTCCCTAACTTTTCCAGGTTTTTCCTGACCTTTTTCTGAGATTTTCTCTGACCTTTTAAGTGCTTCTAATTAAATAAACTCGATCTACATTAAGTTTTCCAATGTATTTGTTGCACCAAAATGACAAAGAAACATTTTAACTATAAATAACAGTCCAAGAGATTTTTTTAAAGGCATTTACTTTATAAAAACAATTCTAGACATTTTTAAGGATTACTCTAGAGTTCACTCTGTGTTAAGAGACGAGATGAGGAGAAACTTCCATTACTCTCTCAATAAAGACTTATCACCCAGAAATTTTACCCACTAAAATCAAATTCCCTGACGTTTCCCTGACCTTTTTGTCCCATTTTCAAATTCCCTGACCTTTCCAGGTTTCCCCTGACCCGTGGCAACCCTGAATTATCATATCTTTAAAACGAAATGTTTAATATCTGTCACTTCAGCCAATCCTTTTTGTAAACTTAATCTCTTACTTTTTCACGTCTTACCCCAAAGAGACAGTAATTATCAGTCATCTAAGGCATGACTACATTTATATTACCTTCATATCCCCTCCAGGAGTGGCGCTGAGTCCAATAACTCGAAAGGGAGAGTCAGAGGATTGAATAAGGCCTCTTATGACTTCGCAATAGGCGTGGTTTCCCTGAGCTTTATGAGCTTCATCAATCACGAGGCATTTTAAGAGATCAACTGGACAAACTCCCCGACTGATGTCATTGTTCATTACTTGAGGAGTTAGGAAAAATACTCTCTTGTTCAACCACTTCTGCTTTCTTTTGTCAGGGGCGTCATTACCTTGAAATAAAATTATTTCGCATGTTCGGTGTCCAGTCAAATGTGATTTCGATAAAAGAGCAAAATTATGATAAATTTCATGCTAAACTACACGAAAACTTCGAATAAGTAAAAAAAAGGATAATATAGGATGTTTTATGAAATTATAGGATAATATAGGACAAGTTCACAAATATAGGGTAATATAGGGCAGAATCAAAAATACAGGATAATTTAGGACAGGCTTAAAACTATAGGATGATATAGGATAGGTTTAAAAATATAGCATAATATAGGACAGGCTCAAGACATAGGATAGAATAGGACAGGTTGAAAAATATAGGATAATATAGGACAGGTTGAAAAATATAGGATAATATAGGACAGGTTGAAAAATATAGGATAATATAGGACAGGTTGAAAAATATAGGATAATATAGGACAGGTTGAAAAATATAGGATAATATAGGACAGGTTGAAAAATATAGGATAATATAGGACAGGTTGAAAAATATAGGATAATATAGGACAGGTTGAAAAATATAGGATAATATAGGACAGGTTGAAAAATATAGGATAATATAGGACAGGTTGAAAAATATAGGATAATATAGGACAGGTTGAAAAATATAGGATAATATAGGACAGGTTGAAAAATATAAGATAATATAGGACAGGTTGAAAAATATAGGATAATATAGGACAGGTTCAAAAATATAGGATAATATAGGACAGGATCAAAAATATAGGATAATAAAGGACGGGTTCAAAAATATAGGATAATAGAGGACAGGTTGAAAAATATAGGATAATATAGGACAGGTTGAAAAATATAGGATAATATAGGACAGGTTGAAAAACATAGGATAATATAAGACAGGTTGAAAAACATAGGATAATATAGGACAGGTTGAAAAATATAGGATAATATTGGACAGGTTTGAAAAATATAGGATAATATAGGACAGGTTGAAAAATATAGGATAATATAGGACAGGTTGAAAAATATAGGATAATATAGGACAGGTTGAAAAATATAGGATAATATAGGACAGTTTGAAAAATATAGGATAATATAGGACAGGTTGAAAAATATAGGATAATATAGGACAGGTTGAAAAATATAGGATAATATAGGACAGGTTGAAAAATATAGGATAATATAGGACAGGTTGAAAAATATAGGATAATATAGGACAGGTTGAAAAATATAGGATAATATAGGACAGGTTGAAAAATATAGGATAATATAGGACAGGTTGAAAAATATAGGATAATATAGGACAGGTTGAAAAATATAGGATAATATAGGACAGGTTGAAAAATATAAGATAATATAGGACAGGTTGAAAAATATAGGATAATATAGGACAGGTTGAAAAATATAGGATAATATAGGACAGGTTGAAAAATATAGGATAATATAGGACAGGTTGAAAAATATAGGATAATATAGGACAGGTTGAAAAATATAGGATAATATAGGACAGGTTGAAAAATATAGGATAATATAGGACAGGTTGAAAAATATAGGATAATATAGGACAGGTTGAAAAATATAGGATAATATAGGACAGGTTGAAAAATATAGGATAATATAGGACAGGTTGAAAAATATAGGATAATATAGGACAGGTTGAAAAATATAGGATAATATAGGACAGGTTGAAAAATATAGGATAATATAGGACAGGTTGAAAAATATAAGATAATATAGGACAGGTTGAAAAATATAGGATAATATAGGACAGGTTCAAAAATATAGGATAATATAGGACAGGATCAAAAATATAGGATAATAAAGGACGGGTTCAAAAATATAGGATAATAGAGGACAGGTTGAAAAATATAGGATAATATAGGACAGGTTGAAAAATATAGGATAATATAGGACAGGTTGAAAAACATAGGATAATATAAGACAGGTTGAAAAACATAGGATAATATAGGACAGGTTGAAAAATATAGGATAATATTGGACAGGTTTGAAAAATATAGGATAATATAGGACAGGTTGAAAAATATAGGATAATATAGGACAGGTTGAAAAATATAGGATAATATAGGACAGGTTGAAAAATATAGGATAATATAGGACAGTTTGAAAAATATAGGATAATATAGGACAGGTTGAAAAATATAGGATAATATAGGACAGGTTGAAAAATATAGGATAATATAGGACAGGTTGAAAAATATAGGATAATATAGGACAGGTTGAAAAATATAAGATAATATAGGACAGGTTGAAAAATATAGGATAATATAGGACAGGTTGAAAAATATAGGATAATATAGGACAGGTTGAAAAATATAGGATAATATAGGACAGGCTCAAAATATAGGATAATTTGGAACAGGCTCAAAAAATATAGGATAATATAGGATTGGCTTCTGCCTTGGCAAGGTCAAATTTGTGTGTAGAAGATCAGCCAGAATGTTAGGGGTGCCACAGGAGTTGACATTTGCTTTAAGCAAAACATATACCAGCAACAAAAATACAACTTACCAAGCATGACTTCAGTGTCTTCCTGTGGAATACCCATAACTTTAAAACACGACTCAATTTGCTGGTTAACAAGAGGTCGTGTTGGTGCCATAAATACAATCTTGCCTCGCGGGTACCATCGATAAAAATTGTACATTATAACGGCGGCAATGAAAGTCTTTCCTAAACCAGTCGGAAGAACAACCATCGTGTTCTTGAATAAAGATGTTTGTACAATATTAAATTGGTACTCTCTAAACGGATAGTTTGTAGGGTAAATCCATGTTTGCCCCG
Source organism: Phalangium opilio (assembly GCF_054372755.1). Classification (NCBI taxonomy): domain Eukaryota; kingdom Metazoa; phylum Arthropoda; class Arachnida; order Opiliones; family Phalangiidae; genus Phalangium; species Phalangium opilio. The sequence continues at coordinate 5,417,724 of NW_028324166.1, forward strand.
AATCAGCGTCAAATCCGTCTAGTTTTTCTAAAGGTACTTGGTATTTTCTAGGTGGAACTATATCATTGGCAGCTTTACTTGTTGATGGTAAAGATCCATCGTGATCATTTCCTCGCCTCTCACAATGATCATTTAACAGACGTTCCTGCGTGGCTTTATATTCTACCATACTTAACTCGAGAGCTTTACTAATTTCTTCATCATCAAAATCCATATTTTGAAAATTTTCAATATCACTATCATTGTCTTCGATGATAACTATATCATCGTTATCTTCATTGGTGTTAGTGTTTTGATTAAGGTTCTCATTCTTGGCTACTGAATTTTGGAGTTCCTTCTGAGATGTTGAAGTGCTATTAGATTTTTTCTTCCAAACATCGAAAAGGGTGGTTTGTTTTTTCTTTGGATCCATTATTACTTAATATTCTAGCAATTGTAATTAAAATTTTTAATATTCGATACACTGAACGTGAACCTTGGAATCATTCATACTTCCCTCGCTCATTTCAAATCTCGAGAAACCGAACAAGGAGCAGACGACGATAACGGGAAAAGGATCAGAGCCAGTCTGGGAAATAAGGATATTTTTTAAACTAGTCCGTTCCGTTGGGAACTTGGGACCAGTGACCTCTAAAGTAGTTTTGGACCAGAGGAAGTGTGCTATTTCCCCAGGGATAAGGGAGTCAGATGGATTGGAAATGATGATGGGCGACCTGCGGCACCATATCTCTCCCAGTGTACCTCGCGCACGCCCCTACCCTTCCGTAGGCGATTGCTAAGTGCTGCCGTGTAGCGCCATTTTATTTGAATGAGAACTAGCTTCTATTTTTGAGATAGAGGGAGCGTCCTTTACAATTTCGTCCGGCACGACCCTACCTAACCGCTGGGGATGATGGGAGGACTATGGTGCCGTAGGTGGGGGTACAAAGGCAACGCTTTAGGTATGGGGGTTTCCACTCCATTACTCTCTCCTTCAAGATTTCCCAGACTGCATATGTCGCCTACGGAATGGTAGGGGTGTGCGCAAGGTACACTGGGAGAGTCTCAATGCTGCAGGAGGCATCATCATTTCCACTCCATCTTACTTCATTTCTCCCTGGATCCACGGCGTTGAAAATTTGAAATTCCTCAATATATTTTAAAGGGGTCCTTCACATTTCGGGCCAGGCTTAGAAATAAGGATAATTTTTAAACTAGTCCTTGGGACCAGTGACCCCCTAGTGTCCTAAATAATAAACTGGTCTGCGGAGTGGTCCCAGCCTTTGTTCTCCTATAGATTTGCAATTAATAAACTGGTCCCGAGGACCCGTAACCCCCACTTTTTGAATTAAAAAACTAGTCCAAGCAATTAATAAACTGGTTTTTGACCTGTAAACCTGTCTTATTTCCTAGCCTGTATTCGGGCCTTCTTCTATTGTCTAATTATCTCCGATACCATGCAGATACTAATATTAAATATACATTTGTATATTTCTGAATGTTATTTGTTTGTTATTGCGTTTTTTATTCACAATTGCTTACCGAATTTTTGGCTGAACCGCGTGACTGATATCAGTTACATCAAATCTCTAAGGGAAGTGGTTGAGTGGCATTCGAGCTTTATGATTAACCTCTAACAGGGATAGATAAAAAAATAAATCTATCCCTGCCTCTAATTTATCATCGTTTTATTCAATCTGAAAGTTCTAAAAAACTTTCTTTAAAAAAACGTATTTGAGCGGTACGTTACACTTCCAAAGTCTTACCACGATTCTGGCAGCCATATTGGTGGATTCCAGCTTTCTTTCTGCATAGAAACCATCAATATGGCCGTGTAAATGATCTCACGAATCTTAGCCCCCCCCCTCTCAAACGAAAGCTCTGTATATCAAGGTTGAAAGTCAAGCAATTCCTCATACGGTTCAAATTTCTTGCTAAAATTGGCATTATGTTAGGCCTAATTGCTTTGTTTGAAAATCCTCAAACGGTTTGAATCAATCATTTCACGCTCCTAAATTTAAGTTTCAAATCTATTAAGAAATCGTACAAAAAGGGAACTGTTCTGATTCAGGCATATCCTTATTTACTTGCTCCTAGCTTCAATAGTCTAATGCCCTTCTTATCTGGAGTAGGGTTCCTTTCTCCGCGGGTGGCTAGCTGCTCAACGTATTTATTGATAGTTTTCATTTTGGTAGAGAATGAACATTTCTCAATGATTTATGGATAAAGACGTCAAATACAATCGTGTTTCCCAGGTATATCTTTAAAAATATCTTTGAAATGGAAAGGATATTCATCTATTCTTTCATGAATTTATTCATGTTTTCAATGCATATACAGATATAATTTTAGTGACGAGGTCTTGGAGGCGATCTGAAACACACAAATATTTGACAAAAAAATCAAATGCTTCTGGTGAAATAGACCATTCCATTAATGCCATAGGAAAAGAAAACACCATAGTGTGCTATTTTTCTCGCGCTAATTAAGAAGCACCGCAAGAGGCAGTGTGAGTTGGCTAGCTTCCCGCGTGTAGCGAAAGTGGGCTTTGTCCTGCGTTGCCTCTTGGTGCAAGGGAAATAGGCTCCTATGGAGTGTCGCCCTGGGTGTTGGTTCCTCTGCAAGTATTAAATGGAAATCTATGAAAAAATCATGAAATCTCGAAATAGTCAATAAAACCACGATATTGTCAATGAAATGTTGGGGGTGATATACGGAACAAGTTGGGAAACCAAAATAAACCTCTCCGAGTCGAGACATAATTAAGAGGTTTTTCTTAAATAATTGAATAAATATAATTGATATTATTTTAATCGTCATTAATTTACTTTAATTCGAGTTAAATCGTTTTAAGAAACTTTATTCCTAAAATAATTTTAAACATAGCTATTGTTGACGTTTGAATTCAAGCGTATGCCTCTTTAAGAATTTTTGGAACTTATGGTATATAAGGCGATAAATGATAAGAAAACTAGCTAGACGTTTCTTGTAACCCTAGCCAATCGCCGCGTAAATCTTAACCCTAACGATGATAATGGAGCAGAAGCTAATGTTGCTTTCCGCGAACACGTTTGCTTCGATTTGCAGTTGCGAACGCGGTGACAGACTCGTCCAGTGTAATACCTCTCCGTGACGTCATCGTCACTCGGAGAGGTAATAAAAAGGAAAGAAATTGAAAAGGAAACCGAGAAAATCTTAGGCAAAATGACGAATTTTCAAATACCGCCCGCTTTTTTAGGAAGCTTCGCATTATAGAGCGCATGTTTTTTATTCTTGACTCATTCTATACTTTCTCGTATTTTAGACTTAAATTTACAAAAATCGGTAAAAAAAAGGAAAAAAAAGAAAAAAACTACTTCAGTCGAACAATAGCTGTGTTGGTCATATTTCAATATTCCGAAATACATTTAAAGTATGATACTTTGTCACGGTGAATTATGAAGCATGATTGTCTAGGTGGCGGTTCATTCTCCGTCGAGTTTGAAACTTGGCTACGGTGAAGAGAAATCGGGAAAGCGATATCATATCGAGCAATGGATTCGACGGTTGTGGTAGATAATTTACGAAAAGTATTTGTGGACTTTTTTTACATCTGGATAACTTGCCTTATTTTACTCACTACGCTTTTTATAATTTGGATTTTATTTAAACCGTATCACATCATAAGGGTGAGAATTATTTTCAATTCATTAAACTGTATTTGAAAGTATTGTATAACGGCGTGTTGGCTCTGAAATTTTGAAAACGCAAGTTTTACGCGGTTTTCGTTCAGGACCAAGTTCCAACGAAAAGGGTTCTAGTTTGGAGGACAAAGGTGAGGTAGAGTATGAATGTTCTTTCTTAAGCAGTCTGGGAAATAGCACACTTCCTCTGGTCCAGAACCAGTTTATTATTTGGTTGGACCAGTTTTAAATTCAAGAAGTGGGGGTTACTGGTACTCTGGACCAGTTAATTAATTGCAAATCTATAGGAAAATTAAGGAGAGGGGACCAGTTTCTTATTTTGGACACTCGGAGGAGGGGGGGGGTCACTGGCGACTGGTCCCAAGAACTAGCTTAAATGATAAACAAGACTGTTCGTGAGCCATGTGCGACAATGAAAGTCTCCCAGAGTACCTTGCGCACGCCTCTAGTGCTGCTTCGTAGAGCCATTTAAAAACAGAAGCCGGTTCTCATGAATTTGCTTTTATTTTTAAGACACAGGGGGCGTCGTTGAAGTTTACGTACCGTACGACCCCACCAAAACGCTAAGGATGCTGGGAGGAGATCGTTGCCATAGAGGTTACTTTCGCTTTGGGCTTTTAGCTAGCTAGAGCCCCTCAACTCTAAAATCTCTGGGTCACCCATTATAAGTTTCGTTGCTCGGTTTTCAGTTCACTTAAACCCTTTCCGTCGGAACTCGGCCTTCAAGTGCTCTTGATAAGATAAAGCTAAAGTGTATGAAAAAGCAATGTAAGTCATTGAAAATATAATAGCTTTGATCTTATATACTGATATGGAAAATTAGAAGACGTAATCACGTGATTTCTGTTGAATGGTTTAAATAACCAGGGATAGATTTAATTTTAGAAGTAGAAATGGAGAACGGTTAGTATTTACTTCAGTCCGACTCATTAGCCCAGTATAGAGCCCCTCCCTCGAACACGTTACGAAAAGTTTAAATTATCTTATTGGCTCACTTAAACTACGCTTTGATGACGTTGCTGACTGGGACGGCGAAAAATATGAAATTCCTTTTTACCTCTGTCGCTATGACCCGCCTCTTCTTTCATACCCCTCCGTCCCGTGGAAGGGGGTCCGGGACTTTGACGCGCGTCCAGATTACTCTGTTCCCCATTCCTATTTCTAAAATTAAATCTATCCCTGTAATAACCAACTATTTTATCTGGTAAATGTGGGTATTTCGCTACGTATGGTTGTATTAAATATGAAGGTTTTTAACAAGAAATAATATAAGTTGGTATAAATAATTATGGGTGACGTTGTAGTGCTAGTAGAATGTAGTCGTAATCATATAGAGCATTTCAAATGTTACTTGCAAAGAAACCAACAAACAGGGGAGACTGCCATCTTAACACAAGAGGCAATGGTAGACGGAGCCTGAGTTCACTACACTCTGAAGGTTAGCCAACTCTCACTGCCTCTAGTTGGGCTTCTTAGCGCGAGGGAAATAGGCAAAGATGGTGGCTTCCCCAGTCAGTGTTTGCTTCTCTAGAGGAATTAATAGAACGGGCTATGGTTAATGTGCAAGCCCCCAAACATATATATATGAAGGGTTCAATCAAAAGTTGCTGGCTCACCCTCTCCGAAGGCCAATCTGGATTTTACCTCTGTAAAAAATCTTCGCAGGTAAACATTTTTCAATTTTTGTTTCGAGCAAGCGACTTGTGGAACCCATTATAAAGAAACTCCATATAAAGCCGTTCTTTATTCTAATTTATGAATATTAAACACTCAAACGACATAATTTATTTGCTTTAAAGGGGGTAAATATGGAATATATAAAAGTCCTAACACTAAACAAGAGAAGGTTAGAAGTGAAAATTAATATTGAATAGTTTATGCATTTTTCTTCTAATTTATAACCTATAGACCATTCAATTAATTCCAGAAGAGGAGCAAACATCACAGGGGCGGGTAGATCACCTTCTTGCGTTATTTCCCACTTGCCAAGAAGCACCGCTAGAGGAGTGCGAGTCGGTTAGTCTCCCGCGTGTAATAAACTCGGGCTCCGTCTGGCGTTACCTCTTGGCAGGAGGGAAATTACCTAAGGGGCAGCCTCCTTGCAAGTAATTAATGGAATCGTTTATTTTAACTGAAAATTATATTATCCGTTACAGGGATAGATATCCCTGTCCGTTACAAATAATCCTACTAAAAAATATGAAAAAATCTAAACATGTTTGTAAAACTTCGTAAAAGTACTTTAAATTGAAGAATATTTTCACAAAAACTGTTTAAAAACGCATTTTTGTGCAAAACCTTTACCGACAAAGGGGGAAAAATCATATTTTCAACCCTTTAGGAGGTTAATTAAAAATCTTATATCACGGAGAGGTAAATCAACTTTCTTATGGACAAACATTAACAGAGGATATTGTTTACACTTCAACCTAATTGAGAATATAGCTTTAAATTATGCTTAATAATTCAATAATTTTAACTTCTGTAGTTGCTTGTTTAATGAGAAGAATAATAACATATCTAGGCATATGAAAATAATATATAGGGAGCTATATATTATTTTCTTATGATCTAGGTAAATAAGATTGTAGTCAGTCTTCTACTCGCCTCGGAGAGGTAAAGTTTTGGTTTCCCAACTTGTTCTTTAGTAAAAAATTTGATTGTTCTTCAACTAACCTTCCAATTCAACTGCATGTTGTAGACCCCTTTTCCTTGGCACTTTCCACTCTGTTTGACCCAAAGGACACAACCCCTTTCATTTATGACAGACTTATTGGAAACACGTTGTATTTATGGGTTATTTAATTGAATACTTTTATGTGATGAAATTAAGGTTTTCCTAAATGTATGTTCTTATTGGTTTTTCTTAGAATCCATACATCGTTGGTTTTGGTCACTTATCTGACGGATTCAGTTCAAACCGAAAGATTTCACGAAAACAAATGGTTTTTGACATTATGAAAAGAAGAACCAGAGCATCTGATTCGTACCCAGTCTTCCCAAACGGTTGGATACCAATACTGGCTTCTAAAAAGTTAGCCATTGGGAAAAGCATCGCTGTTACTGTGCTAGGCAAGTACCTGGAGTATAATCATTGATAAGTTTGTGTTGGTTAGTTTCATCATAAGTTCATAAGATATGCTCTTTAAGTTTGTCACTGGTTACTAACTTACTTAGAGCTTGTCATGAAGTGACGTAGGTAAAACGTCGTAGATTCTCGTAAAGCGACGCCTGATGAGGCGTGTCAAAGGCTTAGTACAGACTAAATAGTAAGATGGACTGCAAAACTGAGGGTAGTCGTTCTCGAATTAGCTCTAGCTGTAAGTCTCTTGCATTACGAAGTATAGTTAGTGTCATACATATGGAACATATCTTATAAACTTATGGTTTCAAAAATATTATTTCAATTAGTTCTGCTGAAATATAATAGAAGTAATCGATATCACGATGAAGAAATTTAAAATTCGTTTTCAAGTAATATTTATTTATTTGTTGCTAGGAGAAGATTTGGCTTTGTTCAGAGGTACAGATGGCAAAGCGTTTGTTGTGGATGCCTATTGTCCTCACCTCGGGGCTAATTTAGGAGTTGGTGGCATAGTTACGGATACTAACTGTATACAGTGTCCGTTTCACGGATGGAAATTCAGTGGCGTAGATGGTTCATGCGTATCCATACCGTATAGCGAAAAAGGTAAGAGTTAATTTTATTTAGAATACCATTTTACGTTAAATAGAATGGATCAAATTTAACTTTCTCTGTGGAATTTGGAATTTTTGCCTTAATCGATTAAGAATTACTTTCTGTCCATTTCATTCTACCTTTGATCGAAGTCAACATTTCACTGTTATTTTTCAATAAGTGAATATAAAATGTATAAATGAGCAGCCTTACACATTACATTGTACGCTTTTAAAAACAATTAATGGAAATTTCATGATATTATGGGTATTCAAATGAAATTTTCATGAATAAAACTAAGATAAGCAAATATTTTCCAATAATTAATGTTTTATAATCATGTTATTAAAACTGAAATTTTTAATATCTGTACTTCAGCCAAATATTTTTCTGCACTTATCATAACGGATTGTACATAAGTTACTGATATTCTAAGTATTAATTTCAGCACTATTAACGGCTAAAGTTCGATCTTGGCCCACTTGTGAGAAGACCGGGTTCATATTCATTTGGTATCACGCTGAAGGAGAAGCTCCCAATTGGGAAATACCCGAAATTGAAGAGATTGTAAACGGTGATTGGAACGAAAAGGGAACAACGGAACATACCGCTTTTTGCCATTTACAAGTAAGATTAAAACTGACTGCATTGGTAACATCTGTTGCCATGCATTTAACTGTTAACAATGATAACAATTCGGAAGTGAATTGTTCCACTAAACAATTGAAATACTTTTCTAGAACTAACTATAGACCTACATGAGCGAAAATTAAATGCTGGTTAAAATAAATGATTTTATCAAAGACAAAACTTTTTGAATTCTTAGTGCAGGATTTTCTGATAGGGTCCAGCTGGTTAGAATATTGTTAGGTAACTGAAAGAGTTATGTTTGGTAGCATTTGTGTTTAATGTTTGACATCTGATAACACTATTTTAATTTAACTATTGCAGGAAATTCCTGAAAATGGCGCCGACTGGGCTCATTTCAGCCAAGTACATTCGGAATCGGTAATGAGCGGCAGCGATCTCAGGACGAAGATGGGAGGGATTTGGGCACCCGTTAAGCATAAGTGGACTCCAAAATGGCGTTCTGGAGATCCACCGAATGGACATATGGCCTTTTTGGAATTGGACACTCACATTTCATTGTTTGACGTTGATTTGCCATTGTTAGATTTAGCTCTCAAGATACAACAGGTAAGATTGACAAAATTTTCATCTTACTACAACGCATTTATCCACTAACATGAATTACTAACAGGCTTACCCTAAGTTTAAACCGGTAAAAATATAGTATAAAGACGGAATCAAACCTTCGTAAGATACTTTTACTGTTTTCTAGCAGACAGTATAGTTTTAGTTTCGTTTTGGTTTCTGAAACTCTTGTTTTATGATATTAGTTAGGTTTTAGAATGATTCCTCCATGATTCGTCGCTTCTCAGTCTAAACTCTAGTGCCATCTCTAAAACCATGGCTTATTCTCCATCGTTAAAACCGGTCTGGCTGGGGCTTGCTAACCCTAATTCGATATGTGAATCAAAAATCATACAGAGCATGCACAAAAGAATGAGATGGAAGGCAGAGTTTTACGTTCTAAATGGTCCATTTCATTCAAGGTGTTGAAAGGGTTGCTTCTTGGCGCGGAAGAAATAACCTAAGCTGGCAGCCTCTCCCTGTGTGTTGGTTCCTTTGCAAGTAATTATTTAATGGTCTATTGTAGTAAGACAATAGACCAGTCCCCCCAGCGACATCTCCAAGTAATGAAATATCTGTTTACACCCGCACCATAAATTCATCAACAGCACTTCGGTTTCATCGAGAATTTAGCTTAACCGACATTAGTTAACATTCTCCAAACCGAGTCTGTAGTTTACACCGTACATTAGATAACAAGGATTAACGTTCAAAGCAACGTTTTGTGCGCGACAACTGATTGCTAATAGCCCACTTAATTCAACTTAGATAGTAGTTCCTTGAATTTCTTTTCTGTACATGGCTAATTCATCACCATTAATATTACATTTATTTGATGCCCTCCACGAGGAACTTCCCGGGTCTCGATATTTGAATTTTTTCGGCTTTGAATCCTTCTGAACTGTTTCAGCTTTCTTTGGTACGTCATCGAAGTCGGGCGTCTGCCGTCTCGTTTCGGAACGACAATAAATCGGAGTAAATTTAACATTCAGTGAAGTTGGATCTTGATTAAATGGAGCTGCAGAATCCAGGGGATCGCATTGTTCATCCAATGAAGCCCTTCTTACGGAGTACTTGAATCGGCGACTACTTTGAAAACTCGACAAAGACGTCGTGGCACTGGTGTTCGGGGCTCCTCTGCAACAGAATAAGCTGGTGAAGGCCGAACGGAAGTTCTTGTTTAGCCAGCAATAAATGAATGGGTTGTAACAAACGCTACTCATAGCCAACCAATGACAGACGAAGAACTCGACGGTGTATAAACGGGAGTGGTCAAATTCGTGGACGACGTGGTACAAGTTTAGAGGAAGCCAACAAAGGGCGAAGACTATCACTACTAAGATTAGCATCTTGATGGTTGTCTTTTTCGATTGGGCTCTGTTGAAAGCCTGCTCTTCGGTCACGGCTCCGACTGGTTCTGTTGACCATACACGACGGACTACTTTGGCATACGTTATTCCCGTGATGGTCAGTGGAAGAATGTACTGGGACGCGAACGTGAAGATAGTTAAGAATCGACGAATAGTGTCTTCAGGTTGTGGATAAATAGACTGAAATGGTATAAATCAATGACAAGTTAGACTCAGAAAAATAAGCCTATTTCGATGCCGGTTGCAAATGATGCTAAAATGAACTACCACATCCTGTGGTGAAAATATCTCAAAATTAATCGTTAGTGATGAAGTTATAACGGATTTTTAAAAGAATCTCCAAAGAATAAGCTATTAACAACCTTTCTTTTTAAAGGAAAGGTTCAGGTAACATAACGGCCTTTTTCTAATGTATAGTAGGTTTCAGGGATCTTTGCGTGCTGTTGCACAAAACCTTACCTGGCAACGAATTATTTTCTTGTACGTAAAGACTTCTACAAGCGTGTTGAAAATGGCTATATACATAATAGAAAAGCAAAGGTTTCAGCAGCATTCGGTACTGAATAGCCAAAATACTATATACCTTACCATGAGGAAGAGATAGAACGCAGGCTATGATCCAAACTGAAACTAGAGATGTCGCTATGGATCTACAACCAGACAATCGAGAAGCAAACGGGTCAGTTATAACTTTGTAACGATGCACGGATATGAATGCCATAGTGAACGCTGATACGTAAGCTGATGTCACCTTAGTAGAAACAAAATGAAATAGTATTAGGAATTAATGTTTTAATAAATTTTTATCAGAAATCATTTCAAATTAATTTTTTTGCGCTGGTTGACGAATCCACAATACTACATATAACTCAGCTCTGAAAGAAGAACATGGGTCTAAAACATTTAATTTCAGAAGTACGGGCCCCAAACTATGGCTCAAAAAACAAGCAAAGAGCTATTACAATTTGAACTACTTTACATTACCATCTTAGGCACACTTCAACCAGAAGCCGATTAGGCTTTACACATGTGTGAAGCATAATCCGCTTTTGCTTCTACCTTTAAAAGTAAACTTATGCTAGATAAAGGGTCATTAACGTTCTTAGATTGGAGGCTATTGAAATTGTCTAACAAGATGAGCACTCTGATATATCTTACTCCTCATTTGAGCAAATGTCCCTGTTTTAGGGGCCAATGTTTGGGCGTCCGTACCTCAGAAACTAAATGTTTTAGAACCCATGTCCTTTGACTCTTTTAACTCAGTCTAATCCAAATAGCACTCACTTTAATTTATGGCACACTTATCAGAAATACCTTGTACATATAGTGGCAATAGCTTTTAGTCTACTACTTTGTAAGACTAAGTCGCTTTTTGCGATTAGGATCTGTTAGTGCGTGTTTGTGGTTAGTTTAAATATTGATTGAGAATAGTATTGAATTGGCCTGGCATTTATCAAGTTTATATTGTAAAGAAACAAACTTACCTGAACAAATGGTACGACTCCGCACATGATAGTACCAAAAGGCCAGTCTCGCAAAAGCAATCTTGCTAAGTTGAACGGAATATTTAAGACTGTCATCAAGAGATCGGACACTGCCAGATTAGCGATGAAGGCGTTTGTCGTTGTTCTCATCGTTCGGTAACGGAATACCACGTGGCACACTAACGTGTTTCCCAGAAGCGAAACCCCCACCACTAACGAATAGAAAAACAGCACGGCAATATCTCTATTACTAAGCGTTTCAGGATCCAGGATCCCGTAGACCTCTCTAGTCAAATTGTATAACAATGCTCCATCGCCGTCTTCGATACGCAGTTCAGTGTAATTGACTGCTAGATGATACGTTTTAATTGTATCGAGTAAATCCAGCCACGAATCTCCGTGATGACTGCAACGGATCGGGTTAGAAGCGGCCATAGATAATGAACTTGACGATTTTCTTAGCCTTTATCGTTGGCTGAAACATTCTAATCTCGGTATAGCGAAGTCGAAATATGTCTGAGAAAAGTCAACAACACAGTGAAACCACGCGTTTTTATCCCCTGGTTATGCACTGGCATCCAATCCGAAGTCACCACCAGGGCTTTTCTAGGCGCTATTATACTTTGAAGTTTCCGCCTTCTACTGGTCCGCTTCGTGTTTCCGTTGTTTTTCTATAGCTACAATAAAATTTGAACTTTGAAAAACCTTTTTACCCCCAAAAGCAGAAGCTTATAATCGGCACCGAAGTTCACATTCGAAGCCTCTCTCAGCTCGGCGTTTGCAAAGAATTTTTATGTCGCAGCATCTGAGGAATTTTCTATTCTTGTCTGCCGGAAAAAAGATTCATTAGCTAAAAGGGGTGTGGTAATTTTTGTGAGAGCCAATGAGGGATCATGGGGGACGGGTGAAGCTTGAATTTTGATTGGATATAGTTGTGGTGATTTCAATACCCTTAAAAGTAATCCTTCATATAATCTCGTCACCTCACGACTTTAGAAGGGGACATAATTTTCAACCCCATATGCACTAAAAAGGAAGCTTCCGACAAATTTTCACTGCAAACGCCCGTAACTCCCATAAAATATATTCCTGGAAAAGTGTATCTTTTCTGACCTTGATTTTATTTATGCACTGACACTCCCTTATTTTATTCCAATGAGATTAGGCGTCTGTTTTCGAACCATGGGTATATTTTAACTTACCTTTTTTATCGGTGGTATTCGGACCATAGACCAGTTAGCAGATGCACATAAACCGAAAGATACTTCTAGCCTGATTTCATAGAAGTTCGCAATGCACGCAGTATTTTAATTGCAAGTCAGAACTTAACTTATACACTATCAAAACAATGATGAAATCTTTCTAAACTTTACATTGGTTCGAACACAATAGCTCCGAAGAATGAATCTTGTAGTCAAGACTGTAGTCCATCTACTTTCTAGTTTCTGCTTTGTCTTTATCGCAGGGGTGTGCGAATAGTGGTTGACTTCTTTAAGAATACGATTCGGATAGTTAATCCTTATTCGAAACGGGGTTCCTGAGGAAAAAATAATCATTTTTCAAATAGTCACGAATTCATAGGTCAATCGACAAAATATCCACTATTTGAAATGTTAATTATGAAGCTGTACATTTTTCAAAACTATATGATTTCTTATTGAATATTTGACAATTTGTCAATTTCAAATAATCGCCATTTTCTCAAAGTCGAACTTGACAACGGCGATTGGATTTCTCGATTCGCACACCCCTATGTGACCTGAAGTTTTAGTAACTTTCTTCCAAAACTTTTTTGTAATTCGGATATTGGATAGCTCCTATGTCTCGTCCATATATTCTAACGATTTGTTTGTACTTGTTTCCTATATATCTGAAATATTCGTGACTCGAAAATGCTTTCAAGTAAAGTTTTGAAGAATCCGTTGCCCAAGAGGGTGGAGAATGATGAGAAAACAGTAAACCATACATGTATATTTGAATTTTTTTTTTTTAAATTGGGGTATGCTAAAACACAAAAGTTTCAGAATTCTTCGTTCTCCTAGATTCGGTTGAAATGACTGGATATTTTTCTTTTGGTTTTGATTAGCAGATTTTAAAAATTTATGAAAATCTTCAAAAATTACCACGAGACCTGAAATCTTGAATTTTTTCCAATTTGGAAGAAAACGATTCTCGTGTCACAAAGCAATGTCAGGCGCTAGCAAAGGCAAACTAAAATGCCTGTTAGACACTTTGGGTTATTCTATGTACTTTAGGCATACCGAAAGAAATCCTGGGCAATTTTCTTCGAATCAGTTCAATTCTCGTGGCAGTAGACCCTAACAAAATCATTCTCGCAGAGTATCACACTAAAAACCAACGCCAAAAGCTTTACGCCGTCACGTAACGGGAACTTCAAAACAAGTTGCACCGGCTTGAACTTTGGTTGTTGCACTGTATTACGGTGACAATGGAGACATATAACAAACCATGCAGTAATGATTAAAAATAATTTCAGATTGGACCCGCACTTGTGTATCTTCGATTTTCGAAACCATTTCTAAAGGGTGCCTATATTCAATACGTCACGCCAGAAGGCCCGTACCAACACCGAATCACGCACGCCTTTTATTGCAATTGGAAAGTACCATCAATCGTTGGGAAATTTTACTTAACTATGGAAGCAATTCAGGTTAGCACATCCGCTTCACCTCTTTAGTCTGTGGAAAAGTGGTCGCCATTTGAAGATTTCCATTTTATCCGTTAATAGAAAAACATTTCGATAGTATAGACAAACCATTCCGTCAATTGCAGAAGAAGAGCAAACACCCCAATGGCGGGGCCGCTTCGTGGGTTATCTCCCTCGCGTCAAGAAGCACCGCTAGAGGCAGTGCGAGTTGGCTAGCCTCCCGCGTGTAGTGAACCATTGCCCACTCAATCACGAACTCAGCGATGCAAGCTGATTGCGCTCTTAGCTTGAATCGTTGAGCGCGTGATCGAATGGTCTATATTTTAGTGAATTCGTCCTCAGTTTGGTGCTGATTATTGGCGTGAGGGAAATAACCTAAGAGGGTGGCCCAGCCCCTGTGCCTGCGTTTCTCTGCTAGTAATGAATAAATGGTGTATTAGCGACGACCGCGTTTTTGAAATTGAATCTTTCATCTCAGGTTGAGAGGGACATCATGATTTGGAATAACAAGAGGTTCTTGAAGACTCCCATTATTGTAAAAGAGGATCATTTGTTGGCCAAATACAGGCGATGGTTTGCCCAATTCTATTCAGCGAACAGTCCAACACTAAAAGACATAGAAGAGCGACGTCTAGATTGGTAAAAGTTTTATAGAGTGGTTTTACACATCATCCTTTATTTTGAAAAAAAGTTTAATTTTTAATATTATTATTCTTACTAATCTATTTTGGAAACGACGGTTTTTAAACATTTTGTTACCAATTTTTAAATATATTTTGTCGAGCATTTTCTTATTTTTGGAAAATGTAAGGTCTTGGTTAATAAATATACCCTATCTTAGATTTAAATTGTTAAATTTTGTAAATGCAATTATCCAACAGACATTTTATTCTGAAACATTGATAATTTATTTTGAATTAACGAAAACACGCTATTTTATGAATTATTAAAGCAGTATTCAAAGCATAGCGAATATACAGTGAAGCCGACGAAATTTCTCATCCAATTAGGATGTGTCTTGTACACATGGAAATCAATCAATGGGGAAAGAAGAGGAAGTTAAGAGTATAAATTTTGGAGAGATATTACCTTTATGTGTTTGTAAAGGCCCAATTGTTTAAGCCTCAACTGTATACCCTCCTCGATCAAAGCTACATTCACAACTAGGTTGCAGTGTAAACGCTATCCTCTCGTTTCACCTCAACGATATTCTTAATTTGCCTAAATGACTTTTAACGTTACAAAATACCAAAGCTAATTTGCGGCTAGACCTTTCACTGGTCTGATTGCCACCATGATGCTTTTTCTATTATAAAATCGAAACCTGATTATTTAAATCATAAGTCTATTATGTAAGGACCTCACATAATAGACTTATGTTTAAATGTGTATTCAACTTTTGGCTCACTCTGAACCGTTAATGTCTCTTCACTACAGACACGAAAATAAAATCCTATTATTTAATTAAAGGACCAGTTTCGGCTAGTTTTATTTATTCATACAATTAGTCAAATTAAAGCTTAAGTTCTAAAAGATCGTTGCGTATAAATTATTAATTATCATTTTACTCGATGGAAAGTGTGAATAGTACTGATTGAAACCGAAGATGCCACCTACATATTACAAGAGGTTTCCCATTTTGACATTTTGTTGTAAATGACCATTTCAAACTAAAACATCTGAGATTTAAGTGATACTACAGTGAAATTCTGCCTAACATAAAGGTGTGGTTTTGGATTGATCAGGTAATTGCGATAGTTCCAAATCTTCGCGATTAAGCTATCAAAATGTGGAAGCCTTTCGCGCATAAATTTTTAGTTCTAAGAAACTGTTTACAATAAGGTGATTGTAACGCATAACTTACGTATAGTAACAATTTTAATTCGAATTTAGTTTAAGGTTATTTCTTTTGCTTCAATAGGTTCTTTCTCTTTCTTCGAAAAAGGGTTAGAGATTATTATAGATAAGGTCCGGCGACTGCAAGTCGGGGTTACCTAGCTACTTTGACAGTTTCTTTCTTCTTTGTAAAACTTATTTCAAGCTCATTTCTAGTTCGGTCATTCTCTTTGAGCCTGGGAACGCTGGTCGTCAAGGTTAGGGGAGGTGATTAGACTTCTTTGGGGTATTGTTGGACGGCGTCCGGCCGGCGCCGCTCACCAGATCCCACACTTTTAAGTTTTACTCACTGAACTAAGGTACAGCTATAAACGGTTAAGTTTATCCATATATACTCAGTCCAGCTCCACCGTGTTTTTGTTCATTCGCTCATATTTAGAATAAGGTAGAACAAGATGGCCCAAGGGCTGGGCCTTAATAGTAATTTTACACGGCTCACGTTACCCCCCGTATAGTTGATCTCCAATAAATCGTACAACTAAAAACATTTCTGAAACACAATCGTGTATCCCTTTAATTTCTAATAACGTCACATTTCAAATAATATTAATGAAACTAAATTGTGCACCCCACTAAAGTATAATTTTTAAAAACCATACGAATCAAATAATGTATTTAAACAAAATCCTGGATCCCCTAAACCAGAAATCACTATGACCGTAAACCGTCCCCTCTATTTTACGAAACCTAACCTAACCATCCAGCATAATCTCTGATGTATCACGCGCACAAAGTGCAGTAGTGCACGAAAATTATCATCTTGTTTCCCTTCACTCAAAAAAGCCCGCGAGATTTAAACTACCTTTCTTTCCTCTCTCTCCGAGCGGGTTGCCCCTTCTCCCTCTTCCCACTCTCACTAATATACCAGGCAGGCAGTTCTCTCTCTACGCGGAGCTTCGTATCGCCACGCGTACGCTAGCGATCTCTCTCTCTGATTCTCTCATCGTAAGCGTACGTTTCGCGGACGCGACCGGTTTCCCTCTCTCTCTCATCGTAAGCGTTCGTCCGGCACAGGGACAGGGACAGGGACAGGGGTTTTGGTGCCGTTTCTTAAATTTTAACGGAATAAAATTCCGTGTAAAATTAAAAAGGGTTCACAATAAGAAATGTACCGATGCCTAAAAGATAAGAACACCATTGCCAAAGGTATGATGTGTGCGTCGTTTCGTGGCGACGGATTGTCACGGTACACGGTGTGGCGACTGATGGTCACCAGGGAGGTCAGAGGTCACCGGGTTTCGAGGGGTTAAGGGGGATAGAAACCTTAACCTCCGATTGGTTCGTTATTGGTGACCACCTCCAAACGGAACCAATAAGACTGGTCACGTCTGGGGTCCCGAATCAAGACCTCTATAACGATTGGTCAAGTGTAGTGGCCAGAAAGGACACTTCTAAAACCATTCGTAAGATTGGAAGACTCTTCCGACATTCTCAGACTTATGGAGAGGAAGATGCTGAGAGGGTCCAAGGCCTATAAGTTCCTCCCCGGACTTTGGCCCGAAAGAGATACCAAGAAGACGCGTGACAATGCGAATCGTTGATATAACTCGTAAAGAGGAGTCGGTCGAAAGCCGCGTCGTATAAGAACGCGAGACGTTTAAACCGGTTTGGTGCAGGTAAAGCGCGCATTGAAGAACAAACGGGAGACCCCAAGAACGTTAAGTACTTTTATTGGTTTTATAATGTTTGGCATGGTTATGTAAATATTTTGTATAATTGTAAATATAGTTAAATGGCATTGGTACTGGTGTACTCATATTAATGAGTCCTGAAATGTTAATCATTAAAATTTAATAATAAGTGAACCCCAACCATGGTCTCATTATTTCGTGTTTAGGGTATAAGGTTTGGTAGGTGGTTGGGTAGGTTTTGTGCTTGTGCTATCGGGTAAGGTTTGGTTCAAAGGAGGCCGGCGGATAAGTCGGTCTCGTAAGGTTACGCGTGGTGATAGCGCAGGAAAACTTCACATTATGTAAATGGTATTGGATCACGCGCATGAAGTATCTTCGAGAAATCTCTTTATTCCTTATGTCTAGCAACGATGTTGAAGAGAACTTGAATGAGAATCCGCAACACAACAACAAAACACGAATTTGTATTAAAAGCAACAGATAAATTTCAAGCGTTGTCTCCTTATTTTTAATTTCACATTGTAAGTATACACATGGTCCGATATAACTACTGGTGGATTAATCACCCCAGATTCACACGTCTACAGTATGCAATATCTGTTTCTTTCGTCGACAATATTGTGATTTTTCTCAGATTTAGAAACTGAAACTTGTTCAGAAGAAACTATTTTTTCTAATATGGAAGCTCTGAATATCGAGCCTAAAAAAGCAGTTTTAAAAGATCATTTGTACGCAGTTCAACCACCAGAAATCAATGGTAATTCTACGTCAGCCGCATCCAAAGGTAACTCAAGCCGATTTACCCAGTCAACTCCTGTGAAAATGCTAAACTGAAAGAAATACATTGTGTTTGAAAAACAGTTAGATAAATTAATTTGCCGTGCAAAGTGTCAAGTTAAAGAATGCACTAAAATTATTGATGAAAGCACAAAAACCAAGTCTGAAAATGAAGTTTGATTTCGGTTAACTTTAGCTGTTTAGACGGGCATGATCGACCGTGGAAAGCCAAATATTGAGCAGTGACATTAATGGATGGAAACAGACAAGTGCATTCATTTTGAATTAGTTCAGACGTCAGAGGTTGAGTACCAATCAACAAACATGGAATTAGAAGCTTTAAAGAGGTGTCTGAATAATATGAAAGAATGGTAGATTAAAATCACGCAATTAACAACGGCTTACCACGTACAAATCAGAGCATACCTTAAGAAATTTTGGCCTAAGATTAACCATCAATTTGAAGTACGGTAAGCCAAACGTTAAGACTTTATTAGGTAAATGTTTCCTCACAGGCCGAGAGACTGATTTATTTATTTGTTTTCCTATTTTTTTTTCTTTTTTTTTTGCGATTCTCAAGCAGACCGCTGAAACCAGAGAAAATGTGAGTACTTTCTCCTATTTCTGGCAATACAAAAATTTTAAATATAATCTTATTTTAGAATCGTGGATGGAGTTTCGGTTATACCTTATATGTTTGAGCCCGAATATACAGTTGAAGAAATAGCTCAAAGTTGGAAAACCCAAAATATTACCTCTCCGAGTCAAGAGGACTACTACTACCAAAAGTAATATAAGAAACGAGAATATAAGTATACAAAGGCGAATTTTTCCCGAGCCCTCTTCGTACCGCGAATGTCCCCGCGCACTTATACGGCCGTAAACAAGGTAACAAAAAATAGGGCCGCGTAGAGCGTAGGAATACGTTCTCTGACCTCGCATTTTTTTAATGATTATCAATCATAAATAATTTGGCAGTGACTATATTTTAGGATTTTCATAGATCTTGCTTAAATTTAAACCCTTACCTTGCCACGGTATATGCCTAACAATATATATAGATAGAGGCTTAGTGTGGAAATCCCTTCGTAGACAAAGCTTAGATTATTATTATTATTATTATTATAATGGTGTTATTATTTATATCGAAATTTTATTCTTGTATTCATCATATTAATTTTCTTGGCTTCACAACAAAGTAGATTGTCATTTCGAAATAAATTATGGAACATATCTTGTAAACTTGACCGTGAAGTCCTATGTGTAAAACATTGAAGAAAAAAATCTTCAGAAATTTAGCATTATAACAAAGGTATAGTTCTTGTTGTTATGATTATTTATGGTGTAATAAACTAATTAAATTATTTACAGTTTTATAAATTCCTTTGTATTTATCAAAATTATGAAGTTCTTTTTTAAAGCTAATACAACAATAACCTAATTAAACTTAACAAGTAAATCCTTCGAAAACCGAATATTTAGCTCAAATGAACCGGATTATCATAGCCTCTTCGACGAATCTATAAAATTAAATATGAATATTTAATTATTCAAGTTTTAATGAAAGTAACTGAAAACATTAATTTACGCTAAATTCGTCCATTGTCACGTTGTTTCTATAATTTTTGTCAAGTTTTCCCCTCATTCTGTGTTGAAAAATGTAACGTTAACAATTTTTCCACATGAAAGCGTACGATCAAAGACAAATAGAATAATACAGAAAGTGAGACATTTGGGTGAAATAGTCACGCTCGTTTGCTCGATTAATCAGCTATAAAATATAATAGTACTTTTTATATTAAAAAAAAAAGTAGTTCGGATTTTGAGGCAGTCGGGGCGTTAGATAATTTTTCGTTCTTGGCGTAAATCTAATTAGAATTGCTCGCGCACTAGGGTTAGTATTATTTAATTCGCAAGTTTTCCCCTAGCATACCGCGGGGGAGACAGTAAATATTTTTTTTTCCGCTGGATCAGAGGAGAGAGAAGCGTACGTCGTCTGTTCTATTCTTACTACCTCATTTTTCTGTCATTTCTATTTGCTTTTGGTACGATGAAGTCTTACATTCGAATAATAACGGCTGATATGATGATCATTAGCAGAAGAACTGCTCCTAATACGCCACCCACAATTATGACTTTTGTTTCCGCGGCTTTAAATGCGTAATTATGATTATTTCAGCAGATATTTTAATACTCAATTCCTGATTTCTTTTATGACTTACTCGAAAGATATTTTTTCGTATATATCGTCTCTGCTTTAACCTCGCATAATACTCCATTAAAACCGTCCGTGCACCTAAGTAATTGATAAATATTAAAAGTTAGTACTTTAGAAGGTAGGAGCCCCTTTTTTTTCAAAATATAATCAAATTGTTTTCATTTTGTCGTCATGTTTTAAAATGGGACTCTAAAATTAAAAATAATGTCACTACGTGACGGTGCAACGCGGGGTGCCTTTGCTGCTAGTATATTTATCATTCCGCAGTGAGCACGTGAGCATAATTGTGATAGACCCAACAAAGAAATATTTTTAATTTTATCTCGTTCTCGGGTTTTAAGGCGAGAAAGGGATAACCTGATTGGCTTGATTTTGCCATGCGCAGAACCTGTTTTACCCCAAGAGTTAGACTCTAATCCAATCTGAAAATAAGAGATTCATTTTCGTCGCTCAACGACAGATGGTACTACAATCAACTTCGTTAGTCACGCGATCCTATCCCTTAGATGGAGACTAAACCAAGCCAACTTGTTTATTTGTTGGTTGGGTCTATTGAATCTTTACGACTTTATCGTGTTGAAAATATCTTTTCGGTAAAATACATAATCGGTAGATTCATGACTAACGTAAGTAAAACTTGTCAGTTTGTTTACAAGCCAGTAGCGTTGCTAGGGTTTGAAATTTGGGGCAAACTATTTGATAGATTTTGCATAGATGGTTCATTGGAACAAACTAACCGATAATTTGTGTGAACGTGAAATTATACGTATTCTGAAGATATGCAAACTTTTATTGATAAAGAGTAAGGAACCGAGTTTTTGACTATGAGACAATTGTGGATGAAAAAATTTCACTCGTCTGAAGGTTAGTTTTCGTTCGCTTTTAGTCCCCACTACTGTTAGATATTGAAATTCATCTCTTCAATGATGAAACTTAACGAACTTATCATTATAATTTTTATACACTATATTTCTACTGAATTTTAGGGGGCTAAGAGCAATTTTTTGGTAGGGTTTACCGATTATTTTGATTGGGCTAACTTTGAAAAAAGGCCTACCGACGCCACTGTTATGAGCATACATTGGAAAATATCTAGATTAATCAAGCGCGAATAACCATTTGATTGCACGCATAGAGAAGAGTATTCCCAGATTAATCAAGCCCGAATAATCATTCCTTGCACGCATACTGTTGAAAGCAACGGGAGAACAAGCTAAAAATACTTGTTTGTGACTTAAATGTCCAAGGGAAAATATCCATAACGCAACATAATTACATGCGAGGATACGTTTATTTTAACCCTTTACACATGTTAAACGGCTCCAAGTTTAAACTAAGCCCTTTAGTCGATATTAGTAAAGATAGAGAGCAGTACGTGGTTTAATTTCAACCGGACTTCTGTGCATTAAATTTCATGTAAAATATTTTATTAAAATAGTATTGTCGAAGGAGCAGAGAAATCAAGTAGACTCAACCTTAGTTTTGAGAGATGAATTTCTTCACGATTGCTCTAACTTTTTGCGCTGTCGCTGTACCACTTCAGGAGACCATGGCTGGGAGTCAGTAGTTAAACCCTGTACTTTAAGAGAAAAGTAAACAACCACGCCCCCAAAATAAACAAGTGTCGTGTTAGCGAGCCCACCTCCCCGGGGTAGATATTTTTCCTGACTATAAATGACGGATTTTGGTGAAAAGCCTCATTTCATCGATAAAACAGGACAAGATGAAAGGTTCACCAGATGCTCCAATTTATTTTTGTTTTGAGCATGTATTAATATCCGTGGGTATTATAGTAATTATGCTTTTAAACACACCGTCAAAGTATCCTATCGCTGTGTTTTTGGTATTGTTAATGCCGATTACTATCCCTATATCATTCGTAATAGCCTTGCTAACAAACGATATATATTTTCTACTCGTATTTTTTTCGCCATTATTATTTATTTGTCACATCATCTACGAGATATTAAAGAAAGTAATTTTGTTACCGTATTGGTTAGCCGAATCGTTATTTTGTTTAAGTCACGAGTATTATAAATATGTCACCCGTATGAATTTTTACTCTGTACCGAAATCAAATAAGTAATTTTGTAAAAATAAAACATTTTTTTTATTGATAATTTATACATGGTTTCAAGAATTTTCTTTTAAACCGAGATATCCTCCCACGCGCTCTCTCGGAGAGAAAGCGAAAGTCATCTAAACCAGTTTAGCCGCCGCGGAGGTGTAGGGCGGGCGGGCTATATAACAGTGAGAGAGGGAGAAAAAAAGTTGTACAACTAGTTTATAATATAGTTCTCAATATCATTTCTTGCTATAACGCGCTGGAGAATAGAATTCGAAAGCCACGGTGAGTGTTTTTTCTGTAAACCAAACTTATTAATTAATTTAACGTTCGTCTAAGCGTTTTTTTGGAACACAATTGATTAGATTAATACAATTAAGAAGTTTGGTTTACCATATACGTAGAGTTTCACTATCTCCAAACAGGAATTTCAACGCGCCACGGAACTTTTATGGCGAAAGCTCTGTAAAAGAGACGAGATTTAAGTTCAAGTAGTTTATAATATAATTCTCAATAACATTACTCTACCGCGCTGGAGAATGAATTCAAAAGCCACAGTGAGTGTTTTTGCATTCTGTACGTAAACCCACAGTCCTGGATATTTATTTTTCTCCGAACATTTTACTCAAATGTACTGATTAAAATAACGCATTCAAGACTGTGGGCTTACCGATCCGGCACCAAGAAGTCACTGTAGTTTACTCCAAACTTTGATATGAATGTGGATTACCTGTAAACCCATATTAATTCTTTTCCGACCATTTTACTCAAATGTAGTGATTAAAATATTATATAGTGGGGCTTACCAAGAAAACAGCACCAAGAAAGACTGCCAAAACATTTTTACTCGCGCTGATTATTACCGCAGAAAATCATTGCGTTGATCCTGGGGAAACTCTCAGTGAGGAATGAGTGACTTTCTTTGGGGTATTTATACTAAAATTTACTTTTATTTACCTTTTTTAATCCGATTCTGGAGGTATGCGAGGTTAAAGTTTAGCATTTGCCCTTGTTATTATGTTAACTATTTTTTATTTGAAACAGGGTGTTGATTTAAATAACGCCTAACCAGATAAATTTCTTCTCAAATGGGTGTAGCGTTGCTCAATTTACATTCATCTGTATATTATCTTAAAAAATCTTAGCATTTCTTGCTTAATAAAATCTTAGCATTTCTTGCTTAATAATTTTAAAATGATTTTCTATTACTCAATTTTAGACACGAAAATTTATCATGGTATAGAATTACGCCTTAATTTTTTTCTTGAAATTTTTTTTGGTCTTCTTTGACATGGTATTTCATCATGGCATAAATTTATGCAAGAATTTTCTCCTTGACATATATTCCGCAATTTATCTTGACATGGTATTTCAAGTAATTATGACGGTAATTCCCTCTATTGCCTAATCTGTCTTCTTAAATTTATGATAACCATTTTATGAAATCAAATTTCATAATACCGAAAATGGGGTATGAAAAAAAAAATGGTGTATAAAAGCTGGTATGGATAACACCCAAAATCCATTCCTACATGAATCTTCACTTCGAGTGGATCAAGTCTTTACCGCGTTTGGATCAAGAAAGGAAGAAAACCAAATGGATTCTAGCAAGGGAAAACGCTCTGGCAAGTCTGAATATTTATCTTTAGATAATGAAAAGTATGAATCTTCCGATGATGACTGTTTTGAAGTTAGTTGCGTGGATGACGAAGGTGGTTTAGAAAGCGTATATACTCGAAGCTCTAACCAATGCGCTTCGATTGTTAAAATACCGCAGAAAAAGGGTGAATATTACCTAGATATTAAAGCTACTAAATATAAAGATTTAAAACGGTGTGCCAAGCAGGATGTTTGGACAGCGCCTTCAAAGCGCGTACAGTACATAGGCGATTTGAGCGAAAATGATTTAAAAGGTATTCTAATTTTAATGAAAAAGCTCGGAGAAAAGATAAAAGAAAATCCCCATAAGAAAATCTTAAATATCGTCAAAGCTAAAAAGGCAAAATCGCACGACTAAATACTTTTTTGCATTACCAGATTATTTTTTCGTATTATTAATATTATAGGTAAATGGTGACGGTTTTTAATATTTAACCTTACGTTGTTTTCTTTCGAGCGCATTTAATATTTCGCATTACCCAGAATGGTTTCGATAAACGAAGCCATTCGAGACTATAAACATTTTTACAAGATAGAGAAACTTTCAGTTAAAACTTCTAGAAAATACAAGTGTAACCAGGTTAATTTTCGCGTTGATATCGAAAACACGGACGAAATTAGATTAACGCATATGTACGAAGATTTGCAAAACATTCTCGATTGTGTTTTAAAGGAAATCAAAAATGAATACCCAACGTACGATAGAGTTCGCTTATGCATTCAATCCGAGGAGCTCGAATCTCCTATAAATCTAAAATTAATGGCGTTAAATTCGCTAACTAGCGAACGCGTTTTGGCTGCAATTGAGCACGTAGCACAATCGAGAAGGGGTTTTATTTTAGATAGTTCTTTAAGATTTGATGTTGTTTTCCTCGACTGCGATATTGAGATATCCGGGCTTTCCAACCGAAAAAGTGTTAGAAATAGAACTATAGTAGAAATGGAAAAATTTGTTAAAGCTGACAAAAATTTTATCACTCTCCAAAATAGCGACGATCTTTGTTTTGCTAGGACGTTAGTGATTGGGAAAGTTTTGGCGGATTTGAGATGTTGTAAATCGAAAGAGAGATCGGATCTTTATACCTATTTCGTTAAAATGAAAAGCTCCACGAGTTCATTACAGAAGGTGGAAGCTCTTAAACTGATTACATACGCTCGTGTACTACCCGGTCCAGTAAATTTAGCGGGTATTCAAAGGTTTCAAAATTATTTGCAAGGAGAATATCAAATTATTGTATACAACGCGGAAGATAACTTTCAAAAGTACTACGTCGGCCCATGGAGTAGAAAAGAAATTTTTATTTTGCTTTTACAAAACCACGCTGTAGCGATAAAGAGTATTTCGAGAATGTTTGGCGGCGAAAGTTATTGTTCAAAATGCCTTGTTGTTTTTTATAAGTCTAGCGAAAAAAGGGCCCACCATTGTTCGCAGGGTGAATTAAATTGTAAAAGATGTTCATCACTTAACGTCTTCCATGAGATTAAAGAAATTCAGGTTATCAG
This sequence comes from Phalangium opilio, assembly GCF_054372755.1. Taxonomy (NCBI): domain Eukaryota; kingdom Metazoa; phylum Arthropoda; class Arachnida; order Opiliones; family Phalangiidae; genus Phalangium; species Phalangium opilio. The sequence continues at coordinate 5,443,530 of NW_028324166.1, forward strand.
GTGTAAATCTTGCAATCGTTATTTTAAAGGTAGTGAGTGTTTATCGTTACATATTTCGAATGGTACTTGCGATCGACTAAAACGTTGTCAGCAATGCGGTCAAGAAATTGAAACTCTGAGCAATAGCATTCACGAATGCGAAAAAAATGTAAGCAATGCTTGATTGTGCATGAAAAGAACCAGTGTTACGTTATGCCTTTAAAAGAAAAATATCCTCCCGTGAAATATGGATTTTTCGATTGCGAAAGCTACGTTTCCGACTCTAAAGAACATGTAGCCATCCTACTTGTCAGTGCTATGGAGATGGATGACGAAACATACGAATTTAAGACTTTCAAAGGGCAAGATTGTTGTAAACAGTACTTGGACTACTTGTTTCAAACAGAGGAATCGTTTGTTCAGCATGATACAAAAAGAATGAAGAAAATTAAACCGCGATTTGAGAACTACGTCATTTTTTCTCATAACGGTTCCCGTTTCGACTCGTATTGGATTTTAAACACTTTAGTTAATCACTACTTTATTAAACCTCAAGTAATTTTCAACGGCAGCCGCGCTTTAGCTGTTTTTATCAAAAACCAAAATATCAAGTTTTTGGACTCGATGAATTTCGTCGCCGGCTCTCTTAGATCTTTGAATAAAACCTTTGAACTGGGGGAATGTAAGAAACAGTTTTTCCCGTATATTTTCTTGACTCACGACACGATGAATTATAAGGGAAAATTGCCTGACAAATCTTATTTTCAACCTGAAAAAATGAAGACTAAGGATTACGAAGAATTCGAAATTTGGTACGAAGAAAAGCGTAAGACCGAGTACGATATGAACAAGGAGCTGGAGGAATACTGTCAAATGGATGTTTCCGTTTTAAAGGAAGCGATGGTTAAATTTAAAAATCTTTTTCTAAAAGCTACCAATTTCGACCCTTTCAATATGAACGCTATATCCATTTCGGGTGCTTGTCTACGTTTTTTCCTTCACACATACTTGAAAGAATACGCTTTAGCTATCGTGCCGCAAAATGGGTACCTATACCAACATCAAAATCAAAGTCGTGAAGCTATGAAATGGATCTCCCTCGAGGCTAAACAAAGGAATGTAAATTTCCAAACTACTTTTTCTATCCAGGGTGAAAAATACTTTGGAAAGTTCCCAGTCGATGCTTATTGTCCCGATCCTGAAATTATTCTCCAATATCATAATGATTTTTTTCACGGATGCGTTAGACACACAAAGCAGTCTAGCTTCAATTCATTTCTTGGAAAAACCAACAAAGCGTTATACGAAAGAACTCTAGACATTGAAGAATACATCAAAAACGCCGCTCCGAATGCCGAATTTAAAACCATGTGGAGTTGCGATTTTGAAGAATATCTTCGAAACCATCAGGAAGATAAATCTTATTGCGATACCGTATCATTTCCTTCTTCTATAGGATCGAGAGAAATGATTGTCGGGGGTAGGGTAGAAAACTTCAAATTGTTGCATATCTGTCAACCGGGTGAAAAGATACTGTATCGAGACGTCTGCAGTCTTTATAGTTTCGTCATGAAATTTAAAGACTTCCCAAAAGGGCACCCTACTATATTTACGCGAAATTGTAGTTTAGAAAAAGATAAATATTTTGGCGTGTTAAAATGCAAGGTTTTAGCCCCCAAAAAACTATACATTCCGATTCTTGCATTTAAATCTAATTCAAAATTATTGTTTAGTCTATGTCGCACCTGCGCGGAAAAAAGCTTATCAAGCCCTTGTCAGCATTCGAGAGAGCAGCGTATATTCGAAGGTGTGTTCAATACTCCCGAAATTTATTTGGCAATGGAATTCGGTTACGAGCTGATTTCTATATCCGAAGTTTGGCATTACCCTGAGCGATTCAGATACGTGAAAAACCAAAGTTCTGGATTGTTTGGGGATTACATTGACAAGTTTTTGAAATTGAAAATTTGTAATAGCGGTTGGCCTGAAAATGTAGAGACTGAAAGTCAGAAAAAGGATTATTTACAATCCATTTACGAAAAAGAAGGCATCTCGATATCAATCGAAGAAGTGACTAACAATCCAGCTTTAAGGAATATATGCAAGCTAACGTTAAACTCGCTTTTCGGTAAAATGTGTCAAAATCTGGACAGAGGAAAGACTGTTATTATAGATAAATACGAAGAACTAGTGGCTATATTAACCGATGAGACTAAAGATCTGGAAGATATTCGACCTCTGAACGATTCTTTGGCTTTGCTAACTTACAAACATAAGAAACCTTTCGTTCCTTCTTTACGAAGTGGCAGTCCTGTTATTGGAGGTTTTATCACAACCTACGCTCGAATAGAGCTATTTAACGTTATTCACAAGCTTGGGAAACGTTTGCTTTATATCGATACTGATGGTGCCATATTTTTAGAAGGAGGGAAAGATGATTGGATCCCTCCCGAAGGAAGTAGTTTGGGAGAGTGGAAATCAGAAATAGGCGCTTCGCATATAACAGAATTTGTTAGTACAGGACCGAAATCGTACGCTTATAAAACATCAGACAATCAATGCGTGGTGAAGTCGAAAGGTATCACGCTTTCTCGCGAAAATAAAAAAATTATAAATTTTGAATCTATGGTAGACTCCTTACAAAATCCAGAAAAACGGTATACGGTAGATATCCCGTTTAACGTTGTTCGACGCAAGCGGGACTTAACTTTACTCTTAGGAAACTTAAAAAAACAATTTGGAGTCACCTTCTCTAAAAGGATTCTTCTAGATGACTTTACTACATTACCCTTTGGGTATTGCCAAGAAGAAGAAGCAAGTTATTGCCAAGAAGAAGAAGCGAGTTACCTTTCATCACATTGTTAAAGTTCATTGGCTACCCGATAGCGAAGATCGAAGGAACGAGTGGCTGTACACCGCCGCGCGATTTAAAGATAGAGTATTTCTTTTGAACACCCTTTTGAAACCAATTTTTGAACGAAAATTAAAAGAATCATAGTCGACAATGTCCTGTCGGTTGAAATTCGTAGCACCCTTTCAAATGATTGTTTCCGGCGCGTCTATGAGCGGAAAGACGAATTTTGTTTTGGAGTTATTGAAAAATCGTCAAAAAATGATAGACCCACCCCCTCACAGGATCGTATATTGCTACTCTCTATTTCAAGAAAAGTTTCACGAAATACGCAAAGAAATACCAGAAATTGAATTCCTGGAAGGATTGCCGCCTGATGATACGGATTTCTTTAACCCCAAAGTTAATAACCTGCTAGTGTTGGACGATTTAGCCCCTGTTGCTAATGCTAGTTCGTTCATTTCTTACCTTTTTACGGTTGGCTGTCATCATTTAAATTTAAGTTTAATTTTAATTACTCATAATCTATTCTCGATGGGGAAGGAATCTAGAGTTATAAGTTTGAATACATCTTATTTTGTAATATTTAAAAATTTAAGGTCTCGGAGTCAGATTTCCCACTTGGAAAGACAGATATTTCCGGGTAAAAAAATAATGTCAAAAGCGTATGAAATGGCTACATCTGACAAACCGTATAGTTACATAATTTGCGATTTGCGCCAAACTTGCGACGACTCTTTGAGATTAAGAACAAATGCACTTCCCAATGAAGGAAACATGATATTTTTTGTGGAATAATAAATAGTTTTTTTAAAAACAAAGTCCCTGGTGGAGATTCAATTCATTGTAGTGAAAGATGCCATCCAAGTCATTTCGTAAACATTATCCTTACCTTAAACTACTGAGAGATATTAATCCTCAACAAAGGAAAACTTTAATATCATTATCTAGCAAAGATCAGTTAAAATCTATTTGCACTATATGTTACAACTTGAAAAGAAACGCCATCGCTCTTCCGCAAAGCAAAAAAAGAAATTTGAGGCGGTACGAAAAAATTATAAAATCGCTATCTAATAAACGCCGTAGCCCAAATCAGGTTCGACAGTTGTTGTACAAGCAGACTGGAGGATTTTTTCTACCTAGCCTGATTGGTGCTATAATTCCAACTCTTTTGTCAGCTATAACCGGTGGAGAATGAAGAAAATGATTCTAGTTCCGGCGTCCTCGATTATGACCGATGTTGAAAAACAGGTTTCTTCGTTGGATAATGAAATTACCACCATTCTCAACCAACCTGGGAATCCCGATGATAAAGCCAGACAATATCTAAAATCTCTTCAACAATACCTTACAATGAAAAACTTGGTTGAACCTCCCGAAATTAGAATAGCTCCTCAGCCAACGCCTGTATCGTCAACATCCATGCCTTCATCAAGCTATCTAAAATCTCACCAATATACCGGACAATCGTACGAACCACCGGTTCCAGTAATTGTCAAAACGAAACCTCGAAAAAAAATTGTGTTAGTTAAAAAGACCATTGGAAGTAATTATCAAGTTCGACGTTCTCAAAAGATGAAGAAAAAGAAAATTAAGCTTTCAAATCCATCTCTAGAAGCAGCAAAATCGTCTCCTGTTCTGAAAGAGATAAAAACACCAAGGACTGTCAAGAGATCCCCGTATGAATTAAGGCGAGAGAAAGGAAAAAAACCCAACAAATGGCTAGAATTTTGATTTTATTCATTACAATATCGAAACTCGTGATTTAACAAATGTGTACACAAATTTAACAATGATATGCTATCGTTATAATAAAGGTTTTTCTTATAAAGCAATTGGATTATTTCTTTCATACTGTAACCCTCGCATTTGGCGAAACAGTACATTAAAGTATGCAAACCGCAAAAATCGCTATCGATAGGCTGAATTACACAATCGTTGTAGATCCATTCTGAAGCGTAGGGGGTCAAATCAAATCCGTAATGGGTAGGATTCCTTCCAAAGGAGCAAAAGAATTCCGCTCTTTCTCGGTTGATGAAGAAAGCAACCCAGTGTCCATCGGCGATATAAGAAGGTGAAGTATTAACGACGAAAAGATAAACATTTTTCTCTAGAGGGGGTGGTGGTAGCTTGTCCGAAGGAAAAACACCGATAAAAAATGGTGAAGTTCGAGGATCGCAGTGCAAGACTTCGGAGAGTTGTTGCGTATTCATAGCCTCACTTGTAATAATTGTGGTTCGTAAAAAGCGCCTCTGATTGATACACCTTGACCATCTTTAACGTTGTACGCTGGAGGACTCCGATGCAGGACTTTATCTATGATGAAATTCTCTTTGGTCCAGTTGGCAGTTCCTCCCTTTTCGAATCTAGTTTTCGAAGTTGCTAATTTAACTATCATGCCTGGTTTGAGAGCGGGTTTCTTTCCCTTCTTCTTATCTCCGTATAATCTAAACCAAACTAAATGCTCGTTATTGATATTAACATCTTTTGGTTTAAAACCAGTTGTCGAATGGACGCTCGAATTGTAACTTTTAACCAAGTTTGGCAAAACTTTAACGTAATCATACTTCCCGCTTCTGGTAAAGTATTTGTATATCTTTGACGACAGTGTAGCATTGAATCTCTCTACTAAGGACGCTTTTGTATCATTTACTAAAGCGATGAACTGACGTTGTGTTTCTTTAAAAAATTGTCAAACCTTTTATTTACAAATTCTCCGCCTTGATCGAAAGTGAGTTTGGAAGGTTTGCGAGATTTAAAAATACTAGAGAAAGCTTTAACAATACTTTCCGGTTTTTTATCTCGAAGAGGGATAGCCCAAGCGAAGCGCGATAACACGTCGATGATAGTTAATACGTAGCGTTTTTTATTATTATACCGCTTAAACCGGTTGAAATCCATAAGATCGCACATCCATTGTTCATCTTTAGAAGTTACATAGACTTGATTTCTGGGGAATTTGAGTTTTCTAGGTCGGTGAGTTATGTAGGTATTCTGAGCTAACAACCAATTTCTAGTCTCCTTTTTCGAAATTCCTTTAACACTATTTTGTAATTTCTTTATACTTCCTAACCCAGCCGGGTGAGAGAGATTGTAATAAACCTTCGCCAACTCATCGAGTCTCGACATTGGTGTGGGAAATGAGTAAATAACTTTCAATCAGGTCAAATTTATATTTCTTTATTCAGAACATTTATCCGTAAACAATCATAGTTTTCAAATTGGTTAAATTATTAATAATATCGCTATAAAGGATGTACACGTCTTCTAATTTCGTTCCATCCATTTCTTCGTAAAATTCGACCAAAACCTCGTCGTAATTCATCCGCGGAAGCGCTTGTTCGATATTCTGTTCCACCGCTTGACACCAGTTGATATTATCGGCTCCGCAGGAAATATCGTGAGCTAACTTGTGATGACAACAACTGTTTTCGCATTTGATGGTAATTGAATAAAGTATATTCGTCAATTTTTCCAAAACGATCCTTTTCATAACATCCTTAGCGTCGAGTAAAACTTTGACTTCGCGATCGATGGTACTTTTCAAAGACTTTAAACTTTTCCACGATTCTTGATTCAGGGAGAATCCACGAGCGGAAGAGTACATAATGTGATAGTTATGATTCGCGCCGCGAACGTATTGTCTAAGGTCCAACTGCTTTTCTTTTCCAACGGTGAGACACTCTAGCAGAATATTATCTTTACTCATCCAAGTGTGAAATCTTTCAGATTCCCCATCGAAGTGAGAATCAATTTCGGGTTGCACCTTCCAAAGATCGTTCCAAATAGAATGATGAAACGAAACTTCCGAGTCGTTGTCTCGTCTTCGAATGGTAACGTAAGGATCGACGATATTCCTTACCACGATCTCCAGATCGCTGGAAAGATTGTGACTGACGAACATCTTGAAGATTAATGAAGAGTTGGTCGAGATATTTTTCCATTTATAGTCGCTATTTTCTTAATTAGATGCTGACATCTGTGTTTTAATCAAGTGGATAAATAACGCTTCTGTCTCTGGTCACGTAGAGCTCTTTGTTAAATACAGCATAAATTACGCAAGTGGTGTTGGTGTTGAGTGGTTTAGCAAACTTCATACTAAGACGAAGATTTCCCTGCTTAGGAGGGTTGATAAAATCACCTTGACAATCGCCGGCAGCTGTTAAATCGTACGCGAATATGGTATAACCGTTACCATAGTCTTCGTAAGAAATATAATTGCCTTTGTTTTTACCTAGTATATCTAACACGTCGAACAGTGAGGCATATTCTCTGGTATATTGTCTTTTGTCAAAGTTGGGTTCGAAAGGAATGTCTGGAAAATTTGTCGAGCCAATAGCGACCGACATATGTCTCAAATCATTATGAGTGAGATGGTAAGGATTGGTATCTAACGTACCGCTGAAAGCGTTCGTGGGTACGAAGAAAACTATCATAAGATCGGGCATTCTCCCAATGAAAACATTTTCCCTAGTGCAATCGATTTCGCCTTTAGATATTGGGAAATGTTTAATAACCGTTTGCTTAATCGGATATCGAGCTGGGTATTGCTCTAAAACTTTAGCGTGAGCCAAAAGAATTTCAGGGCGTACCTTAACCAATTTAGCTATGAGAAAAGCTTCATCAATAACAACATGGTACGTCTTATTGGGTACTTTGGAAATAATAGGGAAATGTTTAGGAGATCGGAAAAGTCGAATCATAAGGTCAACTCCAGGAAGCATGTACTTATTCGTACGAAATAAATCTGCCGGTAAATGCCCAATCATTTCAATTTGATTTGATAATTTTGTTCTAGCGGCTCTTTTCAACATTCCGTTTTCATTTGTTTTGTTTTGTTGAGTAAACATTTCGTCCGGGGAAGTTGGCGAGTCTTTGTAATAACATTGTAAACCGAGTTGAGATTTTTTAGCATCTTCGGAACAGCTTAAAACTGTTTCAATAAGCGGTCCGTATTGAGCGCAGTTGCTCGATGCTTGAGTCGGTGTATTTTGAGCCAAAACATCGATTTGACTGAATAGGGAGAATAAAAACAGATTGACTGGTCCAACGTTAACCTCGTTAGGTTCGAGTACCGTTCCGTCTTCGTGAAGAATTCTAGCTTTGACTTTAAGCTTTGTCTCGGCAAGATCCATATACTCTTCTTCGTTCGATTTAACGTAAAAGGTTATCGGTCCAGAGTCTGTAATCGCGCTAATCGGTTGATAGGTTACTTCGGTAGACGATATGACATTGCTGTTTTCCGTTGGAATTTCAAAAATGTCTAGCTCGTTACGCATCCCCTCTCTCACCTCCATGGTTTTTGATTATGGTAGAAAATCTCTCTTAGTGCGATTCTTCTTAACGCGTTTACTTTTCTTTTTAGCTCCGCCTTGTGAATTTCTTTTCCTTTTTCGACGAGCACCAGAACCGAACTGCGAACTAGCTACGTGATCACCAGCTTTATGTAAAAGATTACCTCCAGCTAGTTTTAGATTCTTTTTAAAAGCCTTTTTCGGGTCTTCTCCAGACTGGATATCGGTATACATTCTGGTACCGATACCTAAAGCCTCGCGTCCGACGGCCTTAGCCACGGGTTTTACAATTGGTGTAATGAATTTAATTAGCTTGCGAAATAAATTTCCAAGACCCCTCCCGCGTTGGAAAACAGGTCCTGAAAATACTGGAAAGCTTCCACTACCTGATTGCTGTAGGTAATACTGTAGATAACTATCCCTTTGAACCATCTTTTACGAAATGTAGCTTGAGGATAGTCTTACCTAGTTTAAATGGTACGTGTAAATTTGCGTCGGTTTTTATTTCTACCTCGATAATTTCTAGTTCGTTAAGTCTTAGCGGATAGTAATCAATATTAGTAAACGTTTGAATGAACGTTTTCTTGTCAGCGTTATCCGGTCTAGCAACGATTCGTAAAAGAGGAGCAGCGACGTCACCCACAAATTGGTATTGAATAATATTCGTATACACGAACAGGGCTTCGATACCTCTGTTTAAATCCGCAATGTATTCTCCGGTAGTATGATCTTTCAGCTGAACCCCGAGTTGACTCTTCGCGAAGCCTAACATTAAACCAAGACCCGGAAAACCAGTGGGAAAAGCCAGGCTATACCCTTTGTCGCACCAAATAGTAACGGTTTGGTCTTCATTAACGAAAAATCTAAATTTTTCTCTATAAGCATCGGGAATTGTTTTTTTCATAGCTCTTAAAATATCTTCAATATCATGATAAACACCCGCGGGTATGATATGCGTCAATTGATTAATCTTTGGCTTGATGGCTTGATCATTTGGCAAATCGTCGTCGCTGGAATCCATCATAGGCTGATCGTCAAGTAATTCATCCTTAAACGTATCACCCTCTTTAGCGGGTTGATCATTAGAGGGATGATCATCAGGTAGATCACCTTTTGCATCGTTAAGAGCTACATCTTTTTCTCTAAGACCTCTATTTCTAATTGGTATTACGTTAATATCAATCGCTTTGAGCTCGTCATCGACAGTTTTGGGTGCATTAATCGGATTGTCATCTTCATCGTCTACGCTTCCCGTTCTTTGTAGATTTACGGCTTTGAAATCCTTTTTTCTGGACCTTATTTCGATATAATTATCCTTGTAAGAAATGGATAAAGTTTTGGCGTGACGCGATAAGGGGAACCGGGAAACGTACCGACCCGAGACGAAATTTTTCTCTCGAAACTCTAGCACGAGAGAGAGAGGTCCTTCCGGGATTCTTACTTGCACATCCGGGTGTATATTCATCAAAAGAAACCTTTCTTCCGATTTTCGACCAACGACATTCGGATGGCGATCCACCTTCATTTGCAATAAATCTCTATATTTGGGTTTTATTTGATCGCGCAGGATATCAATTAAAGTTTTATGTAAAGAATATTTAACCGTATGACCTTTTTTCGTTCTTTTGCACTCATAATCACCTGGTGGTATTTCTAACTTGTAAGTAAACCAATTAGCATCATCGTCGATAGAGGGTGCCATGGTTAAAAATCTATCATAACCCTGAGTAACATTATCCCAAACTGGTGGTAAAACCACTTCAGCCAAACCAACCTTCCAGTTTGATAAGAGTTTAATAGGTTGCGGCAACTTCACCTTAAAAGATGATTGGTTGTTCTCGGGGAAATCGTCCATAGACGCATTACTGGGCAAAGTGACGTAAAACGAGTCTTCCATAATTAAGAGATTTGAAGAATACTGAGTCAGAATGGTGAAAGAGTGAAGGTTTTATAGTCGGGGTAGTAGTATTTAACCATTTCACCCCCAGCGGCGCGCTGCGGCGCGGTTTCTCCCCATGTTGAATAATGTTAACAGTAAATTTGAACTTATATGCGTATTTTTCTTAAATGAATCTAAAATATTACATTTGTGTATTGTTTATCACATAGTTAAGAAGAAGAAATTGAAGTAATTATATTTAGACGTAAAGATATTGTGGTACAAATACCTACGACATTTTTTGATCACTGATTGGCTAATAAAATTAACTGGACTCGTATCTTACAAGCTACATAATTCAGGAAGTAAATATATCTCGAACGTCGCTTAAATAAACATGAAGGAGCAAAGGTTATTATAGATAGTCGACTAAGATCCTCTCGGTGTTGTTGTTTTACATATAAAATGCATACTTTATAGTCGGGAAAAATATCTACCCCGGGGAGGTGGGCTCGCTAACACGACACTTGTTTATTTTGGGGGCGTGGTTGTTTACTTTTCTCTTAAAGTACAGGGTTTAACTACTGGAGTCATGAAAGGTATTGTGCTTCGATGGCTTTTCTACTTCAATGATAACTACGCCTAATTTTCACGTCACAGCTGCATGACGTGCATGTATTTTAACGGTAATAGTTAGTATAGGGCGCTGTCGGTTAGCTGTGGCATAGGGGCTAGCCACCACCCCTCTATGCATTGTAAAGGCGTTAGATAAGTGGCAATAAGTCGCAAGATGACTTGGTCCAATTAGCTAGCTAGCTGAATTTATTATTATACTGCATGAAAAGTAACTTTTAAATGCAATTCAACCATGAATTCATTTACTAAATGAACAGCATAATTTCTACGCAAATAATTCTGGTGCAATAATAGACGTTTCAGATATTTAAATTATACATTACAATTTGAACATCCAAGGCATTAATCATTACTTTTAAAGAGGCATAATACACCTAAAATTTAAAGTACTCTAGCTAAGCCCTTTTCAGCATATTAAAATAATTCACTATTTTACCTACGCGGGTATGTTACTTTCATCCTTGGGACATTTACGGGTTGGATGTAGATGAAAGGATTTGACAACTAAATTATTTATATTAGTGTCCGGTTTATAAAGAATCATTAGAAATAACTTCGGCCCTATATTGTACAATGAATGTTTTACATAATCAAACTTTGTTCGGTCGAAATACTCCGTTTTTTTCTGAATTGATAGAAAGTTTGATAATAGTAAAGGGAACAGCGTATTCCCACCTATAGAACGCCAGTATTTCAAAAATATAATACGTATACATCTATAATTGTCGGGTGTATTCTAAATAAATTTTAAATGCAAGTGTGAATTCATTTCTCGCAAAACTTAAGGTTCTGTGAATCTAATGTTCATACGCCGACATTTAAATACTATAGATGTAAGCAAAAATCCATAAAATTGTCACATTCCAAATTCCAGAGAATTAATTTCAATTTTAATGGACTACTATGCTTGTTCGAGTCCCCATATAGTATAAATTCCCTTCCGAAATTATAGACCATTCCATTATTGAAATGGGTGAAGAGAACTTTACAGGGCTTAGAGGTACCTCAACAAGTACCGCCAGAGGAAGTGCGAGTCGGCTAGCCTCCCGCGTGTAGCGAACTCTGGCTCCATCTGGCGTTGCCTCTTGACGAGTCGGATGAGACCCCTGCCCCATGTACGAACCAATACTGAAGGACCGATGGCAGCCCATAGAGCCCCATACTAAGCGCCTAAACAATCAATGTTAAGCTTACTTCCCCCTTTTCAGCCCCAAAGTGGAGGGGGGCTATGAAAAATACTGAGTCAAATCCCGGAAAAAGCTAGCGCCATCTAGACAAAATAAGACCTTAGATGCTTCCCTCTTTAGAACATTGATTCCCCCATAAGCCCCCCACTATCCGGTTTGCTACTATCTGCCGCTAGATGGCGAATTAACAAGTATTTTTCAACTTTCTCCCTCTGCCATCCGTCCTTCAGCATTGGTTGGTCCATGCCTGCCCGGTGGTTTCTCTACAAGTAATTACGGTAATGGTCTATATGGCCTAATATGTGCTTAATCCTAGGCTTTAGATCTTACATTTCTACCATCTGTTGTCATGACAAATCCGTCGTCATAGCAACGTCAACAAAAACTCCCCTAATTGTGAAAACCGAGAGTAGGGAACCAGACTACCGCAGCCCCCTATCATGTGCATATCGTACGGTTAACGATGCCTCACGGGAACCGTTAAGCTATGTTCGCACTAGGCAAAAATCTTCGCCCGCCATAGCTAATTACGCGAAGCTCACCAACTACGCCAACAAAATAGCCTAGCCACACTTTGTAATATTTCGCTTTGAGAACACTGGGAGCTAGCGGCGATAGAGGAGAAAAATGTTCAACACGCTCACTTACACGCAATCAGCAAGTCACATATGATATTCGGCGAGCGTTTGTGTCATTCAAAAATACAAATGTCGTTTATAACGGTATAGCCAAGGAAAACATGTTTTTCAGAGATGTTTCCTCGGGTATTTTTGCATTACACTTAATGCAATTTAGCAATTTCTTCGTCATTAAACTTAAAATGGTTAGGCATATTATCAATAAATACACATCCCTTCACAACTACTACTTCCTCTATTCGATCGGCAACATCCTAGCTCGGGCAACAACACCAAAACTAGGCCTACTACCCACACCCCAATACAACGACTTTCTTAGCCAAATCAACAATAAGCCTATTTACGATATATAAAATACTAGCTGTTACCCGCGGCGTCGCTCGCGTGTAATAAGAACTTACATCTAAAATGAAGGCACTCGGCACAGTCCGTCAGCCCGTCGGGATATTTTTATTACTTTTCACGCGGACATTATTCCATAAAGGGTTTTTAAATTTTAGGCCACCATTTAAAAAGATGGCGACAAATCGAACCCGAAAGACCATTCAGCCCGTCAATAGGTTAAAGGAAACCATTGTACTAAATATTTGTGAACTCGGTTGAAAAGCGCGGACTTTATTGCATAGAGAATATTTTCTTACATTTCTGGGCGCCATTTTAAAAGATGGCGACAAATTGAACCCGAAAGACCATTCAGCCCGTCTTAAGGTTAAAGGAAACCAGTGTACTAAATATTTGTGAAATCGGTTGAAACGCGCTTACCTTATTGCACAGAGAATATGTTTTACATTTCTGGGCGCCATTATTTAAGATGGCGGCGGATTGGAAAAATCTTTCTTAGTACGCGCCTACTACTTATGAGTAACGTTCCTGCAAATTTTCAGCCTTCTAGGGCAAGCGGTTTGATCTGGGCGTTGATTATCAGTCAGTCAGTCAGGACTTTGATATTATAAATATAATTTATATTAATTATTTTAATCGTCTGACAGACACACACACATACACGTCCAGTGTAATAGCTCTCCGTGACGTCATCGTCACTTGGAGAGGTAAAAACGGGTTTCCCCCGTTGTGAGTTTCTGAACGTAGCCCTAATGTAAGGTCTTTCACACCATGTCATCCCTGATGTACATATTTCGGTTTTCCCAACTTGTTTTATATTTCTTTTAGATTTTTGTAGAGAAACGTTTCAGAACTCAATCCACCTTCTAACACACACGAAAAAACCATATAGCAAACCAGTAATACCAGAAGTAGGATAAGGAACTAGAATTAAAGTGCTCTAGCATACACCTTTTCGACGGGAAAAGGGGGGTAGGCAACCCTTAGTATCGGGGGCTACAAGGGGGTTGCTCCAGTGCCGGGTTTGCGCACTCTCAGATCAAAAACGCCTACGGCGCAGGCGCTAAAATCGAAATGGAAGGCAGAGTTTTACCCCCGCGCCTTTCCCTCTTAGACTTGCCGAAAGGGTGTATTGGCAAGAACGGATTCATGCTCATAAGAACATAGGGCACGAGATATTCTGTCCCCGTCCTAGCATACTTGGTGTAGGTTCGCGTCACTTCATTCCGCCATCTATGACGGTCTGCAGCAACTAAATAGATTATAGAAATGTATGCTTTTAGACACGTGACAAAAATATTAGCAGACGAATCTTCTCAACCAAGTATGCGAGGATGGTACCAGAGGATAGAGCTATTGCCCTATGTTCTTATCAGCATGAATCCGTTCTTGGTATTGGTAATAGATCCTGGCACTAGTGAACAAATTTGAAGGTTTTATGCCGCTTCCATCGCTCCTACACTAGAGAGAAAGAAATTGGTCGAGTTTCAGAACAATTTCCTACCCCCTTCCTCTCAACACGGACGCGGGTGCTTGAATCTAAGACCATTAAACACAGCTTGAATCTAGTTCGGCCGTCTACCACCGCGAGCATCACGTTTTCGAGGGCAAATTTAGAAACCGCTACCAGAGGGCCAACCGTTGGTGTGTTATCAAGAATATTCACTTTCGCCGAGTGAAGAATTTGGTTACCTCGATACTTCTAGTCCCTTATCCTACTTCTGGTAATATAGTGTAGATAGAAGAAGTATATGCATTTCTAATCAAACTAACAAACGTTCTAATGAAATTACTAAATTATTTACAGAAACCAGACGTTGAGGATTTTAATGGCACCAGTACGTAACGTATAAAGCTCAAGATCATAAGTAAAATTACCGGCAGAGTGAAATCCAAGAACAAGATTAATATTATTATTTTTATTATCACCAGAAGTTAATGACTTAAACTTCTGTTATCACCTAGAATTTAAATTCACGTAAATTACCTAACCTAAATATTCGGTTCCTTAATTTCCATTGGACCGAATTCCCATTCGACCACGCTCCCCCACTTTTGGAGATGTGAAATTGACGTTTTTTTTTAAAACAGTGTTTACCGGGTAAACAATAATAACCGTTCAGTCGGTAATTTTTGGTAATTTATATTTTCTTGTACCTACAATCCATTAAATTATACAAGAACGAATTCAGGATATCATAAGAACGTGGAATGGTATGACCGTGAAGTCATACTTCTTTCGAAAACCGTTACCGCCTTCGTTCTAGGTAACGCCTTGAAATCCGTTTTTAGCGCCATCGGTGGGTTATAAATCAATTAAAGTGGCTAGTATCACATTCAGCTTCTCTGGCCTTAAGTTTGAGATATCCGTTGTAATGTATACCCCGGATAAATCGATTCCCTCCCATTGGACCGAAATCCCATTCAACCGAAACCAAAGAAGGGAGGTCCCATTGCACCGAAATCCCGCACCTTGGGCGGTTTACGAAAAGTGGAGATAGCCATGAATGGCTGCACTTAACGTTAGTGTACACTGTCTAGTTATCTCCGATAAAAACGAAGTAGCAATGAGTTAACCGTGGAATCGGTTTTAAAGGCTTATGTTAATTTAAGGGAAAGCTAAAATAACCCGTAAACCGTAACATTTTCTTTAATGTTACTCTAAAGTAAGTTTCCAATGGTATTTTCATGAAAAGTACGAAACATTTACGTCGCTCAACCTAACCTAACCAAACCTAACCAAACCTAACCTAACCTAACATAACATAACAGCAGAAGTGAGATGAGACTAGAAGTGAAGGGCTCTAGCATTGGTAGTAGATCCTGGCACTAGGGAATAAATTTGAGGATTTTATGCCGCTTCCATCGCGCCTACACTAGAGAGAAAAAAATTGGTCGAGTTCCAAAAACATTTCTTACCCCCTTCCCCTCAACCTAAAGCCGCGTAACCCGGACGCGGGTGCTTGAATCTAGTTCGGCCGTCTGGCACCGCGAGCGTCTCACGTTTTGAAGGGGGAATTCTGAAACCGACACCAGAGGGCTAACCGTTGGTGTGTTATCAAGAATATTCACTTTCGCCGAGTGAAGAATGATTTATAAAATATTAGTAACCTAACCAAACCTAACCTAACCAAAACTAACCAAACCTAACCTAACCTAACCTAACCTAACCTAACCAAACCTAACCTAACCTAACCAAACCTAACCTAACCTAACCAAACCTAACCTAACCAAACCTAACCAAACCAAACCAAACCAAACCAAACCTAACCTAACCTAACATAACATAACATAACAGTAATGTTTTGGAAAAGGCATATTATTTGAGAAGTCAATGAAGCTAAACATCAATATTCTGGAAAAGGCGTAGCATTGTTAAGTGATTTATAAAATATTACTAACCTAACCAAACCTAACCTAACCAAACCTAACCTAACCAAACCTAACCTAACCAAACCTAACCTAACCTAACCTAACCTAACCTAACCTAACCTAATATAACATAACATAACAGTAATGTTTTGGAAAAGGCATATTATTTGAGAAGTCAATGAAGCTAAACATCAATATTCTGGAAAAGGCGTAGCATTGTTAAATGATTTATAAAATATTACAAACCTAACCTAACCTAACATAACAGTAATGTTTTGGAAAAGGCATATCATTTGAGAAGTCAATGAAGCTAAACATCAATATTTTGGAAAAGGCGTAGCATTGTTAAATGATTTATAAAATATTACTAACCTAACCTGTCCTAAATCAACGTCGCCCCGTTGCATTCGAATCGATGGGATCTCCTTATCTTACGCAAATCCCAGTGGTTCGAAAACCCGCCGTTCCGCTAGTTTCTTATCTAGTTTGGCGTATTTCGGTTGAATGGGATTTCGGTTCATTGGGAATTCGGTCCATTGGGAGGATACCGATAAATCTGGCTCTCGGATAGAAAAATCTATATTTACCGTCGTCAAATCACCGACTCACATCTCTGATATCATTGTTCTTGTTCCAGGCCTAAATTTTTAGCCACATTGTATGCTGTGGATTGACCTACCCTGTAGTTGTTGTCGGTGAATACTACATTAAAAAAAGTATATTTTTCTCGTTTTTCTAAATAGGAGGATGACATAGGGATAACGGACAATGGAGATATTTTGCATCACAACAAAACAATTGATGTTTATGAAACGCAATTATACGCGCAATTTCCGTACATTTTTACAAATATTCCAAACATGACGTGAGTTGCATTACTAAATAAAATCACAGTTTTTTAGTGTTATTTTATACTGCGAGATCAGGTACTTGAAATATGCGCAAATATATATTGACTAGCTGTTACCCGCGGCGTCGCTCGCGTGTAATAAGAACTTTCATCAAAAGGATATAAAGAATGGGTAGATTTTACTGATGACCAATATTTTTGCAGCACCCTTGGAGCGAAGGCACTCGGCGTTGCCCGTCAGCCCGTGGGAACATTTTTTTTATTACGTTACAGCGGAGATTATTCTATAAAGAAGGGTTTTTGAGTTTTTGGCCGCCATTTAAAAAGATGGCAACAAATCAGTGCAAAAGACCATTCAGCCCATCTAAAGGAAACCAGTGTACTAAATATTTTTGAAATCGGTTGAAACGCTCGGACTTTGTTTCATAGAGAAGATTTTTTACATTTCTGGGCGCCATTTTTAAGATGGCAGAGGATTGGAAAAATCTTTCTTAGTACGCGCTTACTACTTATGAGTAACGTTCCTGCAAATTTTCAGCCTTCTAGGGCAAGTGGTTTGGGCTGGGCATTGATTATCAGTCAGTCAGGACTTTGATTTATATAGATATAGAAGATTTCATTAATGTATATTGAATGTCGTACTTAATGTTGTTACGCTACTTCTACTAATAACTCATTTCCGGTTTATTTTTTCAGCCTAAAATTGTTGAAGTATCGCGATGTGAAATCGATTCTCTATAACGAACATAGAATAACAAATAAAGCGAGTAGATCAATTTTGTATCAAGCAGTACGATTTAGGGTAAGATTTTTCGTTTCCTATATGGCTGTGGCAAAGAGAAATATAGTGACATTGTTCCTTTAGAAAATGATCCCAAGGGCTCCGTAGGGTTCCAAAAAAAAAAATGCTTGGTGAAGGAAAACCATTGGTTACCTTATAATGTGCTATTAATTTTATAGATTGCCGACGCTGCTATGGCCTATTACATTCTAAAACAAAATTATCCTCAACTCTATCACGTATCACCTCCCGCTATACATGCGCTATATTATGTAATCACTACCGTGAACGCCGACAACAACCACGATGCTGAACGTTTATTGATACAAGGCTTCGATTCAAGTATTTGGCTAATTTCGATCCTGTTTATCGTGGCGGTGGCTCTCGTCTCACACCTTGAAGAAAACCTTAAAACGACAGTCAGTTCTCAGTTGACAATCTTTTACGAAAATCTGTGGGAGCTCACCTGTTGTTTCTTCGAAAACTGTTAAGTATAGTGCATTGAGCATTGTATCTTCTAATCATGAATCCATATAACTATGAATATAAAGCTGCGTTATATCCATTACAATCCGTGGGCCTAGGACCCCACACTAGTCTGACCGGAATTTCTAGCAAACACTATTAACAGCTGTTCTTGTCACCGTTTCTGATTCGTTACCTCAAACTACAGGACACACCTTAAAGTTTCGTTACTTGCCCGCTGCGCAAATCAGCCTGCCAGCTCAAAATGAGGTTAACGCCGATTGGTGGCGTGGTGATCGGACCTAATAAGAAGTTGGCTAACGGAGATGGTTCCGGATATGGTTAGAGTCCAATACTTCCCAGGATAAGAAGTCATAAACTTCTGCAGTTACTAAAGCGTATTTTCTTAATCAATACTTACATTAATTGCTTGGGAAGTCCAGGAAGTGGTCCAAACAGAACCAATCCACAAAGAATAAGACCATATGCAATGAACAGAATTGTGTTATACCTTTTCTGAAAATAGAAATAACAAGTTGGGAAACGAAAATAAACCTCTCCGAATCGAGAGAAGGGCTATCTACCCAATTAAGAGGTTTTTCTTAAATAATTAAATAAATGTAACTGATATTAATTATTTTAAACGTCAGTAATATACCTTAATTCTAGTTAAGTCGTTTTAAGAAACGTTATTCCTAAAATCATTCTAAACATAGCTATTGATGTCCTTTGAATTCTAGGGTATGCCTCTTTTGCAATTTTTGGAAATTTAGGGTTTATAAGGCGATTTACTCCCTATATGTGGTAAAAAATAGCGCATTTGCGTGAACCTTTGGTGGAAGCTCTGCCATTGGGAGACTAGACGTTTTTCGTAACATTACAGCCGATCGCCGCTACATCTTAACCCTAACGATGGTAAAGGTGTATAAGCTACTATTACTTTCCATGAACTGCGAACGCGTTCCGGATATCGCGAATACGTTTGCTCCTATTTGCCAATTGCGAACGCGGTGACAGACACACAGACACGTTCCGCGTAATACCTCTCTGGCTAGTTTACCCCTAAGGCCAAAATAAGGGTATGTTAAGGCTTCAACCCCTGTTGTAGATAGCATTATGCCTCCAACAGCGACTGGAGTCAAATTGAACTGAAATACATCAAAAAAAAAAAAATTCTTAAAACTGAGACGATTATTAATTTATTACGTAATCTCTGAAAACCAAAATTAACTATCTCTCCCTTTAAGAGTTCTCACCTTTCTTAAGTGAGGTTCGATTATTCCACCAAAGAAGCCGACCAATGCATGCTGTATGATATTTTGGGGGATGTGTCGCGTAAAGTTACCTTATTAGTGTCGCGTATATTTCATCATTTATGTCGCGTATATTTAATTATGCATAGAAATAAGCTATTAATTTAAGTCCCGTGATTAGCTTGAACCCTCTGCAGAGAGACACAGGCTAAAAGAATACCAATAATTTGTAACTAAAAAGGGTATCATAATTAGTTAATTAGTCCAAAGTTAAATTGTTCAATGTTAATAATTAGTAGTTAGTGAAATAAACATGACTCCCAAGGTATGGCACTTCACGATTCCAAAATACTTAGTAGTAGTAGAAAATGTTAGCGGTTAATAGTTACTTTTGGGCCTCTGACACCGTATTTTTCTTCTTGATAGACTCTGAAGGGGTTTTCGGTTCAGTTCAGTTATAACTGAAACTGAACTGATCAGTTCGGTTTCCTGGCTGAACCGAACTGATAATTTCAGTTCAGTTTCAGTTCTTGAAAATCTTAACTGAAAAGTTTCAGTTCAGTTTCAGTTTTAGACCAAAACCGATTTGAACCGAACTGTGGGAAACCTTAATGAAAAGTATGACTTCATGGCGCCAGCATTGCCTTGTTTCAACGTTCTTATGGTATCCTGAATTCGTTCTTTATATAACTTGTGGGGACAGGATTTTTGTAAAACGATACCTTTTTTGGTTAAAAATAGCGCCATGAATACGCCTTGGGCTAGACACAAACTGCCCGAGACAGCGAACGGTATGTAAAAGTGATCTTCCTAATAAATATTAAATTACGTCAGCTTAACTGAAAACGTTCAGGTACAGTTTCATGCAGACTTCGAAATAAGACAAGTCTACAATTACAAAAGCCAGTTTATAAATTCGTTGGACCACTTTTTTTATTTCAAACCCCGTTCCTCACTGGTCCCAAGGACTACTTTAAAATTCAAATTAAACGCATAGGGTAAGGGCATGAACGCTGGATCTCTAAAGGGACCGGAAAACGCCCGCCTTCCACTGTACAAACCGAGTCCCCTCTAGCATAGCGTCGGGGGAAGGGATGGGGGTTGTGAATTTGGGAACACTCAAGGCCATTCGGTCTTTTGTGATTCTGAATAAACCTATTGAAAAGAAATTTAAACGACCTTGGTCGTACCCGTTTTTTTTTTATTTATTTTTTTACAAAGCAAACGTGCTATAGAGAAAAATCTATTCCGTTTACCAGTCCCTTTAGAGATCCAGCGTTCATGGGTTAAGCCTGGTTTTCACTGCCGAAATTTTCACGGAACAGAAAAGAAAAATCCGCAAAAATTTGCGGAAAATTCCTTAAGGCCCCTTCTGAGAATAAAAAAACAAGCTGGTCGAAAATTCACTCAAAAACTACTTTAACCAAAATCATATTTTCACGTCGATGATCGTTATGAAAAGCTATAAGAATTTTACCCAATGAAGAAAACAAATTTCTCTTTCGTATAAAACAATCGACTCGCGATTTAATGGGTTAGTTGTTTTATAAATTAATTATAAAGTGTTCAAACTTGAAAAGTTTCCGTTGGAAACATCTCCTACGGAAGTAATCCTATTTCAACAGGGAAAGTGTCTTAATTTGAAGTATCTTTCGAGCTACGGCCTCTGAAAGTTATAGATTTCTAGTTTTAAAACTTATGAACTTAACAGACATTTAATTGTAATTCGAGGTGTTTTTGTTTTGCTTTTTTGACCGTAGAACATTATTTTTTCTTCCGATCCTCTTGAGAACCTCATATCCCATAGAAAATGCTTTTGTTCCTTATATATCATTTTCAAAAAAATTTTAAGTCAAAAAATTATTGAGCTAAATCCAACGTAATACAAATTCTATTCAAGAACTGATGTTGCCTGTCAGCGCCAACAATACCAAAGGCCTTTTCTTTGAAAAGTATAAAGTTAACCCTGTTCCGCCCTTTCTTTCCTACTGAAAGTAAATAAGGTTTCAAGTTGTATGATCTTTTCCCCCTCAATTAAAAGAAGTTCAAGCGTTCGCCGTTGTCAAAAAAACGTCGCTGACCCACAAATGACGTCAAGAAAAAAAAAATAAAGGGGGGTAGTTTCAAAATCAGTGGCATCCGTCGGCCTCTGTTACCAATTATGACACCCCTTAACACCCCCAGCCTAATGGGTCCGCGGCACAACAAAGATTCATCGACAGGTCGTAAAAGCTATTGCCGTCTCCCCAGCCCGTCTATAGCCAATGTATACCAATTCTATGGGGTTTCACATTATATATCACTCCACCGTATTATAACACCCTATGCAGTTTCTGACTTTTTTTCGTCGAAATATGTTCAAGACAACGGGGTGAAATACGAATATCTATAGATAGACCTACATCTTTTCAAGCTCAGAGGCTCAGTATTATTTTTGAAACGAACTGCATCGCTTGTCTGTTTATTTTTGAAAAAACCTTTTCGCTAAAACATAAAAATGGGTAATAGCAAAGGAGCTCTGCGTAATAAGAAAGCTAAAACTAAACGCGCTAAAACGCATAGAAAACTTTTCGCCGAGAGAAAACAATTAGAACTCGAAGAACCGCTTGACCCCCAACTTTCTAGTAAAAACAAAATCATTTCCCCAATACATTTCGTGTCCACATCGACACAGACATGTTACAACTGTTGCAAAACGATTTCTGATTGCGTGTCGTGTTCAGTGATTAGTGATGATTTAGATAATTCAGGCGCGATCTGTTCCGTCGGTCAAAATTCATCAAGAATTCATAGCACGCCAAAATCATCAGCGAAAAGCTTGGCGAGGAGGAGAATCGAAATTTCATCGTAAGTAATTAAAATAAATTTAAATGTAGGCAAGGCTTGTAAAACTAATTAAATCTTTTAGACCGGAAAATAATGATCTCGACAACTACCAGTTAGTCATTGGTAGCCCTTGCAAAGACAATGAAAAGTCAATTATTAAAGGATATAGAATAGTTGAAATAGATTATTTTTTAAATTGGTGTCTCAAGCTAAATTTCGATCATCGGTTGATTTGCACTCTGGGGTATTTTGATTTATTAGAAGAAAAGAGACGTGGCATTCAAAGCACATTCGTGTTCGAATGCCGAACTTGTAAAAAACGATTTTTAAAAACATCCGAATCGCCCAATGAAAAAACTATGTCCACCCGAAAGAAAACTGACATAAATTCAAAAGCCGTTTGGGCCACTCTTTCAGTTGGTAACGGATACTCCCAACTTGACGAATGGTTTGGAATAATGGACATTCCATCCATGACTTGGAATAAGTTTTCTGGTCAAGAACGCTTCCTCGAAAAGGTACTAATTCTTACTCCACGCATTGGTTAATTTTAAATTGAAAAACCATTCGTATAATTGCCAAGTATTGGGAAGAATCTTTACTTCGTTCCATGACCGAAGCTGGGAACGACGAAAGGGAGCTAGCTCTTGCCCAAAACCACGTAGACGATGATGGTGTTCCATGTATAACGGTTTATCTTGATGGTGGTTGGTGCAAAAGAAGTTACGGTCATAACTACAACGCCGCCTCTGGCGTGGTAATAATTAAAATACTACAATTAAGAGTAATACTCGCATCATATTTAATCATTTATAAATTTGAAAGGCTTGTATTATTGGACGAGCGACGAAAAAGCTTCTGTTTCTAGGCGTACGTAATAAATATTGCTATGCCTGCGCCTTATCTGCCAACAGAAATGAGACGCCTAAAGAACACCTTTGCTATCGAAACTGGGACAAATCTTCCTCAGCTATGGAAGCCGACATCGTAGTTGAAGGATTTAAATGTAGCGAGGCTATGCACGGTGTTCGGTACCTAAAATTTATAGCTGATGGTGACTCCAGCGTTCAGTGTCGAATAATCGAAAAAGTGCCTTACGGACGCAAAGTGCAAAAACTGGAGTGTGCCAACCACGCGGTTAAAAATTATACTAAGGCACTGCACAAAATTAGCCTCAACACAAAGCTTCCTTGCAATGGTAGAAAAAGGTTGAGAGGTAAAATACACAAACTAACAGCTGCCGCACGGGGAGCAATCACGCACAACTCAAAAGGCGATTCGTCTGTGGCTAACTTACGTCTTGACCTACATAATGGACCTGCACACGTATTTGGCGATCATGCTAAATGTCGTCCCTATTTCTGTCAAGGTGACAAAGAAGGAGAAGAAAACATTTTACCCGAGTTAAAGAAGAACGGGATATTCCCGTTTATAATGGCGTCGGTCGATTCCTTGGCCGCGAAGGCTGACCGCCTATACGCCAACGAGACGAGCAATCGAGCCGAGCTATTTATGAGCATCCTAGCCAAAATTAACTCGGGAAAAAGAATTAACTTTTCTCAAAAAGGAAGCTACCAAAGAAGATCGTTGCTATCTGGACTCAACTACCAGAAAGGTTCTTCTTGGCACGGAAGTCCGTGGAAGAACGCTATGGGAAAGAGTCCTGGAGCTCATTTCAAAACCTTCATGGAGAAGAGAAAAAGAAAGAGAGAAGTTGACAGAAAAAAAGAAGACATTCCAAAAGAGAAACGCAGAAAAGTGATGGCCACTCTACTACCAATTGAAAAAGACTATGGACCTAAAGCGGATACGGTGCCATTAACTCTGGACCAGTTTGAGGCAAAGAAAGCCAGTAGACTGGAGAATTTTCAGGTAGGTCAATTTGGTCAACAATGACCCTAAAGCTTTGGTGGCGTACATTTTTCACGTAAATGTAATATTTCATGTATATTACGTATTCTACAGGTTACAATTTCTGAACAAATTGAAATCGAAAAGATATCCCGCGGTCAACACGCAAACCCAGTCTATGTCGCGCACAGAGAGCATCGCCTTACTGCCTCCACTTTTGGCTTTTGCATGAAACGTAAAGCGACCACATCGTGTCACAACCTTGTCAAGAGCATACTGTATAAGCAAACGTTTTCATCAGAGTGTACGGAATACGGAAAAACCAACGAAACTGTGGCAATTAGATGTTTCATGGACAAAACGGGCTATTTTGTTAGACCAAGCGGTCTGTACGTTGACCTGAAACACGGATACCTAGCAGCGAGTCCTGATGGTATGTTAATTTTTTAGGAATATTTGTTGGTCAGCGGGTTTTTAAAAATATGTCTCGGTTTTACAGGCGTCATAGACGATGAACAAGCTTTGGTTGAAGTGAAAACGGCACCATCAGCAATAGGCCTAAACTTAACTGAGGCCATAAAAAACAAAAAAATAAAATTTTTAAACCTAACAACCGATGAGGACGGGAAAACCAACATTACACTGAAGAGATCACACGCCTATTTTTATCAAATTCAGGGGCAATTAAATATCGCTGATAAAAACAAGTGTTTCTTCGTTGTGTACATAGACGAAAATAACCCAATTTTTGTGGAAGAGATAGAGAGAGATGGGCATTTATGGCAAAACGTAATGCTTCCTAAACTTTGTGCTTTTTTTAACGATTGCCTTTTGCCTGAAATTCTGGACCCACAAATTCCGAAAGGTCAGATTTGTAAAGATCCGCTTTACATAATCGAGGCCCAAAATAAACTGAAACTAAAGAAAGAAGCCTCTAAAAGTGATACTAAGTTGTGAAGTGAAATATCGGGTGTGACGTTTACCTAGACGCGGCTCGAATAATACACATTGAATTATTTTTATTTATATATTACTGAAACTGGCTCAACTTCAAGTTAGGATCTGCAACTATACCAAATTATATTATTTCGTTTGAATCACAGATCGGTGAATCAGCGAAAGTAGTGCTTCAATTTCTCTCGTCCCATATCGTCTAAACATGCAGGATGCTCTATAGTAATTTAGCTTCTCGTTTATTGTAGTAAAACTACTTTCGCTATTCTTGAAAATTAGAAGGAAGAAAGATACTGAATCTATTGATGTTTAGATAAGGCTCCGACGAGCGGGACAACCGGACAAAAGGTGGCCGTGCCCTAGGGGTATGGGGTTGTTAAGAGCTCCCTTTTTTATTACTATTCTCTCCCACTTACTTCTTCGCGAAAGTGAACTGCAAGGACTACATAGTATATCAAGTAAAACTGTATATTCCTTGGTAAAAACCTCAAGGTCATCGACGGAGTACCCAAACTCAGAAGGGGCCTTAAAAAGCGGCGGCAAAACGTTTTCACTTGTAATATGAAAGAGTGCGAGCTCGTGGAGACCAAGGCTTATCTGCACCAATAGCAACCTATCTATTTTCTTAGACTTTATTGTCTTT
The DNA here is from genome assembly GCF_054372755.1 of Phalangium opilio. Taxonomy (NCBI): domain Eukaryota; kingdom Metazoa; phylum Arthropoda; class Arachnida; order Opiliones; family Phalangiidae; genus Phalangium; species Phalangium opilio. Next base: position 5,469,331 of record NW_028324166.1, read on the forward strand.
GTAAAAACGTTCAATTTTATCATATAAATAACGATTAAGCCAAATTTCTTTGGCAAATCGTTAACAATAAATATTTAGACATTTAACTTGACAACAGAAGCGCGCCTTGAAAATAAAAAAATGGCGTCGAAAAAAAGCCTCGCGAGCTGACCAAAACCAAGCCTATGACGTCACGCATTCGTCGATTCCTATTGGCCACCGCTTTCCTTTCCGTAAAAATTTGCGGAAAAATAGAAAACCAAATCCGTGCTTGCCGCACAGAAAACGCGATACTTTGCGGCAAGTTACCTCTAAAAAAACGGCGCGGAACGCGGTTTTTCCTGCGTTTTGGGCCAGTGAAAACCAGGCTTAAGGGGAACTTGTCCTTGGGTCTAGTGTAATTATTAGGGGTTACAAGTCCGGAGGACCAGTTTGAAAAAAAAAAAATCTTTATTTCGAAGCCTACTTTCTTTGGCAGTTCATTACTTTGTAAAGAGCTCCTCCTAACGGAGCTGCAATGCCGACAGAGACACATACCAGACATTCCAAAATGGCCTTAAAATAACTTTAGTTAAATACAGCGTATTTTGTATGAAAATGCGTACCATAGCTGTGGAGAGGTGCTTCAATGGAGTTTCCACATTGGCAATGATAAATACGGATAAATCAGTTGCCGCAAAACCCAATCCTTGAAGCAATCTTAAAACGATGCAAGTCCAAATGAAAATAGTGTTGTCTGCGATTTTATCGGTGAAACTGTGTCAGAAAACGAATGGGATAATTATTTACATTGTTTAGATTTCTAAGTCACTAGTGTAAATACCCAAATGCCAAACAGGCGAGTCCAGTAATGAACATCCCGGAAACTAATTGATTTTTTGGCGATACGTAATCCATCTTTAATTAGATTAATGTTAATTAAACAAAGTCAGAAATTTTGATAACTCATTCAGTCAATGGAGTCTGCCCATTCAACCGAATACCATTGGAACGAATCCCATTCGTCCGAAAATTTCTAGCCAGTATTTTAAAATCTAGCCCAATGGCGGTTTTCTATAAAAAAGGGAATTTTTTCCCATTCAATCGAATCCCATCGAATCCCATTGGAACGAATTCCCTTCAACCGAAAGTATATTAGTTTTATAAATCATTTAACAATGTTACGCCTTTTCCAAAATATTGATGTTTAGCTTCATTGACTTCACCAGGAATACATAGATTTAATACTTGGAATCTATAAGAGGCCATAGACCCCCACACAAATAACTGATTGACTGTGAGGGGAAGCGCTAAAAACTTTTAAACCACCTGCTCCTCCTTCCTCGCGTCTCATTGGTTAAGCGAATGTGTGGTACAGAATCGAGATCATGACCTTTTAAGCTGTCGTCTGCATCAGTTTCGGCTCCGAAATGGTCGGGAAGTGCGAGAACTTGGAACAGCTTGACGTTAACGACGTTTTTGAGGCGGAAATTTCTCTAACTGTAACTACAGTCGACGATTTAGAAGTTAGTGTAGCTCGAAATTCAGTATTGAAAACGAAAGCTATAATAATTTCGAGAAAAGATGATGTTTACCTCCCCTTAAACCCTAAGTCTTTGCATAGGGATACTGATGTTTTGTTTTTGTATAACTTTGGTGAAGAGTGGAAGGAATTAAATTGTTACTCCACCCAGTCAGAATAGTAATATCGAGTTCTTAACTGAAAGCAAGTATTTTTGCCTTTTTTTAGAGATGTAATCCTAGGTCTACTTGTTCAGACGACGTATCATGTTTACATTCGGGTTCACCGCGCATACGTCGCGGGAGTCGCGGCGCAGGACGCAAAATACGTCAAATAAATTATGAATGACGTCAACGGTGATGGTTTCTACACCTCCTCCCCTTTCAGTCAGACACCCAGGCCCATAAAATGGCTTCTTAAAGATTCCAAGTAGTAAATCTATGTATTCCTGACTTTACAAATAATATGCCTTTTCCAAAATATTGATGTTTAGCTTCATTAATTTCTCAAATAATATGCCTTTTCCAAAACATTACTGTTAGGTTAGGTTAGGTTAGGTTTAGGTTGGGTTGGATAACCGATTTTCCATAATATTTTTATTTTCATTGAGATCTTTGCATAATAAATGCGGGCCTTTTCCAACAAATTATTTTTAAAAAGATTCTGGAGCAATTAACGCTGCATTTATTAAGTTATTTGAACAATAAATATATATGCCTTTTCCAAAATATTGATTGTTTTACGGGTAATTTCACGTTGGCTTTGATTCGGCTCGGTTACAATAGAGGCATCCTTTTAAACTTGGGATTTGACCATCACAGTATAATTATTTATATAGGAAAGTGTATTGATAGACGCAAGCTTAAGGACAAGGGTATTTTATTTAAACCAATAGAGGTATTTTTTAATTCAGTTTTAAACTACGGCGTTAAAAATATATCTTTTAATAGCAATGAAAATTTTAAGATAGTAAACCCGCACATTTTGGCTATATGCGGTCCAACGGGCTTCGGTTCAATGGGACATTCGGTCTAATGGGATTCGGCCCAATGGGCCAGGAGCTCAGTCAATTACTCTGGTTATAGGCCTGGCTGTAGGCTTAATGTAGACCTCGCTGTAGGCCTACTCTTATCTTTTAAGCGGACTAGGGGGTGATTAGTACTTTGCCCTAGTAGGAAGTAGGTTCGGGCGCGGGCGTATAAAAACCTTTGACAGTCGTTGTAACGAGTTCAGTTAGTGCGAGGAGTTAAGTTGAGACCTAATTGGAAGTGCAGGACAGTAGACCATCTACGTACTGTTTATGTTGCGCTCCACTTAAGCTTAGACCTTCTTAAGTTGCGGGTTAAAGTAAAGGGTTTCTGGTTACTTTACTAATTAGTACTATATTATTACGTCCGCGCGTTTCGTTCCTCAGTTCGTGCTTCGTTTGTGGACCTTGAATCGACACCGAATGGCTCTTCACACCCTGGTGAATTGGCACCCTTGCTTCCCTTATTTCTTATATTTTATTATCGTTGGCTAAACCCCCAAAATCCTTTACCTTTTTAAGTTTGTACTTTAATTAACCGCATATTAAATAATTGATTTAAGCAATCTATAAGATTCTTATTGTTTTTGCCTATCGCATTACCTCCTTTTTTTGGGTAATCGGTTACAAGGTCATCAGAAGTTCATTACATGTGGTACAGGATATCGGTAGCTGACAAATGAGGCAGTGGTATGGGACAAAACGACGTACTTGTGAGGATTGGATTTCAGAGGTTAAATGTTATCGTTTTATATTTAGCTTAATTACCCGAGTCATGATTGTTGTTTTCTCAAATATTATATTGTTGGAAAGGGAAAAAGTAGATCTATCACACTGAAAAGGGAATTTCCTAATTCTCTTATATAACCCGAGTTATGACACTCCAAATTGGAGCGGCAGTAAGGAATGAAATGCAGGTAACAATGCGCGGTTATCTTTGCTATTTTGTTTAATTACGAGAGTCCTGATTGTTGTAATCTCAAATACTAGACATCGTTGGAAAGGGAAGAAGTTGAGCTATCACAGAGACTCGGATGTCGTATAAAAATGCCTAATAGATCTATACTTTGTCTAATTAACATATTTTATTACTTACCAACCAAACCTGAGCGTATACCGCAACAATGGCTAAAAGCTGAGTTTCACCAATGATAAAACCAATTAGAAGTCCCGATATTCCTCTGGTCTGGCACTGAAAACAATTATCTACTATCAATATCAACTATCGACTTCAGTCATCTTAGGCAAGGAGGATGTATAAGAGGGGAGACTCCTTCTGGAAAGGGGGAGATAAAAAAATAGAGGCAGATACCGCATACAGTGGCGCGCTACTTGGACGCCCAAGCAGTCGGTAAAGGCGCGCGTCACGTGTTCGTTGTTGGAAACGAGGCGTAGTCAAAATTATAAACAAACTCATGAGGCTAGAGCTAGGAGGCTTGAACGCATGCGTGAGAATGTACGCTCTCTTTCCGAGAGGGAGTAGCGGTAACCATGGTAACCGGGGAACGGCACAGTACCGTTTTAGGAACGGGAGACGACGCGCATTTTATCTGACTCCTAGTCTCCCCTCTTTTACATTCTCCTTCCAAGGAAAAAACCTCGACCACTGTTTATGTGCAAATTATATTTGAAAACAAAGATGGGTAAGTCAGAGTTCAAACCGAATTATCCTTACATATCGGGCATAGAATGAAGTTAATATGAAGGCACATTGGAAGTTGAAAAACTGAGAAACTGCTAGTGATAAAATCAAGAAAATGATCTTCGTTTTTTTTCGTTCTTCGGCGGGCAAAGTTGGTATATTGGACACGCAACTTGAAGATTCCAACGAAAACTCCGCTGTGCCATAGTCCAATTTCATTGCTCAGTCCAACCTAAATTTTAACAAAGAAAGACCGGAAATTAACAAGGGAAAATTATTTATTTCAGTTCATATCACGAAAAGTAAGCTTTCGGCTACGTAAAATATTATTCAATCTTAAATAAATCTATTGCATTTCCAAAAATGTTTCTTTCTGTCTATATCTCGTTAAGCGTTGATATTCATTAGAGGAAGATTTCCTACAATTTTCAACTCTTTCCTCCACCAAGAGCTATTATTAAAAGCAAATAGAAATAACAGATAGTAAGAAAGTAAGGAGGGAGCAGATAATTTACGTTGCATCTGAGTCGGAAAACATATTTCCAACCCCACGTGCTATACTTGGGGAAATCTTGCATATAAATACAAGTTATACGCGAGAACGAAGGCAACTCGAATTACATTTACTTCTTTTGTACTATGAAATCTATGATCAACTCCAGGATCCAAAATATCCTAACGAATTCCTTGAATACCTCAAAAGTGGGACTATTTTCGTCAGTGAGACGAAATGGTAACTTAAACAGAAACAATCAATATTATGACTGCTAATTATTAGCTTTCTTGTTTATTCAAGTGCGCGATCGCTTCAAAAACAGTGGTAAAAACTTGTTCGTATTGTGTCCTGTTTTTTTTTTCGACGTTATTAAAATCAGTAGAGTATGAGTTGTGTGATTCGGGTAAATCAGTAAACTAAAAATTCCACTCTAGAGAGTCTAGCCACCCCATGTATACAGTTGTAGACATGATACCTAGTGTAGGCTTTGAACCTCTTTTGAAAGGGGGTTCGCAGAGATTTTGGCTAGAAAGTTTGTTCCCAACTTAATATTTCCTCGAAGCGTGACGGTCAGAGTTATGTATTGCCTACTTCTTGAACAAGAACTTTGGGGCCCCCGATTCACGAGGGGCACTGGGCTATAGCCCATATAGCCCATGCCTTAAGATGGCACTGTGTATACTTCTTTTAGCCACGAGCGGCGCTACCACGGAGAGAAAAATCTCTTTTGTATTTCGGGTGCCCGATTTCACTAACTCACTCACGTAATGGAGTTGGCAGGAGAGAAGACCTAATGATGGTCACTTAAAAGGAACATTATCCGCTTATGGTTATATAGTTTTTAATCTACTGTAAATATTTACATCATCTTTAATAGTTATGAAATTGAGCATTAGTTTAATTTCTCGTGGAATAATATCCCAATAGCGAGAACAAAATATCTCGAAAATAATATTATTCTCTATAAATATTAGTCTAGTTGTACTCACGGCCAAAGCAGTAACTTTCCGAACGAGATAACAAAACACAGTGAATCGTTCCATATACCTGGAGCAGGGAAATTTGTCTCTACTAAACCTTCAACTTACAGTACAGGTAGGGACCGGAAAACACCCGCTTTCCAATGTACAAACCGAGTCCTCTCTAGCATAGCATCGGGGGAAGGGATGAGGGCTGTGAATTTGGGAACACTCAATGCCATTTGGTCTTTCGTGATTCTTCATAAACATATTGAAAAAAAAAAATATATGAACGACCTAGGCCATACCCGTTTTATTATTTATTTTTTATAAAGCAAACGTTCTATAGAGAGAAATCTATCCCGTTTTCCAGTCCCTTTAGAGATCTAGCGTTTATGAGTACCTTAAACTGAAAACACTTGCCTGCATTTTGATTAGCAACATGTACTGCTCTGAAATACAGAAAGAGAAAAAGTTATATAAAATGAATTATAAAAAAACCGTTTTTACAAACGGAAAAAACCTGATATATACTACATCGTTCATTTTGGGTCGCCACTCACTGTTCTTGTCACAGCTTCTAAGGGACAGATATTATTTATTCTAACCGTTTCATATAACACCACCATTTATTAAAGCGGTAACATTGCGTCATGACAATTAATATCACATGTCATGACAGCACCAACTATTAAAGCGGTAATATTACGTCATGACAATTAATTTCACATGTCACAGCTAAAAACTGTCGATTCTTATCAGGGGCGTCAACTTCATTATCTTAACACATTTTCTTTACTTTTTATTTCGGCTGACATTTTTTGAAGCTAAAAATAAATAATTTTTACCATAACAACGAAGTTATGGTAAAAATGTCAGCCGAAATAAAAAGTAAAGAAAATGTGTTAAGATAATGAAGTTGACGCCCCTGATAAGAATCGACAGTTTTTAGCTGTGACATGTGAAATTAATTGTCATGACGTAATATTACCGCTTTAATAGTTGGTGCTGTCATGACATGTGATATTAATTGTCATGACGCAATGTTACCGCTTTAATAAATGGTGGTGTTATATGAAACGGTTAGAATAAATAATATCTGTCCCTTAGAAGCTGTGACAAGAACAGTGAGTGGCGACCCAAAATGAACGATGTAGTATATATCAGGTTTTTTCCGTTTGTAAAAACGGTTTTTTTATAATATGTGTCCCTTCCTTGAAAGGCTTGGTCTTACTAATAATGAAATATGAAATGATTAATTTCAAACGGAATGGATATTTATGTGTCCCTTCCAAGAAAGGCTTGGTCTTACTGATAATGAAACGAATCGGAGAACGACAGAGATACGTGCATTGTAACTCAAAGAGAGTCCAAGTCTCAATAAACGAATCGGAGATACGTGCATTTTAACCTCAATGCCTTGGAGTTACAAGAATTTTGAACTCGGGTACGTCGTTAAAAGATCCCCCACCATGATAAGAACTCAGCTCGTTCCAAACTCAGGTTCCGCGCTCCGCAATCTCCGCCAAGCAAAGCCTACGGCACTACGGGGCTAAAGCGCTTCCCTCCGTGGAGGCCTGCTATGATGGCTCTCACGGAGGAGGCCTCCTTTTCCAGGCACGGACGGGGTCCCTGCTTACGGGTGTCCGCCGCGCCGACTTCGGCGATTACCAGCGCACCTGTCGCCTCTGTGGTCTCCAGGACGAAGATGTCTTGCACGTCTTAATGGCGTGTCCAGAGACATGTGCCTCCCCCGCGACTTCCGATTGGCGACATGTCAATCGTGGTAGCCCGTTGGAAGTCGTCCTAGGTCTGGAGGGCTCCGTGTGGGACCACGACGCCGTTCGGGCCATCCTCACGACCTGGTGGACCAAAAATGAAGCCTGGCGACGCGCCCACCCTGACTCGTCCATACCACATTATCTGGACCGATAGGTCTCAAGACTTCCGTCCCCCGCTGCCACCACAAACATTTGCGCATTTTGTTGGACTTATTAACTTCTGCTGCGCTCCCCCAATTGTAGGGAGCCGCCCTGTTTCAAAAGGGCGTACCATTGTACGGCGAACAATTAAACCTGTAAACCTGTAAACCTGTGAGTACGTCGTTAAAAGATCCCCCACCATGATAAGAGCTAGATAGAGCTCACCCTCGAGAAAAACCTACGCGACTTACGCGACTTACGCGACCTAAGAGCTAGATAGAGCCCACCCTCGAGAAAAACCTACGCGACCTACGCGACCTATACGCTCGTGGCAGCACAAGGGTTAAAACCGAATTGTCAATTATTCGCGTGTAGCCGTAGGGTTGCCATTTCTGCACCTCAGAAATACTTACGCTAAAGGGGGCTGTTTGCGACACAAGGGTTAAAAATGAATTGGCGTTTATTCGCTTGAAGCCATAGGCCTGCCATTTCTGGCGTCAAAATTATCTACTCTCCCGTTCCAAAAATTTGCCCGTACAAAGGCAGGAAACTCGAACGACCCGTATATATCAGCCAGTCTGTCGACTGGCTTAAATAAACTAGAAATCGAGAATAAATGGGGTTATTTTTATTACTAAAGTCAGCCACTCTATTCGATGCATAATTTCACTTTCCTCAAATTGAAATAATTTAATTCGATATTGAATGAGAAACCCGAATCAATAGTACCAGTTTTTCCACTCGGTTCACCTTCAATAAATTTAAAAATTAATGTTATTAAGTTAAATACGCTGTTAGTTAATTCAAGTTGAAAAGCTTGCATTTGTTTTGACATTCGCAACATCAATAGACTCAAAACACGTTTAGAACATGAACGTTTTATGAACATTAGCCCAAATCATGTTATCCGATAAACATCTTATACCAATTAACGCGATATTTTTGACGAGAAATAAATAGTTTAAAACACATGAAAAAATTTATGTTGATAAATGGTGCTGTTAATTCGTGATTAACTTATTCACGTCGTCTAAGGGATTTCGAGTTTAGAAAAGTCATCCCCCTTCAATCATTGACGTCAGCAGCTGATGTAAAACGCGTCAAAGAGGAACTAATTCTTGATAATTATAAAGTGGTTCCTCGCATCCGGTTAATATCCCTTGTGATTGGTTGTGAACCACACCGCTCCGGCGTTTCTCCAGTCCCCACTCCCAAGAAACCGTCGACCGTAGCAATAGCAAAGAAGCTGTGATTGGCCGAATTTTTTCACCTGCCGGATAAGGCTGAATAACACCAGAGAGAATTTATAATAGGGAGTGGAAGCTCTTGCCTTTGACAGTGCTAAATACAATGTAGCTCAAACAAGTAGGCTGCGACTCTAAAACTGGCCAGGTAAATTTCCGGTCACATGACTCTCCTTTAATTTTAAAGTTTGCCCTCATTCACTGTTGGTTGTACAATTACCCAATAAGGATTCGCGATTTCGAGTGCGACTGGCGCCATTGGAGTTATTTTACGTCAGATGTTTCCCTTTCCCTAAAAAGGTAGTGTCCATCTCCCCTAGACCCTCCCGCAACATTCTAGACCCACCCTAGAGGGAGGGGCTACGAAAAATAGTACCGGAAATAGACCTGGCCAGTTTTGTTGATCACGTGATTTTTGAGCTACATAATATTCCTCAGTTTTCACTCCCTATTATAAATTCTCTCTGGTGGAATATTTGTCAGTCGTAATCAGTTGAAGTTTGCTCCTGTACCTCGCGGGCCAGTGCCTTTTTTGTATTCTCCAAAGAAGGAGTTAAATTGTAACCACCGCGACGGGTTTATCCCTTTATACAGTATTAAATTAAAGTTATTGATATTCATTGGATATAACAGTAAGTTGTCTTTCTACTTTAATTATTTTATGGCCCTCGGGAGAATCTCCCTTTATCTAGTAATTTTCTAAGGAGGGTTACAATGGTTTTGGATTGATAAGGTAATTTCGATATTCCCAAATCTTTGCGATAGGACAAACAAAACAGAAGAAGCATTTGGAGCATAGATGTTTATTTTTAAAAAACGGTTACAGAAATCTTCTTATTCCTTACGTCTAGCAACGATGTTGAAAATAACTTGAAGGAAAATCTTCAAAACAACAATTTAGTAGAAACAATTAACGTATAAATTTCAAGCCTTGTCCCCTTATTATTAATTTTACATAGGGGCAATTCTTTAACTTTTTTAGCGTGTTATCGCAAATGATAACAATCATCCAAAGGGTTGATGTGAAAATCGCGCGTGATTTAAGAGAGAGCTAGATCTAGGGGTCATCATAAGTTTATAATGTCTCTAAGTACACAAATACGGGTTACAACTGGGCATCTTCTGCAGGCTACTGTGACGTCAGAACTTGTATAGCACTAAGATCCGAAGAGAGAAAATTTTGAAATTTCTGTCGCGGTGCAGCCACCAAGCGGTCGAGACGAAAAAAAAATCATCCAGTGGAATAAAGGAGATTTTTACGTTTCGTATAGGCAGGCACTGGGGGGGGGGAACGAATTTTACTTAAGCAACCCCAAATCCCTCTCTCTCTCTCGTGAGATAGAGGCGGTTTCAGTCCTGAAACATTCTAAAAGGGATAAAAGAAACGCTAGGCTAGGCGGTACAATTTTGTATTGAAGTTGAGGTGATAAATGATACGGAGAGAGTATAGGGTTTCATCAGGAATGTATGGAGGGGCTGGAATGGCTAAGGGGTACCCTTGATGGTGGAAACAAAAGGCGAGTCCTTTTTTTCAGGAGTGTAGCTCCTCCCCCTACGTCTGTTTAGCTGTCTACCGAAGGCGAAAAATGTCATGACTCGTTAAAAAAGGCATGGCAGAAGTGACCTTTTAGATTTTTTAAAGTTAAATGCGCTGATTCGCCGCCGTACGCGTTCATATTCGATTCTCTCAGCGTAGGCAGAGTATAGGGTAGAGGGTGGAAAATTATAGCAAAAGTTTTTTTTGGCAGCCAATGAATGAATGAAAATAATTTAAGTGGTAAATACGATTTTTACGTCAGACTATGACGTCACTAGCGTAAATTAAGCCACGCCAGTTGTTTCCAAGATCATTTCACGCCGATTAGGATTTGACCTTATCCATTCCAACCACTCCATACATTCCTGGTTTCATTAAAGGGAGCCAGACAAACACTATTGCCATAGGAGTAGCAGCCATTTCTCTACTTAGAGGCATTATAAACTTATGGTGTCATCAAACCTTGAACGAAAAGCGGCGGATGTCTCGCTGTTCCCCTTGTGCTAGTAAAAAACAAGGTAGTCAAATTAATACTTTACCGTCTTTAGTTATAAAGCGAGCGATAACTTATCAACCAACTTAACCCTTTTGCTAAGTTATCAGTCTCCTGAAAATTAAGAACGGTAAAATTTTAATTTGGCCACCTTATTTTTTATTAGCACAGGGGAATTCGCGAGACATCCGCCACTTTTCGTTCAAGTTTTGATGACACCTAAGACCAATCACATTTAGATCTCGCGCACTCATAGACGGCACGAGGTTGTCACCAACTTTTTTGACGATAGTTATCTCTTGCGATAAGTCGCTTAAAGGGAGGGTGAAGCGGAAAATAAAGTGATTTTATATCGATTCTTCTATTTATCATAAGACCAATCTGCATAGTGAAACATCCAGGAAATAACACCGAATGATTTTAAAATTCCAATTAGTTTGAAATTTCATGGATAATTTTAAATAAGGACCTCCGACAAATCGCGTAACGCCCTACCTTCTTGTTAACAAAATTCTCGTGACACGATCAGTGTCGAATGAAATTTATCGCGAGACTTAATAAAATTTGCACGCGATGTGGTAACCGTGGCGCGAGACATGGAACGTGCCACGAGCATTTTGTTAACAAATAGGCAGGGTGCCACGCGATTGGTTGGAGGTCCTTATTTAAAATTATCTGAACCTAATTTGAATTTTAAAATGTTTCGCAAGTATTTCCTGAATGTTTCACTATGCAGACTGGCCTTCTAATTAGTAGAAGAATCGATAAAAAAATCACTTGATTTTCCTTTTAAAAAGTTGGAAAATTGCCCCCAATATTGTCTGTAAATATAAATTTGACCCAGTATAACTACTGGAAAATTAAACATCCAGTTTCATATGTCTACAGCATGCAATACCCGTTTCTTTCGTCGGCAATATTGCGATTTTATCTGATGTATGACAATGTATGGACCCTTTTCTAAAGAAGGGTCCTCAGTATCGTCCGCGTGATATAGGGTTGAAACGGAACACCCGGTATGTGGACAACAAAGACGTAAGATAGGGCTTCATTGTTACCAGTCTTCCAAAGTCATATCTAACGTCTTTGTATCCACATACCGAATTTTTCATCTTAAAACAATATGATGGTCAGACACCAGACTCAGCGGAACTTTGGAAATCAGGATCAATTCATTCAAAAAATTATATTAGACTTACCCCTATTAAGACGAGAACTGCCCAAACAGCTGCACCATTGCGATATCCTATATAATCAATAAATGATCCTCCTACCAAATCTCCTATCGTCATGCTTTAATGAAAGTACAACAAAAAAAACATAAAACCAATGAAACTTAAAGGGTCTGTAATTTCAATCAGGAAAATTGCTTACCCTATACTAAAGAAACCAACGTAAGCCGCTGATACAACTGAGATTGCCATGTTTTCCGATGGACATGATTTTCTGTTGAGACACGCAATTAATTAAAAACTATCGAATATAATATGAAAAGCAAATGAATAGATTTTTTGACAGTTGGCAGTATAATTCCTATCTTTTTTTGGGCGGTGGGGGAGGGGGTGGGATTTTCCAGTTGGTTCTCGTAAATTATTGCTCCATATTGGCTGATTGATATCAGTCAATGGCGTAAAATATTAATATACGATTAAAACCACGTCTGATACTTACAGTAACTGAATTTTGCACAACATAAATGCTGAAATAGACATTGCAGATAATCCAAGACCACATAAGACCAATGATAAAATGACGATGGGTAGCATTCTATAAACGAAAGAACAATATTACAATCTTATAAAGAATTCCAATGGACTTTTTGGTGCGCTCTAGGAGTATTTTGAATGGTTTTTGCGTCCGTATGTTAAATTGAGATCACCTCACACTAGGATTTACGTCTTCCAAAGGTCGCACGCTCGGCTCAAGTTCCGTTCGGAGCCATTTTGTATCAAAATACAGATCAGTACGGATCGCTCCGTAAATCAGCAGAGACATTTGGGAGGGAACAAGATGTGCCTGGCGTGGCACAGGTTATACTTTTGCACGGCACTGGTCGAGTTATTATTTTAAGATGATGTGGCTAACATTTTGACTTGGACAATTTCTCCCTTTAAAGAAACTCTGTTCTTATTATCGTAAAATAAACTTGTCAAGGCTAATAATCTGTAGTGATATTAGAATCATTACTAGCAAAAGCGGATTATGCTTCACACATAAAGTACGTAAGTCCCACTTTTCCATAGCTTTCACCATGGATTTCATGATATTCCCGAAGTAAAAACTAAGCAGACGAACAAAAAAGCTTTTAACCAATCATGAGCCCCCTAACCATAGATAACCTCTTTAATGCCAGACCAATAGGCGACGGCTATTACTATTTTCTTGCATGGGACCTCGACTCGACCTCGCCGTCGACATAACCGGGAGGCCCGGAAGGCGAATTTGCGGTACCGTTCCGTAGTCGTTATAAAATATTCAACGTTTTAAAGCTCAAGTTTCGAAATGTTTTGAGACATTTACTTAGTCTTCAACTAAATATGATAAGATATTCTTTAAATTTCAACAGATAAATAGCTTTGCGAATAAAATTAGACACGAAAACTACACTAAGCCTTGGCTAGATATCAGCGGCTGAGGCCGAGCGGCGCATCTCGAGCTGCCGGCGGCCGGGCTTGCCGTAACGGCGAGAACAGAAAAATACCTCGTTAAAAACCAGATGCACGGCGTCTTAAATAGGCCAAGCAAAAGCTACCCAGATTGATAGGATCTTCGTGCCTTACTCCCAAATAATCTTTCGTATTGTGAATAGTTTTAACTAAAGAATATTTCAGACACTCTACTCAATATTTATACTAGTTCCCTAATTTCAACAGAAAAATAGCTCTGCGAATAATAATAGACTCTAAAACTACACTAGGCCTTGTCTAGGTAACAGCGGTATCCCGATTCCCGAGCCGCCGGCGGCTGAGCTCGCCGTAACCGCGAGAACAGAAAACATTCCTCGTAAAAAACAGATGCACGGCGTCTTAAATAGTCCAAGCAAAAGTTACCCAGATTGATAACATTTTAACGCCTTACTCCCAAATAATCTTTGGTATTGTGAACAGTTTTATCTAAAGAATATTTTACATACCCTACTCAGTCTTTATAGTAGTTCTCGAATTTAGGTACGTGGTAAATCGGTTCTTTAGGCGGAAGAATCCGATTGATCCGAAGGAGCCGCGTTACTGAACTATTTCCCTCCGCGTAAGGGGAGGTTCTTTCCTAGGAGCTTAGAGAATATCGTGTAGCTCCCCAAGGCACATGTTACGTACTTCGTGTGTAAAGCCTAATAGGCTTCTGTTACTAGTCAGTCCACACGGAACTAATTAATTTTCATAGTTTATCCCAATTTTATTGTTTTTCTAACTTTGCACTCATTGTTTAGAACTGAATTTCGCTGAAGCATTTTGAATTAAAATGAAACTTTCGTAGAAAAAAAACTAATTTCCTCGGCTGGATTCGAACTCACTACCCGTGGTTCCACCGTACAAAACGCAGTGATGCCACGTCGGCCTTCTAACTATAGCTGGATGCGTTTATTTTACAGATATGTTTTCCTCTAGAGCTCGCGTATGGGTATAAGATTCTTGGAAACACCATGACGTCAGCAATCCAAAGGCGGTATTCCTTCTTGTGGGCCCCGTATATTTCAATAGAAACGCGAGCACGGTCGACTGGCTTTACGTTTCCCGTTCATGAAAATAAAGCTTTTGCCCCATCAATAGATGGCTTGCGAAAGTAAAAACCTATATTAAAACAACTCTGTAAATAATGCCTATTTTTCTTCAAGATCGAATTGAACACGATCTGATCCCTTTTTGTCGGATTTTGATGACGAAATAGTGCAAACAGAGAGAATTTATAATAGTAAGTGTAAGCTCTTGCCTTTGACAGTGCTAAATACAATGTAGCTCAAACAAGTAGGCTGCGACGCTAAAACTGGCCAGGTAAATTTCCGGTCACATGATTCTCCTTTAATTTTAAAGTTTGCCCTCAATCACTGTTGGTTGTACAATTACCCAATAAGGGTTCGCGATTTCGAGTGCCACTGGCGCCATTTGGAGTTTCTTTAAGTCAGATGTTTGCCTTTCCCTAAAAAGGTAGTGTCCATCTCCCCTAGACCCTCCCGCAACATTCTAGACCCACTCTAGAGGGAGGGGCCACAAAAAATAGCACCGGAAATAGACCTGGTCAGTTTTGTTGATCACGTGATTTTTGAGCTACATAATATTCCTCAGTTTCACTCCCTATTATAAATTCTCTCTGGTACAAATCGCGAGCGATCTCAGAACAGTCCAAGCGTCTTCTCTTACTCAATGGCTGTCACTTACATTAATTGTTTAGGAAGTCCAGGAAATGGTCCAAACAGAACTAATCCACAAAGAATAAGACCATATGCAATAAACAGAATTGTGTTATACCTTCTCTGAATATGGAAATAACGAAACACTGACTTTACAAAAGTTGTTCGATGAACTGGTTAATAAAATCAGGGAGTAGTAGAAAATGAGGTGTTTGTACGTGCTTTTTAGATTGTCAACCGTGAATCTTAACTCCCACAACGGTAGGATGAAAAAACTTGGTTATCGAGGCATTTGAGTTCCCGAAAATTCCTAGTACGAACTGCCCTCTCGCGAGAATCTTGAAAAGAAAAAAGTCCGTTGGCTCTAGTTGCGCACTCAGTACGACACGTTTTGAAAACAATTCACTTTGTGTTTGAATGAGAGCGCTAAGTAGTAGCTCAATTAATATACAAACAGCAACCCACGTGACAAGAAGCAACCAAATTAACCCCTTCGATGTAACTAATAGTGGAAGACACAGATGTAAAACATTGCCTTCCATCTCGGTTTTTGGCGCTAGCACTGTAGGCTTGGGGGGATCATCAGAGTGCACAGAGGCGGCAAGGGATAAACCTCCTTGTATTACCCTCTTTTTGCATCCAAAAGGTCTATACTATATTACTCCAAAGTACAGTACGGCGCCTTTTCTACTCATCCCTGATGAAATATAATCATTTTCTTAGGACTCAGTTGGTTAACTCACTGTTTTGTCTGATATGATACCCCACACAGGGTATGTTAAGGCTTGAACCCCAGTTGTAGATAGAATTATGCCTCCAACAGCGACTGGAGTCAAATTGAACTGAAATAATCAAAACTAGTGAAAACTAAATTCTTAAAAGTTGGGAAACCAATATATATATACCTAAATAATTAATTAAACATGATTGATATTAATTATTTTAATCGTCAGTAGTTAACCTTAATTCTAGTCAAGTCGTTTTAAGAAACATCATTCCTAAAATAATTTTAAACATATCTCTTTTTAACGTTTGACTTCTAGCGAACACTTTTTTAAAAATTTTAGTAAATTTAGGGTATATTAAGCGATTGATTCACAGTAAATGATAAGAAAACCCGCAATTGCGTGAAACCTTGGTGGAAACCATGCCATTGGGAGGCTAGATGTTTATCGTAACCCTAGCCGATCACCGCATACATTTTAACACTAACTATGATAATGGAGCAGAAGTTAATATTTCTTTCTTTGAACACGGTTCGGATATTGGGATTACACTTGCACCGATTTGCCAGCTGCGAACGCGGTAACACACACACACACACACAGACACGTCCAGTGTGATACCTCTCCGTGACATCATCGTGACTCGGAGAGGTAAAAACTGGAACCATTATTACTTAATCCTTAGAAATAAAATGTAGCTATCTATTCATCCGCTTTAAGAGTTCTGACCTTTCTCAAGTGAGGTTCGATTATTCCACCAAAGAAACCAATTAACGAACCGCACAAAGTCATGTGATACAAATAGGGTATCAATGATACAGCGAATGTCTTCGAGAGAAGGCCACATACTGTAAATTCTTCTTTATGGTCTGCAAGTGTAACAAAAAACTCCTTATTAAAAATAGATACACTTGCATCAAAGGCACCCAACGTTGCCAGTCAGCCTGTTGGGAAAATTTATTACTTTTCGGGCTGCTAGTTTAAAAGATGACGAGAAATCAAAGGGAATGATACAACAACAAGTTTAACGTATCAGGCTTTTGCCATAGCCTCTAGTTGTGAAAGTTATAAAGTTGAGCTTTTTTACGATCCCAACAGAGCTCGCTTAAATATGATCCTATTACGATAGCGATAATAGCACATTGAGAAAATTAAGTAAGTAGATAGCCCTCGTCTCGACTTGGAGAGGTTTATTTAACAATTTTTGGAAATTTTGGAAATTTAGGGTAGGCGACTGATTCACAATAATTGACAAGAAAACCCCCAGTTGCGTGAACCTTTGGTGGAAACCCTGCTATTGGGGGGGCTAGCGTTTCTCGTAACCCTAGCCGATCACCGCGTACTTCTCAATACTAGCCAAAATTGCTTTCTGCGAACACGTTTGCTCCGATTTGTCACCTACGAACTCAACGGTCAACACCGGGTCCCTTTACTGATGGATATTGATAATTTCATAAATTTATATAACTTATGAGGACCTTTACCTTTTTTGGTTAAGAATAAAGCCATGAATACACCTTGGACTAAACACAAACTGCCCGAGACAGCGAACGGTATGTAAAAGTGATGTTCCTAATGAATGATAAAATACGTCAGCTTAACTAGAAACGTTCTGGCATGGTTTCATGCAGGCTTCGAGATAAGACATGTCTATAATTCCAAAACTAGTTCATTAATTCGTTGGACCACTTTTTTTTAATTCAAACCCCGTCCCTCACTGGTCCCAAGGACTACTTAAAAATTCAACTTAGTGTGTAATTTTTCCAAGACACCAGGGGTCACAAGCCTGGATCACGAGTTTGGAAAAAATCCTTATTTCAAAGCCTGCATTCATGGCAGTTCATTACTTCGTAAAGAGCTCCACCTAACGGAGCTCCAATGCCGATTGCGACAGCTGCCAGACTTTCTAAAATGGCCTTAAAATAACTTTTGTTCAATACCGTTAACCCATATTTTGTATAAAGATGCGTACCTGGGCTGTGGAGAGGTGCTTCATTGGAGTTTCCACATTGACAATGACATATACGGATAAATCAGTAGCCGCAATACCTAATCCTTGAAGCAATCTTAAAACGACGCAACTCCAAATGAAAATAGTGTTGTCTGCGATTTCATCGGTGAAACTGTGTCAGGAAAGGAATTGGATGATTATTTACATTGTTTAGATTTCTAAATCACTAGTGTAAATACCCAAATGCCAAAGAGGTGAGTCCAGTAATAAACATCCCGGAAACTAATTGATTTTTTGGCGATACGTAATTCATCTTTAATTAGATTAATGTTAATTAAAGAAAGTCGTAAATATTGACAAACGAGGCAGTGATATGGGACAAAACGACGTACACAACTTGTGACGAAGGATTGGGTTTCAGAGGTTAAATGTCATTGTTTGCTATTTTGCTTAATTACGCGATTTTATATTGTTGTAATCTCAAATACTACAACGTTGGATAGGGAAGAAGTAGAGCTATCACATGCTAAATTGAGAGGTTGATTCTGACTCGGATGTAAGAGAGAAGTGCCTAATAGATCTATACTTCGTGTAATTAACTTATTTTATCACTTACCAACCAAACCTGAGCATATACCATAACAATGGCTAAAACGTGACTTTCTCCAATGACAAAACCAATTACAAGTCCCGATATTCCTCTGGCCTGGCACTGAAAACAATTATCATGTATCAATATCAACCATCATCCTTAGTCACCTTAGGGTGTTTATGTGCGAATTGCAGAGTTGCCTTTGAAAAGAAAGATGGGTAGTTCATAGTTCAAA
The DNA here is from genome assembly GCF_054372755.1 of Phalangium opilio. Classification (NCBI taxonomy): domain Eukaryota; kingdom Metazoa; phylum Arthropoda; class Arachnida; order Opiliones; family Phalangiidae; genus Phalangium; species Phalangium opilio. Next base: position 5,487,979 of record NW_028324166.1, read on the forward strand.
CCGAATTATTCTTACATATTGGGGATAGAATGAAGATAATATGAAGGAAGATTGGTAGCTGAAATACTGCGAAACTGAAAGTGACAAAATCAAAAGAACAATCTTGGTTTTCTTTCGTTCTTCGCCGGGCGAAGTTGGTATACTGGATACGCAATTTGAAGATTCTAACGAAAACTCGGCAGTGCCATAGTCCAACATCATATTGCTCAGTCAGCCTAAAATTGTTTTCCTGAATTTTGACTAGAAAGACTGGCAACACTCTGAAATCTGAAACTTATATTAATAGGAGAAATGAAGCAAATATATTTTTACATCGCCTTTAAATGTAATGAATCTGAGCATTAGTTTCATTACTCGAATAATAATATCCTAAAAGCAAGAAAAAATTCTCTCGAAAATAATTTTTGATAAAAATTATTCTTTGTAAATATTAGTCTAGTTGTACTCACGACCGAAGCAGTAACGTTCCGAACGCGATAACAAAAACACTGTGTATGGCCTACCTAGAGCAGGGAAAATTTGTCTCTACTTCACCTTCAACATACAGTACAGTTGTTTCAACTGAAAACACTTGTCTCTATTTTGAACACCCACATGTACTGATTTGAAAAACAGAAATAGAAAGAGTTATATAAAATGAATAAACTAGAAATCGAGAATAAATGGGGTCCTTTATATTACTAAGGTCAGCCAGTGCTCTCTCTTCGATGCATAACTTCACTTTCCTTAAATTGAAATAATAATAATAAATAATCCAATACACCATTAAATTGAACCATCATTGTTATTAAGTTAATTACGCTGTTAGTTAATTCAAGTTGAAAAGCTCTGCAATTGGATTGACAAATTCGCAACATCAATAGACTCGAAACACGTTTTGAACATGAACGTTTTATAAAGGTCAGCCTAAATCATGTTATCTGATTATAAATGAACATATTTCACCAATTAACCCATTGATATTTATTATTTATTGAGAAATAAATAGCTTGTAATAACACACGAATAAATAATTGTTGACAATAGACCCAACCAACAAATCTTTTGAATTAACGGCTCTGATCTCGAGCTCGGGTTTGGTGGTGAGAAAGGGATAACCTGATTGGCTTGATTTTGCCATGCGCAGAACCCGTTTTACGCCAGGAGTCAGACTCTAAACTAATCAGAAAAATAAGGGATTTATTTTCGTCGCTCAACGACAGATGGTACTACAGTCAACTTTGTTAGTCACGTGATCCTATCCCTTAGATGGAGACTAGACGAAGCCAACTTGTTTATTTGTTGGTTGGGTCTATTGGTATTTAAACTTCGTCATTAAATTTTTTCAAGATTTTATTAGTGTTACATATACTTCAAAAATTTAACGTACTAAGTTACTTTTGTTATAGGTATCGAAATTGTAGATTTATATACAGGTGGTTCCTTATTCGTCTGTCATAAATTAAAGAGTATGTTCTTTGGGTTAAGCTGAGGGCAAATTGTCAAAGAACATCGGTCTACAACATTTAGTTACAGTGGTATACGGGCTCCCAAACATTTGCACCTTAAACAAGGGAATATTCAAACATGTGGAGTAATTCTTTTGCAGCGTACGCAAAACCTCTAACCATTTAATAGCACTTTTCTGCAAAATAAAAGTTCATCTTTGATTGAAGACTGTACACAAACGTTTTAGGGGCAAATGTGTGGGAGCCCATATCTCCGTAACTCAATTTTGTAGACCCCATGTAATTCTTCGACACTTTCACTCAGTTTGAGTCTGAAAACACACACTTTAACTCGTAGAAGACTTATTAGAAACACCCTTTACGCTGAACTATTAATTTAATTTCCCTATTGTTACATCACATCCGTTTCTACGTTAGTAAGAGTCTAAGGTTGAATTTTTTATAATTAGCCACCAAAAAATTAAACATCAATGCTAATTTTTAAATTTTAAAGGCAAACTAAAGAAATTAAGTCTAGCTAAATAATTGTACAGAGTAGACCTATCGATAACGACCACGGTTCGAAAGAGTTTTTGTTTTCAACAGATAATGACATTTATTTAATCTAATGTGAGACTGGCAGAAGAATCGCACGTTTCTTTGTTCTGTTGGTGAAATTTACTTTGTTTCTTCACCATCCAACCAATATGTCCTAAACGATCCTTTCCCCTAAAAAAATGAAATCACTTTATTAATTGTATGAAAATCCCTTAGTTTGTTGCTTGTGTCAGGCAAGAAGGCATTAAAACTCTGTATATTTCTATTAATATTCCATTTAAACAAGCGTGTATCTTTTATTTAGAGCACAAAGCGAAGTTCCATTCGACTGATACCGGAAGTTAATAACTTTAATCATGGAACTAAAATTCTCGGAGGCCTTGTATAGTACCCAACAATATTAATCAAAACTGCATATAGCATTACCCTCATCACTAACAAAGTATTCCCAAGCCAATGAAAGACATAAGACATTTAAGCTCACCTTAATTTGAACGTCGCCTCGTAATGTCAACAGGAAAGTGCCAAATTTATCAAGAATACGTTTCGTTACCCAACTAACGTGTATTTTCATAGCTGAAAAGGAAAGTAACATTAAGAGATATTCAGTGGTTTCTGATAGGTCTGCCATAAATTAAGGGGATTTTCATTGGGCGATTTTAAGTCGAAAATGTTTTATGATATTTTGCCGTACGGGCCACTGTTTTCGAGTTATGATTTGAGTGTTTTAGGGATGACCCCTTAATTAAATTAGAAATCATTGTCTTTCAGTTTCTTAATTAACTTTAAGGGGTCATCCGTAAAATACTCCAATCTTAGAGAACTGTGATGTGAATAATCTTTTTTGGAACTACATGCCTTCTCCAGTGCTTTCCATTCGCGAGGCTGTATTGACCGTATCACCAAATAAGCAGTAGCGTGGCATCTTCAAGCCAACCACTCCGGCTGCGCAAGGACCTGGCGAAAAATTGTAAAATGTAATGGTTTAGTCAAAGGTACCTATGAAAGCGACTCGTGATCAGGCAGCTACAAAGAATAAATGCAGTACTTTTGAAAACCCTAGGCATGATAAAATACTCAAAAGCTAAAACGGACAAATTAAACATCGGTAATATGTAATAGTGTATGTACCAGAGTGAATTCCAATTCTTAGTCTTAGTTTGTGCATTGGTTTATGTCGAATTTTGAACTGTCCTATAGCATTCAGTAAAGAAAGAGACATCCTAGCTATTTCCCGGGCATGTTCATTTCCATTTCTGATAGGAAGACCAGACACAACCATGTAAGCATCGCCTATAGTCTCAACCTGAAACCATTTTAATTTTTTGGTAGGAAACTTCGATTTCAAAAGTTCAGATTTCATTTTCTTACTTTATAAACATCATAATTTCCAATTATAGCATCAAAACAAGTATATAAATCATTCAATAAATCCACAACCTTACAAAAAAAAGTATTAATGTACTTTGGTTTTAGATTGAGCTTTGATAGAAAAAATAATTACCTCCATTGGAGTACTGTTAGCAGATATTTCGGTGAAACCAACTATATCACTGAAGTAAATTGTTACACATTCGAATGCTTCGGGTCGGAAATGATTTCCCGCTTTCAGCTGCTCAGCTACGTACCTATAGGTGGTGAAGCAAAATAGTTTTAGCCATAAGAGTAGTTCCTAAAAGCGCAGTCCCAATTGCTCCGTACAATGTTAGAGGAACCAGACCAATAGAGTCAATAACTATTACTATAAACAGTGTGTTTCTGATAAGTATGTCATAAATGAAAGGGTGTGTTCTTTGGGTCGGACTGAGTTAAAAGTGTCGAAGAATATGGGGTCTAAAACATTTAGTTTCGGAGGTACGGGCCCCCAAACATGGAAATTAACCCATGGGGAGTAAAATACATCAGCCTGCCTATCTTGTTTAAACAATTTCAATAGCCTCCATTCTTAGGACGTTAATGAGCCTTTATCTAGTACTAGTGTACGTTTATAGGTAGCTACTAAGCTGGTAATGTAAAAGAGGTTGAAAGAAAAATAAGAGCACATTCTAGTACCAAGAATTAACGTTCGATCTAAAAAAACTCTTCTCTGATTGGTTGGTTTGTGTAGGTGTTGAGAGGAGGGTCGATTGCTTCTCATTTTACTAAGAACGAAGTATACTTTTTGTTTTTATCTTTGAACTTTTGAAGTGTCATTTTTGACTTCCATTTCATTCAAGGTTTACCCTATTTTTCATTAAATAAGCTTATTTCACCTACTATTTGAGGAATGTTCTTTTCCTGGAAATAATACCTTGGCAGGACTTCATACAGCAACTCTTCACTTCTTTTCTTCTCTTCTAAGAAAGCGGCTGTTTTTTCTTCGACCAATTGTTCCAAATTATCAGCGTACTGTTCCATTCTTGACAAGAGATTATCCAAGAAGTTTTTGCTGCCCATTCCTCTGAAAAAAATTGTAAACAGTTAAGGCGTCTAATTTTTGCACGAGGGCCTCTCACACCAACTCCAAGATATTCGTTTGCTTGTACGAACATTGAAGTTTTTTCATTAACTATACTTCCCGTGAAATAAAGCGGTGATAATTTTTAGTTACACCTACTGTGAATTTCATGAGGTTTAGAGTCAATTCTAGAGTTCTTTTTTGATTTGATTACATTAATTTCTAGATGGGCCCAAATAATGAGAGAACATGAATCTCATAGCGTAGAAATCGTAACATCTGAGATATTATTAAGGCAAAACGGAAAGGTAACAAAAATCTGGTCCAGTTTAGCTGATATCTTTGGGCACGAGTCCTTTTTATGGAATGAATACCCTTTGTGTATTTTTAGGGATGATAATTTTAAAATCAGATACTTTAGGCTAAATAATTACTAGAATAACAAAGCTAAACTAAATTAGCTTTGACCTTATTAGGGTTTTTATCCTAATTTGCTTGAGACCCTCGTTTAAACCCATTTCTCCGGGCAGCCTTAAAAAGTTTCACGTCGAAGTAGCGTGTTATTTTAAGCCTTGTTACTGACATGACGTAATTTCAGTTAAATTTTTTTTTTTCAAACTCATGAGCTAGTTTTTCTCAATGGATGAATAGCGGCGCTGAGGCACCCACCATTTCCGAAAATTGAGATAGGTAGTTTGGCAAGTTTGAAACCCCCTCTATTAAAACTTGAACTGCAAGTGTCAACGGGTCTTTAGAAAAATCCTCAAAAAATATTATCAGTATTCCAATTGGAAAAATTACTTTGTAACTTTCTTTAGTAACTGTTTAATGTTGTACAAAGTTGGCCTTTCGTTCGGGTCTTCTTCCCAGCATAAATGTAAGATTTCAATAATCTCCGAAGGGCATTCATCGGGCGAGACCTCTGGTCGAAAAGGTGGTGAAGTACCAACTCTTAACTGCTCAAGGATATCTATTTGCGTAATAAAAAAATAGCGAAAGTTGAAGCTTGAACAAGAGTTAATGTTATAAGAATTTGATTACTTTCAGCTTCCATTGGGACCCTTGTTGGTCTATAAGAGCATTCAAATGGTCCACATCGAGTTATAATCTCTTGCAATATTATGGATAAACTGTAGACATCTCCTTTAGGAGATCCTCTCAGTTCTGGTCGAAACTCACGAAGGTGTTCCGGTGCAGTCCAAAAGAGAGACTCTAGGTATAACATATACTTTTTATAGATACGTGCGGTTGATAGTGATTACTTTTGAAACATTATTTGATTCTTTATAAAAACCCAATTTGGAAACCAGTAGTTTTGTACGTATTCGAATAAGCTACTCCAATAACCTTTTTCTAAACCTCATAACTCTGTTCTGAGACACGACCAATTTACTTCTATCATAAGTTCATAAGATATGCTCCATAAGTTTGTCACTGGTTACTGAGAGCATGTCACAAAGTGACGTAGATGAAACATCATAGATTCTCGTAAAGCGACGCCTGGTCAGGCGCTGTCAAACTCTTAGTAGAGACTAAATAGAAAGATGGACTGCAAAACCGAGTGTAGTCAATTCTCGCATCGTTCTCGTACTAGCTCTCAGTAAGTCTCTAAGCATTACGAAGTTTAGGAAGTGTCATACTTATGGAACATATCTTATAAACCTATGCTTCTGTAGATTTTTCAATTGGAAGCAATAAATGAATCAAATGGACTTCTAATGCTAAATGTTTTACTCTTGATCTTCAAATTTGAATATTTCATAATTTTACGAAGTATTTACTTGGATTAAATGAATCATCCGGTAAAACCTGATCCATTAGTGATCGGATGCCAAAATCTGTAAGTTTTACGACAAACCGTCCATCAATGACGCAGTTAGTTGACTTCAATCGGCCGTGAAATCCAAGAGGGCTTTCGTGTAAAACACACATTCCCTGGATTAAAACGCTGCATTGTTTATTTTGTAATTAACATGTTTAACATGTTTAATCTAGTCTACAAGTGTCATGATATTTTAAGTACACCATAAGGTTCTAGATCTCTTTGGTAGTCTACAAGGTTTGTGGAATTTTAGCTAGTCTACAGGTTTCAGGAGATTTAACAAGCCACATTTTAATGGATTTCTAAATAATCTACAAGTTTTCTGGATTTTTAACAACGCTACAAAATTATGGGTTTTTTAAACTAGTCTACAAGTTTTATGGGTTTTTTTTAAACTAGTCTACACGTTTTATGGTTTTTTTAAACTAGTCTACAAGTTTTATGGTTTTTTTTAAACTAGTCAACAAGTTTTATGGGTTTTTTTTAAACTAGTCTACACGTTTTATGATTTTTTAACTATTATACAAGTTTTAATGGTTTTATAAAGGTCTTAACAGTTATGGGGTTTAATAACGTTTTCTATGTTTTAAACTAGTTTACAAATTTTTTGAATTCATGATCAAAAGGTTCTACCTCAATAATGTCACCGATTACGGAAAAACGAAATGGCCAATCCATTTTAATTTCATCATTTAGAAGAAGATCCTGAAATGAATGAACAATGAATGGTTAATTTCACCAAAGTAATCGGTGTGGCATAGTGCGTGAAGTAAAAATTACCACTAATTTATAAGTATGACACTTGGTACTTTGTAAGCCTAGCATGGATCCATTAGCTGGAAAACTGGGTGCTATTAGTTGTGTGGGAAACAGTGACATACAAGACTTACCTGTAAGCACCCTCTTGGACTGTATTCATTGAGGACAGCCACATTTGGTAAGTCAATGCACAAGCCGATAAATCGTATGAGATTTCCGTGAGTAAGATCTCTAAGCTGAAAATAAGGCAGATTTTGAAAATATTACCAGTATAGTAGGAAAACGTTCTGGTTTACCTGTTTCATTTCCAGCAGGACGGTGCGAGAGACGGTTACTCTTCTTGTATTCAATGATTTTACAGCCACTCTCATTCCCTGAAAATTTTCTACGTTTATAAATAACAGTAGAAAATGAGAGAATTGGGCTTGGCACACCAAATTTTCATTGCTAAGCTATGATTTTTATAGATAAGGGAGGAGCTTCAAACATTGGCATCAAGCTTGGTGGACTTACAGAAGTACCCGCCCCCATCGCGAAGTATCACCGTTAGACAGTGGATATGGGGAGATATTGTTCCTGTTTTTAGAGATAATTTAAATGATTACTTTATAAACGGCTGCTCTGGTTCCAGGAGTAACGGGTTCAACTGTGGTACTTGAAGCAGATTCATTGTCTTGCTTCTAAAATGTAAGAAACACATTACAAATCATACCGAATGTTAACGAGACACTTCGACATGGAAAAATTTCCTTCTACTTTCTAATACATTTAAGTCCAACGTGAAGTGAAATAATTTCAATATCTTACGTTAGTTAAGTCTTCGTCTGTACTGGGCAAACTTATCACCGATTTTGGTAGCTTTTCATGGAATGTTATGTCCTGCCATCGCACTTTCCACCAAAGACTGGCCAGTTCTGATTCTAGCTTTAGCCGTCTGAATAATCACAATCGAGAATGATGTTACCGAAGAAAGTGAAAAATGTCTCACTTTGATTGAATAACATAGTACACGTAGGCCTATAAATAATTGTTTCAGTTTAAACAATTGTTCAATTACAATTACGTGATTTTAATATCACTTCATGTGCTTAAGAGTAACTCCAAAAAATATCGTCTCATAGCGTTGAAAATTCTGCAGGGTGGAACATATCAGATGAACACTTATTATGAGTGTAGTGTCGCTGCACTGCTTATGAAATCAGATTCGTTATTCTTATCTCTAACTTCAAACACTGATTCATAGGTGTGACATTTATCATACCAATGTTTATTCCGTCCGCTGATCAGCAACACTTAACTCAAAATCAGTGTTCGACTTATTTGTCTCACCCTTTATAGTCGAACACATTTTATTGATTTAACCTTTAAAGGGATGCAACGAGCTAGAATTTTTTTTTCCGATTTAAATCAAAAGAGCGTATAAAATAAAATTTATCAATTGGAAACAAATTTATATCTACAATATTAAAGAAGGTATAAGCAATTAGGTTTCCGTAATGGACACTACATGTTAAGCTTTCTCGTGAAGCACTGGGACTACCCCTATTGGGTGAATCCTTCAGGTGGTATTTGACGTCCAATAGGAGTACTCCCAAGTGCTTCGGGGGAGCGTGACGCGCCGTGTTCATTAAGGAAACTTAATTGCTAGTATCTTCTTTAATATTGTAGATAGAAACATGGTTTCAATTGAAATATTCTTTATATTATACAGTCTTTCGATAAAAATTTAAATATTTTAGCCTAGAGTATCCCTTTAACTGTTCAAAAATGTATTCAAATTATACCTGTATACTATGACTCCCACAGCGAAGCCTGATGAAATGATGATGAATCCAATTACAATTATGACTAAGAATACTGGAATGGCTTCTGCAAAAGTTGAATTCATGAACATAATTTATTAATTTTGTAAATCAAAGCTAGAAGATATTTTCATAAAATATAAGTACCTTTAACTAAGCAATCGTCTTCATTCCCAGTAAAACCACAAGGTGGAATGTCTGGAGGTGGATATGCTCGGTTTCCAGGCCAAACGATAACGCTACCATTTACAGTGCTTAACAATTGACGCGCTCCACTGTAAACCAGTACGGGCTAATATGGTAGAAGACATAATTTCATCGTTATCTTGTAATATTGCAATTATATATTATTCCGCCATACTAATAAGAAGATTGAATACCTTCATTGAATTGCTCGGCAAGTCAAAATCATTCAAAGTGTAGTCAGCTTCTCTGTCACCGTTTTCATTAATGTAGATTGGTCCTGTTAAACCTAATAATTACATTAAGCAAGACATTTGCTATCATATCATTTAAAGGTCAGTCTTTTCCTGATACATAAATGTACTCAAATAATAGTGGTAAATTATGGAGATGACATAGGAATTCTTATCTCCTCTATCCTGTAAATACCTTTAAATCATGTGACTTTGTGACGTTTAGCATCTTTCCAGCAGGATATCAATATTACAAAAATATTTTGATAAAACCTATTCCTGCGTCACCTCTATAGTTTTACTAATAACCCTTTGATTCCATTTTCAAAGTTTCATAGCTTTTTACGCACAATATCTACGATGTGGGTATAGTTTGTAATGAGATGGAAGTGGTGTTGGTGGTAGAGTTAGGGTGGTAGTGGTTTCTTCGTCCTCCACCCTTGGATTGTGATAAGGGTGGTCACTGTTTTCGAGTTATGACTGAGTGTTTTAGGGATGACCCCTTGATTAAATTAGATTTGTCTTTATGTTTCTTAGTTAAATTTAAGGGGTCTTCCGTAAAATACTTCAAACTTAACTTGAACATTTTCGACTCAAAATCGCCCAAAGAACATCCCTCTTAATTTATGCCAGACTTATCAGAAACACCATGTAGATGTTCCTTAACTTGTCTAATAGTTTTTTCAAGAAACACTTGTGGCCCACTTTCCAAATTCTTTTCCCCTCCCCTATTAGAAAACTTAACCTCACTCTAACAGTTATATTTGAAAGACTTGCCGCCATTAAACGTGGTGTTGAGTAACTTCTCAATTATCGCTGAGCCATTGTACGGATTCCCATTTTCCGAAAGCGTCTCATTCAGAGCCCAAGCGTAGAGTAAAAGGCAATCGTGAAAACCAGCTACAATTACATTTACCTATTGAAAGGTTTAACAAAATTCTGTTATTTTTATAGACGAGTTGTCATTGTATAAATAAAGGGATAGTAGGTTAATATTTGACTACATATGGTTTTGGTAGATTTTATATAATTGAAAATGTGATTCAAACGAATCCAAAATATTCAGTTTTGTTATTTGAAAATCAAAAATGGAAAATAAAATCTGGCTGATATCGTCATAACTGTGTCGTCTTCCGGTGAATACGATCTGTAGTTCATGACTCGAATTTGGCCAATCTTGGACTTATAATAAAATTCGAATATTTTGTTGTTAATTTAACTCTCCATAGAGCGTGCCTGTCGGATGTTAGAAACTTATAACTAAAGCTACCAGACGACATCGTACGAAACTTAGTCGTTTGTTTTAGGATGTCGCAATAGATTTTAAATCAGCTATTTTTACGATTGATATTTCTCCAAACATGGGCCATTCAAGGAACATTATAAGCTACAATCCCTTTAAGGCAAGTTTAGTATAATTAAGGAGAACTCACCTCTGTTTCATCAAGTGATTTATTAAATAACTCCCAAGATTTATCAATAACGTTTTTCACGAAAGTATCGTAGGCGTTTCCAGTTGGAACTCTTACCGAAACTACCATCATTGCTTCGTACATTTTTCTAGCAATCTACAAATGAAGCATTTAAGATTTGAGACCTTTTCAACTAATATCTTAAGCGTCTTAGCTTGTCCAAAAATTCGAATTAAAAAACTATGGGTTTTCAATGAAATTATAGGAGTAATAGCCATGCGCGTACTTTATAAGTTGTGTGATATTTATTGGGTACAATCAAGAAGCGATAGCTAGTTTACTAGGGAGAAGGTAAAAATTCGCCACATTTCCAGCTTTATCTCCAGTCCAAACGTAGGTCCGGAGTTAATCCCCGCCTCTAAATTACAACCAGCATCTTATTGGTTCTTGAGAACTCACGTCAGCGCGACATGAATGACGAAAATTACGTGTTTTCCGACTGAGGAGAGGCAAAATATCCCAGCCTCCTTTTACGTCCCCCCTTTGTATTTTGAAAGGGGACTGGGACTATGGCGCGCGAATAATTAGGCATCTTATAACTTCTCCCTAGTAAAGTAGATATCGCTTCTTTGTACAACCTTATAGATGTTGAACGAACAATATTAATATTATATTGCAAACTTACATCATTGTTCGTGCAATTTGTTTTAAACCATGAGAAATCACCAAAGAACTGTCTGCTTTTGAAGAGTTCGACACCCAAGAAAACAAAGTCTCCACCATCCATTCCCAACTCGTAAGCCTCTAACAAAAGCTCCCGTATAGCATCACCTTTTCCGACCAGAAGAAAAACTGAAAAATACGGAAAAATAATATTATCAAAAATGTAAGAAATATTATACATTTTTCATGTTAATTTCAGTTGAGACAAAAATGGCCATGGCATAATTTCGCTATAGAGTATAACATTGAAATAGGCCTCTTATCGAACTCAAGTCAAAATATCTTGGTGAAATTTACTTTCATAGGAAACTTCAAACTTATGTGCGGGTTCAGATGCTCAAATTGAATAATAGTATAAATATTTTTCTATTCAACGTTGTAGGGCTAGGTATACTGCGATATAGATTTCATTGTCTGTAATTTTCAGTTATGTCTCAAAATAGTTATTTGTGTTACGCTGATTTTTATAATGTGGACGGGACTCTAAATGGAACGTCTCAAGGTTCATAAAACAGCGCAAAGCCAGGCTAATTATGTAATCTAATCTGTACTAGTAAAAGTAGTACTAATTATCCTTAATGATATTTCAGCCTTTTTGGTCCTGTACAGCGCAGCTAGTACCCTCAAACGAGGGGCTTGACTATTAACAGATACAAAGTATATTACGTAATAACCTCCATCTCATAATAATCAAATCTAGTTCATAATTTTCTTATTCAGTTAAAATTGAAATGCCGCATAAATCTCATTACTGCTTTAAATTTCTGTATTGTCACATTTTTTGCTACAACCCTGAATTCTTGGTACCGTAGGATATGATGAACGGCTTGGTTTGTTTGCTTAAAACATTTTTTAGATTTTTGGCAATTGACGAAAGGACCGAGGGGCCAACCAGTTTCACACTAGGTGTAACGATTACATGATCAGTTTAAAATTCTGCTAACACATTCGAAATTATTCTGTAATCATTCGTAATCCTGTAATCCTCCGTAATCACGCATAATAACAATTAACAATCAGTTAAAAATCCACGTGAACACAGGAAATAGTTACTTGACTTCACTTGTACTCAAGCGAAGTCATCAAGCCAACCGTATTCCTAAATAATAATTATATAATTAGTTGATTTAATTTGTACTCAAGTAAAATCATCCATAATCATGAGTAATAATTATGTAATAACTTGACTTAACCTCTACTCAAGCGTTATCATTTTGTCTTATCTAAAATATGGCCATCTTTAATACATTACTATAAAATGTCATATTCATCGTAATCATACACTATATTCATTTCGTACTCACCGCAGTACTTCAGTAATAATTTCGTTCTCAGAATAAACATTCGTAATCAGGGTAATTAATTGAACTCATGGCAACTCTCTATTTTACTCACTATTGCACTCATGGCGTACTCGCCTTTTTACTCATGGCATACTCACTATTGTACCCATTGCGTAGTCGCCGTTGTACTCACGGCGTACTCGCTATTGTACTCATGCCTAACTCGCTATTGTACTCATGCCTAACTCGCTATTGTACTCATGTCTAACTCGCTGTTGTACTCATGGCGTACTCGCTATAGTTCTCATGGCGTAATCACTATTGTACGCAATGAATACGTAATCAGTGTATAGGCAAATTCTTACTGGTTAGCCCCTCGGAAAGATCTCTAGTGACTGTTTAGTTCACGGTAACAATATTTACGTTTGTACATACATCCAGCTGCCACAACTCTATGATAATTTTAGAACAAACCAAACCGTTCACAATGTATAATATACTTCTGGCCATTTGCTTTCCTTTGATAAGGAACTTGCGGAATTTCAGTCGCCTTCCCTCTCTCTGATGAAGCTTATAAACTTGAACTTCAAAGTACTCGGACTCCGTAAAGGCTTCCTCTAAACTTTCCGCTATTCTCGCTTGAAGGAATTCGGTCAAATCCGCGATTAGAACAATATGTTTCCAATTGAAGAACTCCAACACTTTGAGCATAAAGCCACTCATTCTGTCTAAGGAGAAGGAAATTCTGATCAGAGTTCGGAAGACGGACGTGTTCAGGTGCCTGATGTCAATTCCACCCGCCGTGCAAATAGGAAGGTTCCAGTAGGTCGCCATTCGAGCCACTGGATCAAGGGCTTTTGTGCAACCTATAAACAACACGGATAGTTAGAACACTGTGTTATAAATGTATCTCACGCGCATGCACAAACCCATAACAGTTAATTTTTTCATGTAAGACTAAACTATAATATTATTAATCTATGTATTATTAATACATAGATGAAATCTTTAAGGGGCAACATATTTCATACAAATATCTGCTCAAAGGTAAAGGGAAGGGCTTAAAACTTTGTAAAACTGCTAAGTCCTCATTGGTTATTCAAATATACATGGGAATCCGTCGTCTACTCGTTCAGAATACGCAGAAACAACTTGTTTGCATTCGGGTTCGGCGCGCAGAGGTCGCTAGCTACCTCAATGTCAGGTGTCTTCTAAGTTAAAATGCATTGTGTATGACGTCAGGGGTGACGGATTCAACACCAACTCCTATTTAATTCAAACAGAAAGGCCCAGAAAATGGCTTGTTGAAGATTTCAAGGACAGATTTATTTATTCCCGGTGTTCATAATGGTTATTTTCTCGCATAAGTGCTAAGGAATTTGACTAATTTGATATTGAAGTTTCAATGCAATTAAAATGTGTACTGTTACCAGGGCCAATAAAGGCTGATATATTTTTGGAACAATAAGCGGCAGCCGCCTGACCAGGCGCGAGATTGGCGTGACAAGAAGTACTTGATTGGATAATGTCGACGGTGAAATTGATGTGTTTGTATTCTTTGGCAATAGTGTCACGGGCGTATTCCAACGCCGGTTTCATTACTTGATATGAATAGGACAAATCTTCTTGAGCCAAAAAGATTCCTTGGATGTAGGCGTTATGGACATAAGGAGCCGTGTCCTTTTCTATGACATTGTTAGCTTCATTCACGGGCTCGCAATACCTCGAGGCCTCCAGAAAAACCAATCCAGTCAAATAATACGCTATTTTGGATTTTCTCTGTCAAAGAGAACAATTTTTGAGTTATGATATTGAAACCTTTTCTGCGGTCTCTATTCTTTTCCCCTTGCATGAGGGTTCCCCGTGGAAAAGGTGACTTTTGGGCTTTGTATTGATTTTCTATTTTATTTGGAAAAGGGGTATTTTATCACTAGTGATTTTTTCTTAAATATCCAGATATATTATATAATGTTCTCATTGGAACACCTATTTCGAGAACTTCTTTTGAATTAAATGGTTTAAAAGACTAAAATTTAATAACACGTTTCTGCTCAAGCTCAATCATTTACGTGGCTGCTTGTAGCTTTGCTAGCTTGGTTTTCAACAGGCTCAATCCGCGACCAAAACGAATTTGGATCTTTGATAGAAACGCTACCACCATCAATTAAAATTCAGTATTTATATATTTAAATGGGTATAAGTTATATACTGTATGTACCTGGAGACATCCAAACGGGAAATGGATCTTATTGACGTTATGCTTTTTATGAAGACAAATGGTATGAATGAACCTAACCACCTTATTTTAGAATACGCGAGGTTCTCTCACAAAACAACCGTCATTATGACTGCCTGACAGCAGTGACTGCTATTTAAGTTTTACATAAATACGAAAAATTAGGCCTAACACAAGTTTTAAAAAAATTAGGCCTAACACAAGTTTGAAAACATTAGGCTTAACAAAATTTTTACCAAGATCAAGTTATATCTTCACTCGTCAATATTTTTAAATTCATGTGAAAAGATCGAGCTCTATTGCTAGCGAAAACCGTGAAAATCAGCTCTAAAAACTTAAAAAACCTTTAAGCATAATGCTCTAGAAGCTGGTTGTATACGCAAATATCTCAATAGCAGATCCAGAGATCAAAGATAGCACACCTTTTTATGGGTTCGAAATTTAGTTTCTAATGTTATCCTGGTATCTCAAAATTTAGTTAAAAATTCCCAAAAGTCAATACTACTTCAAAAAACATTCATAACCTCCTTCGAAATTTTGAATATCTAGCCCCTAAAATATGTATGAAAGAACCGAATCAGCTGTCAAATGTCTTTGTACAACTTTTCAAGCAAAAAGCTATAAATAGTTTTATACTATTTAATGGCCAATAATTATCCTGTCAAGAAGTGTTCTAAATTATAAATATTAATATAAATACAAAATCCGTAGATTTTTAGCAAAGTCATTCTTGAAATAATTATGCCATATACTATTCATTATTTGTTTATTTAACTGAGAATGAATAGGCTGGGAAAATGATATGACTACAAGTTATTTGAACATAGTTTCAGACTTAGGTCAGAAATCGTTTACAATGCAGATTAAAAACAAAATCGGATCTAAGCTTTAAAATGCAAGAGTGAAAAGAAACTACAAGCAAATACGGAAATGAAAATATACAAGAAACGTTTACCTTAATTTTTTGCCGCTTTCCACTGGCAATCATCGTGGATGGAGAGGCTCGACAGAACGTCTCTAGACGAAGGCTTTCGAGAAATGAAGAAAAATGTACAACTGTTACGGTTTACTTTCTATTCGATAGAAGGATTTATTGTAATACGCGTAGAAAGAGAGGGAGAGAGACACACACATTGAAAGAACTTTCTTTTTGTAAACAGAATGGCTGAATGCCTTGCTTTATTAATAGGATTTCAAGATCGACAAGCCGCAATCCGAGTCTTGATGTTTTGTAAGCCCCGGAGTACTGTTGCCACTAACAGAAGCATCGTTAAGTTGACAACAATGTTTTTCTTTGTCTTAATCGGCTGTGATACAATTTACTACACCGTAAATAATATGAAAAGGTAGTAATTGATTGTTAAACATATGCTTTTTTGTATCTATACTCAAATCTTTCCAAGTCATTTGGAACACACATGACCTAACAACCAGACACTGAAACTTCGTCTGGAACCACACATCTCATGGACTAGTAATGGGCGCGCTTAACCGGTACTGTGATTCATTTTTGATAACAATAGTTTTAAGTTTTCAGTATTACGCTCATAACGCAAATGTTTAATATAATTGCGCTATCTAACAGGAAAAATTAAAGCGTTAAAGAAACAGTAGCCTTTAAATACAACTACTAAGGTTTTAGCAGTTGTAAATGTTGGAAAATGTGAAAATTGAGCCTATTAAGTTAGATTGTTATTAGAATATCGACAAAAAAATTTAAAATAGAAAACAAAATAAATCGTAGTGACGTCACTAAGGGCCGTCCTTTAACCAGGAATGTCCTGCAGCTCGCGGCTGGCAACAATTTTAAAGGTTTAATAAAATGCCATTTGATATAAACCGATTTTAATTTCAGCCCAATATGCCTATCCATAAGATGATAACGTTGGTTGGTTTATAATATGCTTTTGACGACTAAGGTACCAATGGATGGATTTGCTTAACAACTCTTTTCCACTTGTAAATTAACTTAATTACTCATATCTCAATATGTTCCATAAGTTTGTCACTAGTTACTGAGAGAGACGTAGGTGAACTTCATGGATTCTATTAAAACGACGCCTGGTGAGGCGCTGTCAAAGACTTAGTACAGACTAAGTTGGAAGATAGACTACAAAACTAAATGTAATGTATTCTCGTGTCGTTCTTCAACTAGTTCTCAGTCTCTAGCATTACGAAGTGTCGAAAGTGTCACATTTGGTTTACAATTTATAATTAACTAAAATTAATTCAAAAACACAAACTACTAGCACATTTTAGACGCAAAAGTCGTTGTTCTTTCCTTTAACAAATACAATTCTCATCGGCCTGCATGCAGCGTGGGAAATAAGGCGGTGGCATAGGGCAAATGACCAGTTTAAAAATTAAATCGGAGGGGGTCAGTGGTCCACTTGACCACTAATAAAATTCAAGGGTAGCCAGAGTCCAGACATCTCAGCTATATTAATTATCCACCTCTTTAGTTTAGCAGACGACGTTCCCTGGTTAATGGTCATGGACCACTTTATTTATTCCGGACCAGGGGAGTTGCTGGCTCAATGTCCAGTTTTAAAAAAATTCTTATTTGCCACCCTGCCTTCATCACTGTTAAGAGAAGGACAATGCCCTGTTTCTGTTCAAGATAAAAGAAGTTGACAGACTGTGGGCGTGGTAGGACATTTGAAACTCGGCACTGGTTTTCCACTTGACCCAATATGCACAAGTTGGTGGAAAGTTGGCTAAACTGCCAAACAACTAGTCGGCCCGACGCCGTTGTGGTGCAAGGGTACTTAGAGGTCAATTCCATAATGCATGTGTGGATAATACCGTTAGAATTGTGAAATATTTCTGTAAAATATACGTTTAAATACTTACGTTGATAAAAAATAGAATTTAAATTTATAATAAGAGAATGTTCAAAGCCAGGTTCATGAGATGTTTTCAGAAAACATACGGATAAAATCATTGTGCAAAATATTATCGAGGTCCATAAATTGTGAAATGACGTTGACCCATGATCCGATAAGAATATTTAGAATGAAATACTGGTGCAAGTTTTATCGTAGTTCGAAAAGGCGTGGAATTTTCTCCTTCCGCTTCGATAAGTTAGTTGCGTTAACGATAATTTCGCAAAACAACACCAGCAATGACAAAGAAAGTCCACATGCAACGATGCCAAAAACTTGGGAGAGAAATTGAACGGAGAGCGGTCCAATCTTCTGAAGCTGAGACTTTTCTCCAAACATTACTTTTCTGGCACTCCAAACATCATCTCTACACTTCGGTTCACTTAGTCTCGTCTCGACAAACCGTAGAGTTCTGAAATAGTATTGAAATGGTTTATACAACTTTGATACTTTTATGATTTCAAATCTTGTATCCTTCCTTATGTGAAGTTTAATTTAGGGAAATTTCTTAAATAAAACTATAACGTAAACCGAGCAACAGGAACGAGTTTACTACAAAATGGGAATAGGCTCTTCTTCACGTAAAATTTTAAAAATTTTGATATTTGAAACAGAAAATGGTTCTATTGTTTTTAACAACATC
Source organism: Phalangium opilio (assembly GCF_054372755.1). NCBI lineage: Eukaryota > Metazoa > Arthropoda > Arachnida > Opiliones > Phalangiidae > Phalangium > Phalangium opilio. The sequence goes on from NW_028324166.1 coordinate 5,506,382, forward strand.
ATGTTAGAATTTGATTTGCTTTTGTAAATGGTTTTTTGGACTTGAGCTCGACTGAAATATGTTGATTTTGTTTCATTTTTCAAAAGACCGCATGTGTTACACTCGCTAGTTAAGCAGGAAATTGTTAACCTTTCCTGGACTACACTGCAACAATTATCTTCAACAAAGTGTGTATAAACACGTGAGTTCTTTTGAGGACTTTTTCGTGTAAACTCTACCCTATTGGCTCTATTGCGCATGTTTCTTTTAAACTCACAAGTAATTCACTCGTTCACGAACAATCAAAGGAAGCCTTTGGTTGAATAGGGCATTTCCGACTGTTTGTGTAACAATCTCTTTTCCAAGGTATACTTTTCGATTGAATTCATTTATTTCATCTTCTTGGCTCCAGATAAAGTCATACATAACGTAGTCACCGGCGATCAGTGCTCCAACAGAGAGTAAGGATGACGGTATAAACCCAAAAATTTTACCCCCCTTCTTTCCCCCCTTTCAGGGGGGGGGGGTAAAATTTTTTGGTTTATACCGACATCCCTGGGGTGGGGGGGAGATGGGGGGGAATTGATGACGTCACGTGATGGTGTTGCGGGGGAGGAGAGGGGGGGAATTGGTGACGTCACGTGATGGTGTTGGCGGGAGATTTGAATTGTTGAGCCACCTGGTGGTGGTTTTCTTGATGACGTCACGGCTAATTTTTTTGATAACGTCACGTGGCTGGTACCTCTAGGTGGGGGGGGGGAATTGATGACGTCACGTGATGGTTTTGGCGGGAAATTTGAATTGTTGCGTCCTTGGTTGTGGATGTTTTGGGGGCATATTTTAGCGTCCTTGGTTGTGGATGCTTTGAGGGCATATTTTAGCGTCCTTGGTTGTGGTTGTTTTGGGGGCATATTTTAGCGTCCTTGGTGGTACATGTTGTTCATTGTTGCGCCACCTGGTGGTGGTTTTCTTGATGACGTCACGGCTAATTGTTGATGACGTCACGTGGCTGATACCTGTAGGGATAGGCTTATGCTATTGTTGATCCTGAAAAAGATAGGCTTAGGGTTGGCTTATTCTATGGTAGATCCTGGTAGGCTTATGCTAGGTTATTCTATGGAATATCTTGAAAGATAGGCTTATGCTAGGCTTATTCTATGTTAGATCCTGGTTGGTTTATGCAATTATAGATCTTGAAATATAGGTTTATGCTAGGCTTATTCTATGTTAGATCCTGGGTGGTTTATGCAATTATAGATCTTGAAATATAGGTTTATGCTAGGCTTATTCTATGTTAGATCCTGGGTGGTTTATGCAATTGTAGATCTTGAAATATAGGTTTATGATAGGCTTATTCTATGGTAATCGTGAAAGATAGGCTTATGCTATATTAGATCATGAAAAAGATAGACTTATTATATGGTAGATCCTGGCAGGTTTATGCTGTATTAGATTCTTTGGTAAATGCTACAAAAATATACTTATATGCTAGGTTATTCTATGGTAGATCCTAGGCGTTTTACAATAGCTTCGTACATGCATTTTATAACTTGATCATTCAAAAGGTTGTAGTGAAATTTCATAAAACTAAATTTCTCGTTCAGTTTCCCTGTCTCGGCCTTTGTTAGAGTGAAGACGCTATCCTCGTTGAATACTATATTCCCCTCCATAACGGTTACTGTTATTTTCAAGTTTAAGTAACGATAATTACCCAAGTCGCCAGTTTCCAACGCTGAATAGATCTCCGTCCACTCCTCCATAAATTCCTTCAAAACGTCTTCCGAGATGCTAACAATGGTTCCTTTTTTTTTTGTCAAAACTAGGCTTGGCTCGTATCACCCCGAAAACGGCATAACATTCATGCCCATAGTCTAACGAGTGCATTTGCGCGGTTTTCTTCAGAGTACGGGTTGATATTTAGCCTGAGGGTATATTGACTGATGCTTGTATTTTTTTTTTTTTATTGTCCTTTATTGGCTACATACCAGGTGGTTTAGAACCTTAAAAGGGTGCGTGGCTAAAGCGTAACGAATTGAATTTATCCCCATCGGCTTTTTATTTATTTATAGGTAAACACGACCAGACGCGTTTTAATGATGTCACGTGTCTAAATCTTAGGCTTATGCTATAGTAATTCTTGAAACATAGGCTTTTGCTAGGTTTATTCTTGGTAAATGCTGAAAAATATAGTCTTATTCTAAGTTATTCTATGATAGATCCTGAAACACTGGCTTATGCTAGGTTATTTTAGTTGTATAGGCGGAAGAATCAGAAATTGTATTAGGTTTAGAACATTTAATGAGCAAGAAAGATTTTTCATAGAAATATTACTACAGTTTTTTTCATACGAATACTACTAAAATACACATGAATATTGATTAAAATACTGGCATTTATATAATACTACCTTAAAAAACACCAATTTTACCATGCACAAGTGTCTTATTAGAGACTAATACCGATTTTCTATACGAATAATAATACTAAACTACATGGGATTTATATAAAATACATGCAAAGGTTATAGCTGACTACTACTAAAATACACATGAATATTGAATAAAATACTGGCATTTATATAATACTACCTTAAAAAACACCAATTTTACCATGCACAAGTGGCTTATTAGAAACTAATACCGATTTTCTATACGAATAATACTAAATTACACGTGATTTATATAAAATACATGCAAAAGTTATAGCTGATTACTACTAAAATACACATGAATATTGAATAAAATACTGGCATTTATATAATACTACCTTAAAAAACACCAATTTTACCCTGCAAAAGTGGCTTATTAGAAACTAATACTGAACTTATTACAAACAATACTAAATTACACGTGATTTATATAAACTACTTGCAAAAGTTATAGCTGACTACTACTAAAATACACATGAATATTGAATAAAATACTGGCATTTATGTAATACTACCTTAAAAAAACACCAATTTTACCCTGCACAAGTGGCTTATTAGAAACTAATACTGAATTTCATACGAATAATACTAAATTACACGTGATTTATATAAAATACATGCAAAAGTTATAGCTGACTACTACTACTAAAATACCCATGAATATTGATTAAAATACAGGCATTTATATAATACTACCTAAAAAATCACCCCATTTTATCCTGCACGAGTGGCTTATTAGAAACTAATACTGAACTTATTACAAACAATACTAAATTACACGTGATTTATATAAAATACATGCAAACGTTATAGCTGACTACTACTAAAATACCCATGAATATTGATTAAAATACTGGCATTTATATAATACTACCTTCAAAAACACCAATTTTACCATGCACAAGCTGCTTATTAGAAATTAATACTGAACTTCGTACGAATAATACTAAGTACACATGAATATCGACTAAAATACAAACATTGTTATGATGCAAAGTGAAACATACCCTTTTTTATGAAGCAAAAGTTGATTTGTATTAACTATGATGCTTCCACAATTCTATTTCATCTCGAAAGTCACTGCCGTACCTGATTTAAATCTCTGGTGAATCATCTGTCCATTTGTAACACGGGCACAAGTCCTTAATCCGGTATTTAAACTCACCGCACAGAGTACAAAAGTTTCGCTCGTCAAGAAGATGTCTTCGCTCTTTATGGGTCGACATACGGATAAGGTTTTTAGATTGAACTAAAACACAACGTCTGAAGTGCGCACAGTCACGTGATGTGCAGAAATAATTTAATTGGCCGCAGTCAGGCACGTCTTTTAAAGTCCCAGCACAATGAGGGCAATGTAGATGACCCGTACGTGGCATGGGGGCATACCCTAGTTTTTTGAGGTTTTCATGAACATTTTCGGCCATACCGAAAGAGATGTGGTCAGATGAATGAAATATACCGGAATATTACTTATTATGCTAAAACTTTTACCGATCTTAACATTTCCGAGTAAAGTATACACGAATATGGCTAGACTGTCTCTTATGTTTTCTATTTAGCACACATTTTAAGGGACATTTTTGCCAAAACAAGAATTACATACTACGTAAGGTGCAAAGGAGGAAACACGTGATTTCTAACTAACCTTGTCACCAACCTTTCTCTCCAGAGTTCGGAAGTGAAATGACTCTCTATAGTTTACAAAATCCCCTTTTGGCCACCCAGGTGTGTGTTATATGACATTAAGGGGGAGGAGGGGGTCGAACATGGTTCATAACAAAAGAATTTATCCCAATGTGTTTTTTTTTTACTTATAGGTAAACACGTTCAGACGTGTCGTAATGGCTTTTGGGGGCGTGGTCGAACCAGTTGTATTGTTATCAATGGAATTTATTTTGTCCTTTCTTTAATTGGAACACCCACCAGGTTTTATGACATTACAAGGGGAGCGAGGGTAAACCTTTATCCCCATCTGTTTTTTTTTTATTTATAAGTAAACACGTTCAGACGTATCTTAGGGTCTTTGGGGGTGGGTGTCGTACCATTTGTATTGCTATGAATGGAATCTATTTTCGGATTTATTGCTTTGTTAATTGGTGGCCCATCCTACCACCAAAGATTTAATTGATTCCAGGTGTTTGCCCCTAAGGCATTATCTTGACAAGTCTCAACATGTTATGTTTTTGTAGCGTTAGCTGAGATACAACATATCATTAAACCGAAGCATTAACCTAATACGTACTATATTTATCAAAATTATCAACCTCGTAATCAAAAATTTGTGGAAAACATAAAACGGTATTGAAAGAAGCATCATTCACAACGCATTTCGTGTTCGAAGTAAAAAACAATCGAAACGTTTTTGATCAACTACGTTACATTTTTTCGAAACGAAATTGAGCATTTAAAATTCCTAAAATCCCATAGGAATACATGGGAAAATGAATAGATCACCGAAACGAAATCAGTCGTTTAGCATACATTCTACCGACACGAAAAGCGTCATTTGAAAAACATTTCAAATTGTTAAAAACGTTTCGATAAATTTTAGCTAAATTTATCAAAATTGCTCTATGTTTCACCAAAAAAACTTTTAATTTAGCACCGATTAAGAATTTAGGATACATTTCTTAACGGTAAATACTCCACCCAAGGGGGGGGGAGGGGGGGTAAGGAGATCAACAAAGATGTTAACGGCATGATTGTAAAAATAACTCACTCTGACACGCTGAAGGGTCCGTTACCATTAGGTGCGGGAGGTTGCTACGTGCTCCCCATCCTCATTGTATGTTTTGATATGTTATGGAGGCAAGTACACAAAGGCTGACAAGAATACGCCAGATCTTGGAGATCAACCCCCTAAAAACTACTTATTGTACTATTTATTTCATTGATCTTGGGAATGCTGGAATTCCTTAATCCCTGGCTGGTTTCAGAGTTTGGACGAGATTGTTTGAAGAATGACGTCATCTTACAAACATGTTAAAACGCGCCCGTAACGAATAACTTAATCCTTTTGTTAAGAAATACTCTTTGTAATCTCTTTTGTATTTTTAAAAAATAAATGTGTCACCTTTTTAATACTGTTTTCTTTTATTTCATATATTAAGTAAAGGAGGGGGGGGGGGTAAAAGAGAGGGGTAGGAACTATTGGTGATAAATAAATCGAATATTTCTATCATCATATTCATTCATCATCATGAACTCGGAGCTGCAGAGATATCATACTTTTTACTCCTGGCCACAAGATGGAAACTATAAAAAAGCTTTAAGTAGAGCGGGGTTTTATTCGTTACATACCGATGATCTAGTACAGTGCTTCGAATGCAACGGCATTTTATTAGCCTGGAAACCCACCGATAATCCTTACGAAGAACATTTGAAACATTTCCCCAAGTGCAACTTTATCAGAGGTAGGCACACAAAAAACATACCCTTTAGCATAGATGAAACAGAGACGTACACCAAGTCAATAAATAACAAAATCAAGACCGAGGAAAAAACACCTGAAAAACCCCAAGAAAACAAGGAAGAAATTTATCATACCTTTAAAGTTAAAACTACAGATCTCGAAAGATTAGTCTTGGAACTTTACGTTAAAAAACAACTAAACGCTTTGTATATCAAAGAAAAACTTAATGACTTACGTAAGATTTACAAATAATATTAAAATTTATCATCTTCCTTACGAAGATAGAAGAAATTACTATAGGTTAAATCAAATGCAATTTAAAATGAAAACTGAAAAAATATCCTTATTGTTAGAACCTATACTTTTAAAGAAAATAAATAACTTTTTACTTTATATCATAGTCTTTATAAATTTATTCCTACAGAAGCATCCTTTGTTATAAGCTTACAAAACTATAAGCCTACACAATCAATCAAATATTGACAGGTTGAGAAAAAAAGAGGGGAGTACGTAAAACCCGGTCCACGCCTTAACAGTGGCCGAGCATCTTGTTTCCCATGCTTAGGACAGGAATATTTCCCGACAACCCTTGCGAAGTTTACATCCCCAAATAATTATAATAGTAGATGGGTGTTTAGCCATCTCTTCATTTAGTCACTATGCCTTATGCCGTTCGGTCACAAAGAAATTTGCTCTCCGTTATTGCCAAATCCCCTCGAAAACAACGTAGAATCATTTTACGTAACGCCAAGAAGCCCTTAATTGACGCCATCGCAGAGTGTGTTGAAAATACTTTACACGGTAACGTTAAATTAAATAAAAGTCAAAAAGCTAGATTAGCTAGGCATTCCGCAAAACTTAGAAAAATTGCTAATAAGAGAATATCTTGGAAAACAAAACGTGATATATTAGTTCAGGAAGGTGGTAGTTTCTTTTCTTTCCTTTTCCCTCTAGTTTCCTCTATTATCGGCGCTATAACAGGAGGTAGTCAGTAAAATATGCAGTACGCTCAGAAAATGCTCCTTGTCCCTAGCTCTACCTTTAAAAGCGACCCCTTTCCACACCCCCAACAACAAGTAGTTTCGGAATTGGACAATGAAATGAATGTTATTTTAGCTCGTAAAGATTTAGACGAAGCTTCAAAATGGCGCTTATACGAACAGACTGTACAGAGATATAATAATTTACATAATATCGCTAGGCAACCTATACCCACGGTCCCCCAACCAACATCCAACTATTTTAACTTGGCTTGGTTAGACGATATCCCCCTTAAATGTATAGGGCATGTACATAGTATCGTTGATCAGATTTCAACTAACCCTGAAAAGCTTAGGTGGACAGATAGTGGGGAAGTTATAGTTAATGATTCATTAATACCCGGCTCGAATATTAGAGATATAGCTTTAGAATTTGTCAAGCCTTCCTCTAACAAAGACCCAAAACCTAGAGGTTTTTACGCATTTACAAACCTACTTTCTAGTTTTTCCCCTCTAACTTCGTATACAATACCCCAACAAATTAAAATCAAAAGAACTAGAGCTCCCAAAGTTAGTGTCAAGGTAGCAGCTAAAAAACTTAAATCTGAGAATAGTCTTGAGGCATCAGCTAAAAAACTTAAATCTGAGAAAAGTCTTAAGACAGCAGCTAAAAAACTTAAAACTGAGTCTCCGAAATGGGTAGCGTACGTAAAATCTCCAAAATTTTAGAAGGTATCTACTTTAACCCTTCCCACCCTGCCAGTTTCGGGGGTGCTGAAAAATTATATTTAGCAGTGAAATTAAAGGGTATTAGTAAGAAACAGGTACTAGATTGGTTAAAGGGAAAAGACGCGTACACTCTACATAAGAGAGTTTTTAGAAAGTTTAAAAGAAACAAGGTGGTTGTAACTAACATAGGAGATCAATATCAGGCGGATTTGAACGACATGCGTTCTTTGAGTCAGTACAACGACGGGTACAAATACATATTAACCGTAATAGATTGCTTTAGCAGAAAAGCCTGGGCCGTACCTTTAAAATCCAAAAGCGGTGTTGAAACGGTTGAGGCTTTTAAGTCTGTCTTTAGAGAGAGGGTTCCTAGGAAACTACAAACGGATAAGGGTACTGAATTTAGAAATTCCCAATTACAAGGATACTTGAAGGAGAAAGGGGTTATATTTTTTACAACTGAGAATGACGATATAAAAGCGTGTATGGTAGAAAGATTAAATCAAACTTTAAAGTCACGCATGTACAGGTATTTTACAGAAAAGAATACCAATAGATATATAGATGTTCTAGATGACCTGGTTAAGGCTTACAATAACTCGGTGCATTCCGCGATAAAAATGACTCCTTTGGAAGTTACTGGCACCAATGTCCTTCAGGTTTTTAAAAATGTATACGGAAAGTACTTTAGCGAAAAGAAAGTTTACGGGAAAAAATTAAAGGTGGGCGAATACGTCCGAGTAAGTAGGAATAAGATGATTTTTGAAAAAGGGTACGAGCGAACTTACACAATAGAGGTTTTTAAAATAGTGGGGAAAATTGACAGACGCCCTCCGGTATTCAAACTAGAAGATTTAAACGGGGAACCAATAAAGGGGGTGTTTTACGGGATGGAACTTCAGTCGGTAGTTAGACCCGAGACGTACAAGATCGAGAAAGTAATTCGCAAGCGCACTAGTAGAGGACAAAAGGAGCTCTTTGTAAAGTGGCTAGGCTATCCCCCTTCTATGAATTCTTGGATTCCGGCTAAAGATGCAGTCTCCCTTTTACCTAACGCTCCCCAGCAACGCTAGCATGAAAATTTATGACAACAACAAGACGTCTTCGTACACTACCAAGTTGCCCCAGGCTATAGAACTGATCGGGGATGACTGGGAGGTTGCTCTAGTAGAAGTTTTGTACCCAATGTCCTATTTTAACATACCCAGTGAGGAAGGTCATGTGCAGGTGGTCTCGCATGAAAATAAAAAAGGTCGGGACGGAAAATCACAGCCTATTGTTAAAGCCGAGGCCTTTATAGTTCCCGGGGGTTATTACAAATCATTAGAAGCCCTACTTAAACAAATAGCTTCCGGGTTAAACGGCTTTCAATACGGTTCAAAGTTTAAATTTGATTCGGATCCCCTCTCTGATTACATTTCTTTAACTATTCAACCTAACGGTATCTTGGCTCTTTCTCCCACTTTGAAAAGGATATTAGGATTTAAAACCCCAAAAGGCCAAAGTACGTCTTTCTCTTGCCCTTCAGATAAAACCAGCCAATCGTATAGAAGCTCTGTTCCCGCTAATTTAAATTATTATATTCCCGACCAATTGTTTATTTATTCCGATATAGTAGCTAATGAATTTATAGGCGATACGGTAGCCCCGCTACTTCGTATAGTAGGCGTTGACAGCGAAAAGCCTCACGGTTCGACTATAACTAAATCATTTAACTCTCCCCATTACGTTAAAGTTGCTAAACGTTACTTTGATACTATAGACATTGATATAAGGAATAGTTTAGGCCAAGCCGCGTCATTCGAGTTTGGAACGTCGACCTGTAAACTACACTTTAGACCATGCCAAAACCCCAAACATTAGAGTCTCGTTGCGAGTATAGGAGGTATTATTTAGATCAGGTAGGGGGTGGAGGGGTGTCAAAAGTATTTGTCGGGACACCACACCAAAAAGGACACGGAATAGGAAGCGCCCTGAAAGGGTTATTTAGATGGGCACGCCCCTTATTAATTAGAGGTGCAAAGTATCTGGCACCTAGAGCCATTAGTACGGGACAAAAGATTCTTGGTGACGTAATGCAAGGTCAGAATGTGAAAAGTGCCGCGAAAAAGAGATTGCAGGAAACTTATGAGAACATGACTGCTGCACAGCAAGGTTCAGGATTAAAGATAAAGAGACGCAAAGTTAAACGCCTGTCAGTTTATCACCGTCATTCAAAGCAGACGCCACGCGATATATTTAGCTCCTGAAAAAAATCATGTTTTCTCTCCAAGCTCTTAAGAGTGAATTGGACATTTTTGCCCCTGTGCCGATTCAAACTAGTGTCGAACATGCTCAAGGTGTATGGGCCAAACCCTTGGCGGCCATTGGTGATAGCTCTACCCTCGAATACCTCATCTCGGGCAATGGAGATAGCTACATCGATGTAGCCCACACCATGCATTACAACAAAGTCAAAATCACCAACGAAGATGGAAGTGATCTTCCTGATGCCGCCGTGGTAGCTTTCGTAAACAACGCTGGCCACGCATTGTGGAGAACTTGCGATGTTTTCTTGAACAATACCCGAGTTTCTTCAGCCGCTCAAAACTACGCCTTCACTTCTTTTATCGAAACTGTCTCAAATTACGGACCCTCGGCCAAAACATCTCACCTTATGATGGCCGGATGGGAAAAGGACGAAGCCGGAAAGTTCGACGACTTTTCAAATAAAGGTTTCGTCGCTCGAATGGCTAAAACTGCTAAATCAGCCGTGATTGAATTTTTTACACCCGTGTTTAGTGACGTGTTTAATATTCCCGAATATCTCTTAAACGGGGTGGACCTTAAAGTCGTGTTTACTCGCAACAAGGACGAGTTTGCCTTAATGTGTGAAGAAACAGCCACTCTCAAAAACTGTAAAGTGAAGATACTAGACGCTGCACTCGCGGTACGCAAAGTTAAACTCAGTCCTAAAATATTGTTAGCGCACGAAGCAGCGCTTAATAACGGCACTGCCAAATATAATTTTACGCGCACCGAACTTAAAACTAAAACTATCTCTACCGGAAGTAGCACCGAGAGTTTTAACAATATATATCTAGGCCCTCAGCCTAATCGCGTCATTATTGGAATAGTTTCCAACGCGGCGTTCAAGGGCAGTTACGCTCTGAATCCCTTTAACTTTAAAACTTGGGATTTAAATTTTTTGTCTCTGTATCTCGATAACGAACAAATACCTTCGAAACCGTTGACTCCTGATTTCGCTAAAAACTTGTATATACAAGCTTATCAAACATTGTTCGCGGGCACGGGTATTCATTATAAAGACGACGGTAACGATATTACTCCCAACGAGTTTGCCAACGGCTTAACCCTCTACGCTTTTGATCTGACACCGGACCTATCGGCTAGCGAAACAAACCACTGGAACCCCGTTAAGCAAGGACAATTAAGATTGGACATGGGATTCGCTAAACCTTTGCCCGAAGCCGCAGTCTGCATTGTATACGCCGAATTTCAAAGCATGATTCAAATCGATAAAAATAGAAACGTAATTGTAGATTATTAAAAATGTCAGCAACTACCACCGTAGACTTGATTCTCGCTTTATCAGATACGCCCAACTTTTTGGGTGTTTTCGCCTCAAATAGGTTACCTAAGGTTACCAAATATCCCGCATCGTTAATTATAAATTTAGATCAGCACTATGAAAAGGGGTCTCACTGGGTATCGGTCTTTATAGACGGAGCTCGTGTAGGCTATTATTTCGATAGCTACGGTTTGCCACCATTTCTGCCTAGTATAACAAGATTTTTATCTTTAAACTGCAGAAAATGGACTTTTGGTAAGCGACAACTTCAGAGGTTAGAAAGTAGCGTATGTGGGCAGTATAGCGCCCTCTATCTTATTCATAGAAGTAAGAAGAAAAGTACGAAAGCTTTCCTAAAAGCTTTTACCGCAAATCGAAAAATTAACGATATGAAAATTGCTAAACAATTTCAAAATCATATACGGCGACTAAAAAAGTGTAAAAGGAGCTTATTAACAAACCGTGTGGTTGCCTGGTGGTAATGCGTCCAGCTCTGTGTTGTTTCAACAACATTTGAGTTTCCATTCCAGGGTTCGACTTCCTACCAACGGCGCTTTATTAGTCCGGTATAGAAAAAAACATCTTCAGATACGGCTTGAATCAAGTTTAAGGAGGTTTTTTTTTAAATATTTAACCAATTTATTATTAATTTAACTTAATTATGTATGTTATTATCACGCTAATTAAATGTTTTTGATTTAAAATCCGATTGTTTTACAACTAGCATAAGCCTAGAATAACCTAGCATAAGCCTATCTTTCAGGATCTACCATAGCATAAGCCTAGCATAAGCCTATCCCTACAGGTATCATCCAAGTGACGTCATCAAAAATTAGACGCGACGTCATCAAGAAAACCACCACCAGGTGGCTCAACAATTCAAATTTCCCGCCAAAACCATCACGTGACGTCATCAACCCCCCCCCCCCAAATTCCTCCCCCCCCTGCAAACACCAACACGTGACGTCATCAATTTCCCCCCCCCCTTTCCCCCCCCCAACCCCATATAATAGCAATACAAAGAACAAATTAAGGAAAAAATTATATTTATTTCGAGTTACATTTCAAGTTTTTTGATTGGTTCTTTTATAATTTATAAAACGTAATAAGGTATGGAATATATTACAACAATTGGATCTAACTTTCATGTCGCAAAAGTTCTTGAATAAACATTTCAATTATAGCTTTCTCGAGATTCGCGCGTTTAATTCTTAGTACAATATCGTCATTCGGAGTAAGTGTTGTTGGTATGGGTTGAGTTGGCGGAATGACTTTTTCTTTCTCCCACTCTTCTTGAGGGACATCTCTGTACTTTCTGTTTGGTGGTATATCTTCAGACAATGGGTTTTGGATGAATATAGGCATGTTATTAGTCGGTAATCCTTGAAGTAGTGGACAGTCTGCCTTGAATTTCTGATGCTCTTCGAAAACATTGTCGTTAGGTTCCCATCCTCGTAGCGTTAAGTCACAAAAATGGCATTTAACAGCGTCCGTCCCCGAACTTAAATAGTAAAACCCATGACGGGCTAGTTCTGACGGTTTTACAAACGTACTCGCAAATGCGCCAAACGTTTCTAGACGGGTAATTTCACGATTCATCTTATCCTGGCGGTGTCTAACAATCAAATGAGGTCCGGACCAAATCAGACGCTATTTATATCCCAAATAAGGGGATGAAAGGTTAGATTGTAATGGATGCTGTTACTAAGCAGACGTTAATTCGCGAAGCTCTTTCATAGCCAGGGAAAATAGTGGCCGTTACTTTCATCCTCGTAACTGTATTCCTAGTTGAATTTGCATTTTGGTATTTTAAAAATATTACTTTAATTTCGGGTAACGCAACAAAGACATAACATGTTGAGACTTGTCAAGATAATGCCTTAGGGGCAAACACCTGGAAACAATTAAATGTTTCGTGGTAGGAAGAGTCACCGACTAACAAAGCAATAAATCCGAAAATAGATTCAATTCATAACAATACAACTGATTCGACCATACCCCTAAACCCATTAAAACACGTCTTTATAGTAAAAATAAAAACGGATGGGGATAAATTCTTTTGTTCAAGTTCTGTCCCTTTTTATGGCCATAGACCAGTCTGAACGATGATACGTATAAATATTACGTATAAATAAAAAGCCGATGGAATGTCTTAACACGTTTGTGTGAGTCATAAATCACTCAGATTCCATTGATATACAAAAGGTTTACCCTCGCCCCCCTTTAAGGTACTAAACCATCGCGACTTTAGGGGGTGGTATGTAGCCCATAAAGGGCAATAAAAAAGAAAAGCACCAGTCAATATACCCTCAGGCTAATTATCAAGTACGCACTCAAGAAAATCACGCAATAAAAATCATTCAGTCGTCAGCTTTTAAACCGTAAGGACCTGCCGTAAGGATGCCCGCCAAGATCATAGATTACCGCGTGAACGCCCGTGTTAGACTTGGGGCTGATTGCTATGCCGTTTTCGGTGTAAATGGATTCGAGCCAAGCTTACTTCTGACAAAGAAGGACGGGATTATTCTCACAATCTCGGAAGACGTTTTGAAGGAATTTATGGAGGAGTGGACGGAGATCTATTCAGCTTTGGAGACTGGCGACCTGGGTAATTATCGTTACTTGAACTTGAAAATAAAAATAACCGTTATGGAGGGGAGTATAGTATTCGACGATGGCAGCGTATTCACTCTAACAAAGGCCGAGGCAGGGAAACTGAACGAGAAATTTAGTTTTATGAGATTTCACTTCAAGCTTTTAAATGATCAAGCCGAAGTTATTAAATGCATGTACGAAGCTATTGTAAAACGCATGAATGATATATATCAAAAATATTATGTAAGTCGCGGTACTATGTCTCACAATGATTACGACCGTGTAAAAAATTTCCTAGCAGCGTGTATAGTTCCTTCGAGCATTTTCGAAGATTTTTGTAACTTGGTTCGTGACAAAAACTTGACGCGTAAACTACAATTATATAATTTATTCTACATTTGCTTAAATAACGACGCGTACATTCGCGAATTAATTGGAATTGATTGTGTTCATTAAAGGTTTTTGACTAAAAACCCGATTCTTAATAATAATAAGCCTAGAATAACCTAGCATAAGCCTATCTTTCAGGATCTACCATAGCATAAGCCGAGCATAAGCCTATCCCTACAGGTACCAGCCACGTGACGTTATCAAAAAATTAGCCGTGACGTCATCAAGGAAACCACCACCAGGTGGCTCAACAAATCAAATTTCCCGCCAACAACATCAATTCAACCCCCATTCCCCCCCTCCTCCAACACCATCACGTGACGTCATCAATTCCCCCCTCTCCTCCCCCGCAACACCATCACGTGACGTCATCAATTCCCCCCCCCATCTCCCCCCCACCCCCGGGATGACGGTATAAACCCAAAAATTTTACCCCCCCCCTGAAAGGGGGAAAGAAGGGGGGTAAAATTTTTGGGTTTATACCGTCATCCTTACTCTCTTCCAACTCCACTGAGGAAAAGTTTAGCTTGATCCCAGAACCTATCAACGATAATTCCATTCTTTTGCATTCGTTTTGAAAGACGGGAAAACCTCGTAGTTTTCATTTTCTTGACAACATTAATGAGAAAACAAGTTGGGAAAACCAAAATATTACCTCTCCGTGTCAAGAAGATTATATAAACTTAAGTATCCAATAAAAACGTTATTATGTTTCTGAGTTGGGGTTTCCCATTTTTGTTGTTGTTTTGAAAAATATATCGCAATGCACGGGCCTTGATAGATATAGGAGGCAATGAATGAAATATATCACAATGCTCGGGCCTTGATAGATATAGGAGGCAATGAATGAAATATATCACAATGCTCGGGCCTTGATAGATATAGGAGGCAATGAATGAAATATATCACAATGCACGGGCCTTGATAGATATAGGAGGCAATGAAGGAAATATATCACATGCACGGGCCTTGGTAGATATAGGAGGCAATGATAATCTCACTCTTTGCACGAGAGGTTTATCTTTAATATTTAAATAAATATAATTATTTTTAATTATTTTAATCTTCAATAATTAACATTAATAATAGTTAAATCGTTTAAAATAAAGTTATACCTATTATCTTCTCAAACTTTGCTAATATTGACGTTTAAAGTGAAGGGTACCCCTCTTGCCCGCTTTTTTCAAATTTGGGGTATATATACGATTCGTTTCCATTATAATAGTAAGGAAAAAGCGCAATTGCGAAAACCTTTGGTGGCGATCCCACCTTAGGGAGGCTAGACGTTTCTCGTAACCCTAGCTGATCGCCGCGTATATCCTAAAACCAAACGATGATAATAGAGTAGAAGCCAATGATACAGATTGGTGTCTATGTGGAATAGACGGAAGACCAGTGGATGGTGGTGTTAGAAGGCAGTGTAAGTGCAGACGGGTGTCAATGTGGGATTGACAAAGAACAGAAGATGGTGGTGATTAGAAGCCAGTAAGAACAGACTGGTGTCCGTGTGGGATGGATAAAGACCAGAAGATGGTGGTGTGAGAACTCAAGTAGAGGAGCCATTTCCGTGACTGTGAAAGCAGTTCGGAAATGGCGAAAACGTTTGCTCCGATACGCAAACTGCGAACGCGGTCACGTGGGTGTAACAACAGACAGACACACAGACAGACACACACACACACAGACACACACACAGACACGGCCGTTACAGAACCTCTCCTGGACTACGTCACACGGAGAGGTAAAAATAGGTTTTCTGACTTTCCATTTAAGGTGTTATATTTAGACAAAGTTAACAACGTGTCAACCAAGAAACAGAGTGAAATGTTAGTTGCAGGCTACGTCGTTATCATTCATGCCCAAAACAAAAAGCATTTAGGCCTACATAGGCTAATTCTTACTTTTATTTCCGCGTGAATCCCATAGCCTTTTTGTATTATGGGTTTTAGTTGAGGATTTTCTAGGAGTTCATCGATATTATCCACATATATCGAATTGCCAACGATCAGTTCGCTCTTGAGTGCGTTGGAATACAATTTTAAGAACAGAAAAGAAAACAATAACCAGCCACATTTTAAGGCGGCAGAGCGCTTGTCGAAGTTTTTTGTGACTGTTAAGATTTGAACTTCGTTAAAATTCAACATTTTTTAACTTAACTGGAGGAGTTTAATTGTCAAAAATGTTCTAGGGACAAAATGTTTCCGTTTTTCTTAACTAGTTTAATGAAAAAGGTCCCATGTCCGAAAGGGGTGCTGCAATCAAAACGCTTCAGGGCCAACTCGTTTATGGGAAAGCTTTTTGGAAAACGCTCTTGCTCTAAAACACTCGATTAATAGTATATCATTTGAAATCGATTATATTATCGATACATTTTTGACATATCAACCCTCAATTAGAGGATACAATGCTCAATGCGCTGCTTAACAGTTTTCGAGGAAACAACAGGTGAGCTCCCACAGATTTTCGTAAAAGATTGTCAACTGAGAACCGACTCTCGTTTTGAGGTTTTCTTCAAGATGTGAGACGAGAGCCACCGCCACGATAAACAGGATCGTAATTAGCCAAATACGTGAATCGAAGCCTTGTATCAATAAACGTTCAGCATCGTGGTTGCTGACGGCGTCCACGGTTGTGATTACATAATATAGCGAATATATAGCGGGAGGTGATACGTGAAAGAGTCGAGGATGATGTGGAGCTGGAAGGTAATAGGCCACAGCAGCGTCTGCAATCTATAAAATTAATCGCAAATTATTAGGTAACCAATGATATTGTCGGTACAGATAGCTGGTGGCAAACGAAAATGTAGGTGCTGAATTTTATGTTGATAATATTTTAACCACAATTGTTCTTGAATTTTTGATATGCCCGAATTTAAAAAAAAATTATTCATATTCATTTCAGAAGGACCAGGCCTTACGTCTAGGTATTTCAGTCACCCTTTATTATTTGAACATCCATTAGCCAAATTCCCACATTATTTACCGAAAAAAATATTAGCATAGGAACTTTAGGGTGTGACCTGTAACGTTTGAACATAAAGATGAAAATGGTTCACGGTCAGTTTTTGACTCCCCCCTCCCAAAGAAAATGTATTCGCCGCCATCTTCGAAAATGGCTGCCGAGAATGCCACCAAGAGTAGTCTTAAAAAATTATGAAAATTGCTCCATACTATAACTAGAACCACATAAACATCATACTAAAATATTAAAGCTCAGCGTTGGATAGTTTTACCGCCATATTGGAAAATGGCCGCCGGGAATTACAGATACAAACGTAGTACTCTATAAATAACTTGAAAATTACTATATAGAGTAGACGAATTACAGGAACATAATAAACTCTCCAAAATAGCTGTTTCCAAGTCCAAATTATCAACGCCATCCTTAAAATAGGTCACTGGAAAAGGAATAAACAAAAAACTGCAATAAAGAAAAACATTATTCAAAACTATTACTCAACCTATTGGTTAGGTAATATAATTTAGGCCCCTTGCTAGTGATGATAACGATAAGACATCAGATTATCTCCAACACGTAAAACTACTTATGAGAAATAATGTGAAATTCGGATTTTTTCTATTTAATCAAATATTATTAACAGAAGTAAGATGAGACTAGAAGTAAAGAGCTCTAGCATTGGTAATAGATCCTGGCACTAAAAATTTGAGGATTTTATGCCGCTTCCATCGCTCTTACACTAGAGAGAAAAAATTGGTCGAGTTCCAAAAAGATTTATCAACCTAAAGCCGCGGAACACGGACGCGGGTGCTTGAATTTACTTCGGCCGTCTACCGCCACGAGCGTCTCACGTTTTGGAGGGAAAATTCAGAAACCGGTACCAGAGGGCCAACCGGTTGGTGTGTTATCAAGAATATTCACTTTCACCAAGTGAAGAATTTGGTTAGCTCAGTACTTCTAGTCTCATCTTACTTCTGTTATTAATAAATAAATAGATGTTTATAAATATGAATTAATTTATATTGAAAGGAAAGGTTTGTCATATTGATTTATGTTTAAAAGTCACATTTTAGTATATTTCTATCCCCGAGATGTGGTTACTGATTTTCATGCCACCTTTTCATGTTCCATAAACATTTGGTAGCCTATGTCTCTCTATTTCTCTTTGCCACAGCCAAATAGGAATAGAATAATCTTACCCCTAATCGTACTGCTTCAAATAACATTTTTCCAGGCCCATTATGTTTTATTCGATGGTCGTTATAGAGAATCGATTCCACATCGCTATAGTTCAACAGTTTTAGGCTGAAAATATAAACCGGAAATGAGTTATAAGTATAATTAGCGTAACAACATTAAGTTTAAATTCAATAGAAAACGTTAATGGAAATAATTCTGAGAAAAATTCGAAAATCGTTCTCCCTCCTCGACCGTGAACCTTAGATATTTAGCCCGCTCTTTCTCCTACAGACGCGCAAGCAATCAGTAAACTTCGCACAGAGAGAGTGTTTTGAAACACTTTTCCCCAATTAAACAGAGAAAACCCACCCTTGGCGTCATTAACATTAGGTGCCCGTTTCGGGATTGTTAGCCAACAAAGGTGGTCTCAACAATAAAAACGCACCTTGCGTTTGTTTCATTTAACAAGTGTTTAACCACGCCATGAAACGTTCCTAAAACATGTAATTACTTTATTAACAATGTTTAACCTTTAACAGATGAGAATTATAAAAATTGTTCAAAGTGTGCAACTGCACCCGCGTTAGGACATGGGCACCGAAATTTGGCATTTCGTGATTGTATCGAAACAATTTTGTGCACCGAAGCTTCACTGATAACAAATAATAACCATTTTTAAAGGCGTTCGTCTGTTACTTTATTTTCTTCAATTTTAAATGGTGCTTTGAATAGAATGGCTAATATTGCGCTAGATGCGTAACATATTTTCCAGTATGACAAAGTTTTATTCCTCACAATTATCTTTGCAAGTGTTTTACATACCTTACAAAAGGTTTTTCAGTGCACCTATAGCTCAGAATTTTACTTACGTGTAGATTAATATTACCAGGAATGTATGGAAGGGCTGGAATGGCTAAGTGGGCTCTCGTTGTACACTTGATGGTGGAAACATAAGGCGAGTCCTTTTTTATTTTGAGAAGTGTAGCTCCTCCTCCTACGTCTGTTTCGCTGTCTACCAAAGGCGAAAAATGTCATGACTCGTTAAAAAAGGCATGGCAGAAGTGACCTTTTAGATTTTTTAAAGTTAAATGCGCTGATTCGCCGCCGTTCGCGTTCATATTCGATTCTCTCAACCAAGGCAGAGGACCTAGGGTAGAGGGTGGAGAATTATAGCAAACACGTTTTCTTGGCAGCCAATGAATGAATGAAAATAATTTAAGTGGTAAATACGATTTTTACGTCAGGCTATGACGTCACTAGCGTAAATTAAGCCACGCCAGTTGTTTCCAAGATCATTTCACGCCGATTAGGATTTGACCTTAGCCATTCCAACCCCTTCATACATTCCTGATATTACGTAATCATTTCTTTATATTTGCTAGATTTAAATAGTTTTGTATGAAATAAAGCTTGTTTGTCCAAGCACATTAATGAAATCACTATACATTTGCACATATTTCAAGTACCTGATCTCGCAGTATAAAATAACGCTAAAGAACTGTGATTTTGATTTAGAAATGCAACTCACGTCACGTTTGGAATATTTGTAAATATGTACGAATATTGGGCGAGCAATTGCGTTTCATAAATGTCAACTGTTTTGTTGTTCAACATAAGATATCCTTCGTCCTTTCTCCCTTTACGAACCTATTTAAAAAAAGAGAAAAATATATTTTTTAAAGATAATTGTCAAGTCAGTGTAATAATCACCGACAACAACAACAGGGCAGGTCAAACTAATAAGCACATCGTATATATTCATCATACGATGTGGCTAAAAATTTAGGAGCCCTCCAATACAGAACAAGAAGAATGATATATATGAATATGTTTTGTTCGAAAATTTTGAATTATCTAATTCCCTGTCGGTAATTTTACTTACGAACTTGAGCTTTATACGTTACGTACTGGTTTCATTAAAATCCTGAACGTCTGGTTCCTGTAAATAATATAGTAATTTCATTAGAAAATTTGTTAGTTTGATTAGTATGTATTACTGGTTTGCTATATGGTATTTTCGTGTGTGTTATAAGATGAATGGGGTACTGAAACGTCTCTCTGCAAAAATCTAAAATGAGTATTAAATAAAAGTAGAGAGGTGAAAAAACCGGAATTTTCACAGTGGAAAACTATTCGCGAAGGAATTCTCTGCTGAGGTTATAGTACCATTTATTTTTCGTAATATGGTCAAACGTTAAGCGTGCGTCATGTGTCGCTTCAAATATGTACATCATCAGCAATCACGTGGCGCGAAAGACGTTGCATTATAGGCTACGTTCAGTAACTCACAACGGGGAAAACCCCATTTTTACCTCTCCGAGTGACGATGACGTCACGGAGAGGTATTACACTGGACGTGTCTCTGTGTGTGCCTGTCTGTCAGACGATTAAAATAATTAATATAAATTATATTTATATTATATTTTATATAGCGTAAATAGGCTTATTGTTGATTTGGCGAAGAAAGTCGTTCTATTGAGGTGTGGGTAGTAGGCCTAGTTTTGGTGTTGTTGTCCGAGCTAGAATGTCAATCGAATAGAGGAAGTAGTAGTTAGGGAGCGATGTGTATACCAGATTTTCATTAATAATATGGCTAACCATTTTTAGTTTAATGACGAAGAAATAGTTAATGAAGTCAATCCAATGGGTAAATTGCTGTAAGTGTAATGAAAAAATACCCGACGAAATATCTCTGAAATTTGTATGATACATGTTTTCTTGGATAAACTGTTATAAACGATATGCGTATTTTTGAATGACTCAAACGCTCGCCGAATATCGAACGTGACCTTAACTAGCTTGCTGATTGGATGTACGGTGGCCACGCGTGCGTGAGCGTGTTGAACATTTTTGTCCTCTATCGCCACTAGCGGCCCACGTTCTTAACGCGAAATATTACAAAGTGAAGATTTGATGGCGTAGTTGGGGAGCTTCGCGTAATTAGCTCTGCGGACGAAAATTTTTGCCTAGTGCGAACATAGCTTTTGCCTAGTGCGAACATAGCTTAACGGTTCCCGTGAAGCATCGTTAATCGTACGATATACACATGATAGGGGGCTGGTTCCCTACTCTCGTTTTTCACAAGGAGGGGAAGTTTTATTGACGTTGCCACGACAACAGATGGTAGAGTCGTAAGATTTTAAGCTTAGGTGGAAGCACATTTCTTGGCCTGTAAATACTAGTAGAGAAACCCCCGTGCAGCGGTC
The DNA here is from genome assembly GCF_054372755.1 of Phalangium opilio. NCBI lineage: Eukaryota > Metazoa > Arthropoda > Arachnida > Opiliones > Phalangiidae > Phalangium > Phalangium opilio. Next base: position 5,527,812 of record NW_028324166.1, read on the forward strand.
TCTTCCGGACATTATTCCATAAAGAAGGATTTTTAAATTTCTGGCCGCCATTTAAAAAGATGGCAACAAATCGAACCCAAAAGATCACTCAGCCTGTCTATAGGTTAAATAAAACCTGTGGACTAAGTATTTGTGAAATCGGTTGAAACGCGCGGACTTCGTTGCATAGAAGAATTTTTACATTTCTGGGCGCCCTTTATTAAGATGGCGGCGGATTTGAAAAATCTTTCTTAGTACGCGCCTATTACTTATGAGTAACGTTCCTGCAAAATTTCAGCCTTCTAGGGCGAGCGGGTTTGGGCTGGGCGTTGATTATCAGTCAGTCTGTCAGTCAGGACTTTGATTTTCATAGGTATAGATAAGATGGCAAATCCTTACATCTACATTGAATTAGACGACCAATCTTAATCTAGATTAAATCTTAATCGTACTATAAAATTAATACCTAGAGTTTTCAAATTGTATACTATAATTTAAAGATCTGAAACCTCTATAATTGCACCAGAATTATTTGCGTAGAAATTATGTTGTAAAACAGGTATTGGCCAATCTTCCTTTCACATTTATTAAAAATGTTTCAGCAATTGACTGCTTAGTTAATTTTTACGTTGAATTGTATCTAATAGTTACTTTTCATGCAGTATCTTAAAATACACGCACGTCATGCAGTTGTGACTTGAAAATTAGGTGTAGTTATCAATGAAGAAGGAAAGTATTTGAATTAAGCACTATACCTTTCATGACTCTCAGCCATGGTCTCCTGAAGTGGTACAGCGACAGCGCAAAAAGTTAGAGCTATCATGAAGAATTTCATCTCTCTTCATTGAATTACGCTATCAAAACTAAGCCTGAGTCTACTTGATTTCTCTACTCATTCGACAGTATTATTTTTATAATATATATTACATGAAATTTAATGCACAGAAGTGCGGTTGAACTTAAGCCATGTACTACTCTTTCTTTACTAATATCGACTAAACTTGGAGCCGGTTAACATGTGTTACAATAAACGTCTTTGCGTACGAAATTATGTAACGTTATCGATATTTTCTCTCGGACTTTCAAAACATAAACAAGTTTTTTTAGCTTTTACTCCTGTTGTTTTCCATAGTATGCGTGCAAGGAATGATTATTCGGGCTTGATAAATCTGGGAATACACTTCTCTACGAGTGCAATCAAATGGTTTTTCGCGCTTCATTAATCTATATTTTCCTATGTATGCTTGTAAACAATCGGACATGTTTTACTTATGTTAGTCGTGCATCTAACGGTTATCAGAAGTATATAATACTTCTCTTCGAGAGAAGTGTACCACAAAGCGGAGTAAGTGTAACGTCACTCTTCCCAACATCGGAACATTTAGAGCAGGGTTACTATACCGAATCACACACAATAAATAGTTCCCTCATCATTACTCTATTAGCGTTTAAATATTTGGCAAGACGCGCTTGTGAATTTTGTCCCACGTCAAGACGAGGTTTGTGGGATGATTGCTGGGGATTTAGTGCCAAACAACTATATAATTCACTTTACAGTGCGATGCCCATTTGTAGTTTGATGAGCGGGAAAGCAGACTAAAAGGGTGAGCCTGGGAAGAATGATGTTACATAACTGAAGCATTAAGAGGATACAGAGTGTCATCCTTCTACTATTATCCCCTTCTGCGGTTATGTATTATATCGAAAAGATCTGATACCCTATTCAAAATGCTAAATGATTCTCTTTGGATCGCCAAATCTTCTTTAGTATTATAGAGTGACACATAGATAAAATTTGAAAAATTATTTATTTTTAAGGAAGATAAACAGTGTGATCTTCTTATTTAAGAAAAACATTTTCAACAATATTATAGTATTAGGATTTAGGGTTGTGTCGTCGTGGAAACTGTACCTAACACTTTCAAAGAGGTAAATTGCCCTTTGAATCCGACAATATTCTGTCAAACTCTTCAGTAGTGAGAAGATGAGAAGCTTCTAACAGGGTCTTTAGTGAAACAATTGTTAATTTGCCATCATTCTGAAAAAAGAATGTTTCACATGACACATTAAAAACTGTTTGATTAGCCCGTCTTTGATTTCATAAATTTGTATTTTAATCTAATTCTCATCGCCAACCGGAATTGAGAAGGTATACTTGGTTGAAAGCATAGCACAAATTCAATTAGCTTACCTTCATACGCTTTAGAACCTCTCTAGTAGGGCTGGAACTGTTCATAACCTTTACGCCATTTACGTGCTCTGAACCTAAATACATTTCCGCCACCGATTTCCATCCTGAACATGGCGGGTCTAGTAGTTCGCATATTTTAACCAATAAATTTTCAGGTGGTAGTGATTCAATATCCGTTTCCTGTTGAACTGTAAAATAAATTACAGAAGAAAGTTGTGAGAAATTGTTTACTACTAAAGAATTTCAAAAACTCATCAGGGGTATCGAAGGTCGAAGTCTTTTAGTAATCCTTACCATGAAAAATGTAGTTAATTTTCCAGTATAGTCAAAAACGTGGAGAAAAAAGCAAAAAAAAAAAAATACTTTTTACCATTAACATTGTTATCAATGATACTCTCGACACCACCAGTTGAATTCGTGTCAAAATTCTGTAATATGGAACCCCTCACTTCTTCGGTGATTTCGCCAGCCAAAACCAATATCATCTACGAAAGAATAAAACCAAACTATTATATCTTAGTCTGTTATTGTGTATTAATATCGTGTATTTCAGAAACTCCTTAGACTATATCGCATTTCCTATACTGCATATATCTTACTGTATACATGGTTTAACTGATAAGTCTGCCATAAATTAATGCGTTTGCTCTTTGGGTGTAACTGCGTGGAAAGTGTCAAATAACATGTGATTTAAAACATTTAATGGGCCCCCAAACATTGGCCCCTTAAACAGTGAAATTGCCACACATGTGGAGCAACACATATTAGCTTGCTCATCTAGTTTAGCCAATTTCAATAGCCTCCAATCTAAGAACGTTAATCAGTCTTTATCTAGCCGAAGTGTAGTTTTAAAGGTAGAAGCGTGCCTAAGCTAGTAATGCTAAAATAGTTCAACAACATTAAATTATGTAAATATGAGCTCTCAAACTTTGGCCCCTATAACAAGGAAATAGCCACACATATGGAGAAATTAGCTTTACTTTACCAGCTTTCGCACACTTTTACTCATTTAACAGTACTGTACACTTCAATAAGACTCTCGTGCTATTACACTTTGAACTACTTTTACATTACAAGCTTAGGCACACTTGTATGTACAGTAACTTTAAACGTACTGTATACATTTCAGTTGGGTAAAGCCGCTTTAGCCAACTGAAATGTATATCTTACTCCCCAAACTAAATGTTTCAGATTCCATGTTCCCGGATACTTTCCACTCAGTTTGAATCAAAGAGCAAATCCTTTCATTTTTTGGCCGACTCATCAGAAACACATTGTGTAACTTTATATTCAAATATTATGGTGTATTCAAATCAAATTCTTTAAATTGTCAACTCACCATTTCGTTATTGCTTTCTCTTGCAATTTCAATGGGCGTAATTCCCATTACGTCATCTAAGGGATTGGCATTAGCTTCCATAAGCAGCAAAGCAGCATCTAATATATCATCTTTACAGGCCAAATGTAATGGAGTGTTTCCAGACAAGTCGTGACAATCGACATCGATGTCAGGCTGCGAGAAAAATGACAATTTTATCAATTGATTTTAATCATTGGTGAAAAATAAAATTAAGATAATCCTACGTGATTCAGGAGCAATTTAATTATCTTGGGTCTGTGAACTGCAAAGTGTAAGGCCGTACTTCCAGTAGTTCCGTGTTGAACATTTATGTCAATTTTCGATTTCACTAGCTGAGCAACTAATTTTTCGCTATTCGCTTGGACGGCTAAATGGATCGCTGCGAATCCTAGAAATTGAATAAAGATTGTCAGGTTTCAAGAATTATCGGGTTAAAATTCAAGTGTAGCCGATTTCGAAAAGTGTTGCTATACAGCCATTAAAACTCATTAAACTTGGTTGGAGAAAACGAAAATTGTCCTTTGCACAAACTAAGACTTTACGTAAGCGCTTACCCATTTAATTTAGGCCTCGATTTGGAAAATAAATATAAATAAATCGATTCTAGAATTTTAGTTGATAATAAATATTTTAGGAAATAATCCACACATTATTTATATACACGGGTCCTATACCAAGGTTATATTCCCTAAAATAGAGCTCTACTGGGCATCCTTGAATTTCTTAGCGCTATCAGGATGGAAATCTGCATCGACAACTTGGTTGAATCTATCTCTATCCAATCAAGTGGTTCCACGGACCACGCTTACAACGTTTAAGCAGACCGACGACAGACAGTCAAGCCACATAGCCCAATCACTACTGCATGAAATAGTACCACTACTACGTCAAAATATAGTTCACGCCCCTAAATAACGCATTGTATATCCCCAGAAGAAAATAGGGGAAGTACGTATTCTTAGCTATTTCGCGAGACGTCACTTTATCGGTTTTTTCGCGCCACTGAATATCCGCTTTTTTTGGCGGGAAACCGCGGATGAATACAAGAAACTATTTTCTTCGAAGGTTCGTCTGCTATCCAGCTGAATGCTGATTTTGTTATGGTACCTGACTTCTTGAGTTTACTATGGCCGAGGCTTAACGAGTCACTCGAATTTCGCGAAAATTCTACTTGAATACCTTTAGTTTTGCCTTTTAAAACTTGTCTGGCTTTTCTTGTCACTAGTTTCACGATATACTAAATTACACTGGACAGAACTATCCATTTTTAACTCTTAATTGAACGATAACTTTCAATGTCAATCTACCCGGGCGAAAGAAGGACGGAAATCGTCGTCTATACTCTGTAGTTCGGTTTCTCACGGTATGGTGGCGCACCTTCAAAAATTTCTATCGGTTCTCTGCCTATCTCTGATTGGCCAATTTAAAGCGATAGCTTGTTTCTGGGAGAGAAGGACGACTTGCACTAGCTAAAGGTACGAATACGTACTTCCCCTATTTTCTTCTGATATCCCTATAAGAGTTGTGATTTTCGAAAGATCTCCAATTTTTACCGATTTCGAAAATTACAGTGCATGTGCAATTTCAAGCTCTAGATTTTACTACTGACGGACTAGCATTGGGATTACTAAATACTTTACCATAATAATTTAGACAATTTGCATAATTGAATTCAAATCTCCTTCCATAGATATCCTCATTTATTAACATGACAAGAATACGTTCGTTGTTAACATGCACAGCTAGATGTAAGGCAGTGTTTCCTTTTTCATCTTGAATTCCCGGAGAAGCTCCTTTCTTTAACAGAAGTTCAGCTAACCATTCTTGGTTTGATAGAATGGCCAAATGTAAGGGTGACTGAAAAGCGATGTTCAAATAGACGTTTCAATACTCAAAATAATTACATTTGTAGGAGTAAGTGCATGTGTAAGATCTTTCAAAAAAAAAATTACAGATACTTTCCAATTTTAATTTTAAATTAAGCTTAACATGTACCGTATTAATTAAAGGCTACGTTCAGGTAATATATAACAAAGAACGGCCTTTTTCTAAATATATACGGAAAAATATACTTCTTATTACTAAATAATTAGAATTTAATTAGTCTTTAAAACGAGGGCTACTGCGCCACCCGCCATTGGCTTCTGCTAAATCGAACCTCTTACCCCTTACCTCTCTCAGCCTGTGAGAATTCAACCAATCGTGTTACTCCCATAGGAGTAAGTGCTTCAATTTAGCAGACGCCAATAAACCAATGGCGGATAGTGCAGTAGTTCACGTTTATAAGACTAACTAAATGATATTTCTTTAGTAATAACAGATAATTTAATAATAATAATAATAATAATAATAATAATAATTTAATAATAATTTTTTAATCAAATATTTTTCCTATTATATTTAGTTAAAGGACATTTTTTCAAGGTATAATGTTATGTTACCTGAAATGTTCCTTTAAATAGCATTTTCTAGCATATGATAGTATTTTACCTGAAATCTAAGAAGGCCAATTGATTATATTTACCTGAAACTTGTTGTTGGTTTGGTTGAAAACCTCATTTGGAGCGACATATATTATTTTCTCTAATAAATCATGATTGGATGATTGATACTTGATAGCCAGGTGTAATACGCTGAAATTCATGAACAATTTCGATCAACTCGATCTAAAAACCATGCTTTAAACCAGGGATAGATTTAATTTTAGAAGTAGGAATGGAGAACAGAGTAATCTGGGCGAGCGTCAAAGTTCCGGACCCCCCTTCCAGGGGTATGAAAGAAGAGGCGGGTCATAGCGACAGGGGTAGAAAGGAATTACGTATTTTTCGCCGTCCCCGTCAGCAACGTCATCAAAACGAAGTTTAAGTGAGCCAATAAAATAATTTAAAATTTTTCTTATGTGTTGGAGGGAGGGGCTCTATACTGGGCTATGAGTCGAACTGAAGTAAATACTAACCGTTCTCCATTCCTACTTCTAAAATTAAATCTATCCTTGTTAAAACTAACTTGTTTCCTTCTTTATCAGTCTTGCTCATTAAACCCCTCAGAGGCCATAGAAGCGTACCAACATCGGCAGTTGAACTATACTCTTGCAGTCCCGTAGCGATTTTATTTAAAAAATAAACAAAGAACTTGGAATATGTTCTTTCCTTTTTGGCAATATCATTATTTTGGTCCTCTGGTAAATCGTTAAGACTTTCTTGTTCTGACACCTCCGAACCATCAGTAATATTTTCAAGTTTCAAATGCGAAAATTTATTAGTAACCAAAGAAACGCCTGCATTTGATTCGGGCTTGTTATCTGTTAGGAATAAATATAACCAATGTGTATTAAATATATCTCTGTATGAAGCTTCTAAGATATTAAAATTTAGATTACTTTGTAATATTTTGTAAGGGCCATCGGGTAAAAAGGATTTATTATTTGGGTCCCCAATATCGTAGACATTTATTAAATAGTCAAGTTCAAAATCATTGAATTCCTGATCAACATCCAGGCTCGGTAGTTCATTGTTATACCATGGATTTGTAGCCAATGACGAAGATGCTTCACCATTCATATTGACTTCAGTACCAACTGTGAATTGTTGGAAGTCTAGAAAATTGATAACCATGGTTTAAGTTGCAAAAGGAATTCATGAAATATAGTTTATATCATTCATGAAAAGGAAAATCTATATCAGAATCAGGCGTGAACCCCTATTTCGAAAGGGCCGACCGAGTTCAGCGATGAAAAATTTCGGTAAAAGAGCAAAATATCATTTATATTAAAGGGAATGAGAAGCAATTCGTTTGAAAAACCTCCGATTTATGTAACAAAAGATAGAATTCATTTCTGTGAATTCAAAAATATCAATCTTTTAATTCTCCCTCCGATTTCTGGTTATTTGTCAATATGCATTTGGAAATGTTTCATATGAAATTATTTCAAATCCACTTTTTATGAAAAACTAAAACCTTTCCAGTAGTTTGACGTCACAGGTATATTTCTTCACGTCAGATGGTGCCACTCTCTCCGCTATCAGACCCAGAGTTTAGACTGGCGAGAAGCTCGAGGCGCGTATAGTATTCCCGCGCTTTTTTTCCCCTCACGTCATAGTGATGCCATCAAACGGGCGAACAAGCTCGACAAGACAAAATTATTCATATATCGAAACTGAGTTTTCGTGATTTTTCAATGGATTTTAAAAATAGAAACTTTGGTTCAATTATATTAAAAACTTGATATTTTGAAAGTAGAGACTTGAAAGTGTAACATAATACCACTTTCGTGGTAACATATGATATGAAATTGTAATATAATACCACTTTCGTGGTAACATATGATATGAAATTGTAATATAATACCACTTTCGTGGTAACATATGATATGAAATTGTAACATAATACCACTTTCGTGGTAACATATGATATGAAATTGTAACATAATACCACTTTCGTGGTAACATATGATATGAAATTGTAAATTCGCATTCCCTTCAATGTGATCTTAAAATTTGTCAAAACTCACCATTATTATTGGCACTAAAGTTCTGTGTTTCTGTTTCATTATTTAAAATAACTGATGTACTCTGAAGACTTGGAAACACGTGATTTAACTTTTGCCTTTTTCTCGAAATCTGTTCACTGTCTGTAATATTTAAAAAGAGCAATGTTAAAAAAAATAACTAATAATATTTAAATATTTAGTAGGAAAAGTACATATAATATCAAAATTGAAAAAGCCGTTAATGGAGTTTTCAAAGACTCCTATAGAACTAAAAGAACGCCAAAGCAGCTAATACTGTCATAAGCGCTCTATTTTTAAAATCTACTTGTGGTATTGTACCTCAGACATTCAGATTAAGTACTGATCTACCTGAGAAGACTTTACCTTAAAACAAGAAATTGAAAATGGTGAATTTAACTGAAATTCTACAAACGAATTGAAAACTCACCTTTGACTGGTTTGTAAGTAAAAGCAATCGCATTACTCCTTTCTTTGTCGCTCTTTCGAATCAGTTCGAATTTCACAGAAACAGGCACATCTAGGTCAACGTCTTTGTATCGTGGAGTTAGGAAAGTGACACCCGTCTGGATAAAAACACCTTTCTGTTAATTTCCATTGATTATAACAGATGATTGAAAGTGTAACATAATTAGGTTCAAATTGTAACAACATTATTCTTAAGTGCGAATATTTTTTTTTGGTTGAAGATGGTTAAAAGCATTTTTACCCATTCGAATAACGTATGTCACAGAGAGGTATTGCACTGGATGTGTATGTGTGTCAGTGTGTGAATCTGTTTGCCACCCCGTTTTGCAGTTAGCACCATCGACTCGGAGAGGTAAAATTTTGGTTTCCCAACTTGTTTTTATGTGAATATATCGTTAGTTTTGTTGTTTTTTATTCTGTAGGTGGGTTCGAATATTTCTTTCTGAATCCTTAGCAAAAGACTGGTGATATTTAAGACTCAATAGGACACTAATTGTTTTATAGACAAAGAGATCCTTTTCAAGGGGTGGGGAGGAATATCCGGTATTTGGACAACAAAGACGTTAGATATGGCTTCAAAGCAGGGTTGTTGATTTTTTTATTTTTATTTATTTATTTGATTTTTATTGAACCACTAGTTAGTAAATTACCAACATGAAAACTTTTGAGTCGAAATTAACCAAAAGCAAAATAATCATGACATTTAAGCAGCTATTAGATATTTTCTACAGAGTTGTTCTTATTGTTACTATTCAAATGCTTGTACAAAAAGACTAGCTTGACCACTATTTCATTTCCCAGCCTATTTCGAATCTTACTCCAGTTAAAATTGACCTCATGAGTGGCAAGACAAACTACAGCTCTAACTTAAAGGCCGACTTCCATCGAAAAGAGTTCTAGCGAACTGAAAACCGAGCATCGAGACTAACAATGGAGCGACCGTGCCGATTTTCGAAGCCCCGCTGGGGCAAAACCTGGTAGGGCTCTAACTAACTGAAAGCCGTGCAATGTGGTTCTAGTGAGCTGAAGATGAACAATAGAAATCCTTTTTAATTTATTTCCTCTCGAATGTTTGCTTTCCCCTGAAGGAAATTCTCTATTGTGTATCTTCATTTCGCTAGAACCACATTGCACGGCTTTCAGTTAGCTAGAACCTTTCCATCTTTTACCCCAGCGGGGATTCGAAAATCGGCACGGTCGCTCCATTGTTATTCTCGATGCTCGGTTTTCAGTTCGCTAGAACCCTTTTCGATGGAAGTCGGCCTTTAAACTGAAATATGCCACAACCATGATTGTTTTTAATTACAGGTCTTTTCTAGTCTAGTTAAGTTTCTTTAACTATTTCTTGGAATCTTAGAAAACATTTTTTTAAAATAAAAATAAATACTTGATTTTAATCAAATGATTTTTTTAAAAAAAATTGTTTAATTTAAATCAGTGATTTAAATCCAACTGATTTAAATCAAACAACCCTGCTTCAAAGTGCCTTTAATTTAGGCATGTATTACCATTCCTTATGAGTCGTCTTGGGAAAACAAATTGATCAAACACCATTCTCAAATTTACCCCCCGACTTTTGAAAATTTTCATTAGGTAAAAATCACCTGAAAATGGATAGTTGCCGCACAGAAATCAGCGTAACCTTCCCAAAGACACTTCCCGTTCGCATCATTCTGAAAGAACCTGATCTCGTGGTCTGTGAAAACGAAAGGATAATTTATGGTAAAAGCAAAAATATACAAAGCCCTGTTTTCACTTAAAAAAACGATAAGGAAATGTCGTCTTTCATCAGAGAGAATTTATAATAGGGAGTGGAAGCTCTTGCCTTTGACAGTGCTAAATACAATGTAGCTCAAACAAGTAGGCTGCGACGCTAAAACTGGCCCGGTAAATTTCCGGTCACATGACACTCCTTTAATTTTAAAGTTTGCCCTCAATCACTGTTGGTTGTACAATTACCCAATAAGGGTTCGCGATTTCGAGTGCGACTGGCGCCATGAGGAGTTATTTTAAGTCAGACGTTTCCCTTTCCCTAAAAAGGTAGTGTCCATCTCCCCTAGACCCTCCCGCAACATTGTAGACCCACCCTAGAGGGAGGGGCTACAAAAATAGACCTGGCCAGTTTTGTTGATCACGTGATTTTTGAGCTACATAATATTCCTCAGTTTCTACTCCCTATTATAAAATCTCTCTGCTTTCATTTAAGCTTGGTTGCCTAAAATGTAACGTTTGAACTGCTTTTCTTTGCAAGTTCGAAAACATTATATCCCCTAAACTGCAAGCTAGTTTCTTTCAATAGACACGTTCGTTTATTACAAACAGAGAAATCAACACACAGAGGCGAGGCCACCTTTGGGGTATCCTCCGTAAATAGTTTTCACTTTATAAATACATTATTTGACTATTCAGCAAGTTCAAAGGAATATTCTCGCATTTCAACGTGGGATTCTGCATTACACCTCAATGTGGTGTTTTAATTTAAACAATTATATTAAATTTTGATAGGAAGACAGGAAGTCAAAATCATTTTTCAGTACGTTTCATTACAGTAGAAATAAAATTTAAAAAAAATATCACATATTACATACTTTTATTTATTTTGTCACAAAACATGAATATTTTATTGCCACCAAGGCACGTGCCTTTCATTTTGCTCACATCCATAATCCGCAGTAAATCTATGCAAGTAAACGTAGCATGTATAAATAAATTCGTAAACTTTGTCGTAATTTTCGAGGTTTTATGATATTTTGCCGTCCAGGCCAATGTTTACAAGTTTAGATTGGACTGGAGTATTTGACGGATGACACCTTAAATTTAATAAAGAAACTGAAAAGACAATGATTTCTAATTTAAATAAGGGGTCAATCCTAAAACACTCAAATAAAAACTCTAAGTCGGTGGCAATTACAGCAAAATTTCATAAATTATTTTCGACTCAAAATCGCCCAAAGAACAACTCCTTAATTTACGCCAGACTTATCAGAATTAATCAATTTTGTTATTTGTCATTGAAAACTCTATGGTTAGTCTGGTATTTTTTCTTTTAAGAAGATGTATTTAGTATCGTGATTAGTTCGATTTTGATTTGAACGATATACAAATGAATTGGATTTGTAAAATTATGTCAGTTTTGAAACAATGAACAAACCATTTAATTTTTTGGCCAACTTATCAGAAACACCCCATATATCATCGCTCTTCGTAACTGTCTAAAAATTAAAACGCCTTTAAAGTTTATATATCTATCGGATTTAGTGAATCGTCATGTCGTATGATATTGAAATCGATTGAAATCTAATTTTAGTAAGTATTATTTAAGAGTAACGCCGAGATTTCACGGTCTTTAGTCAGAAGTTATTCATTTGGCTTTGATAGTGAGTCACTGAGGGCTTCTATAGAAATAGCTATTCATCCTTACTTTTGTTGTTGACAGGAGTAGAATAAACGTAGGCCAGTAATTGATTGTCCTTGATTCTAATGGCATCGAAACGAATCCTAACTACGTTGAAATTAAAACTCTCCATTTCATTCTTAGCTTCCTTTTTCAAAGCCGCCTCTTTCTTCTTCGTAAGTTTACCTGTGCCAATATCATATTAAACCCAAATTAATTATTTTTAAGCAGAAAGTTAACTGCACTCGTAATGACAGGGCTTTGTTTTAGTACATTGACATTATGCTACTATTTTAATCTGAGGTATCAGGAATGTATGGAGGTATCCATGTTAAAAATAAACTGATATATCACCGGGCTTACTTAATTTGATAAAGTATTGCGCTATTGTGTTTTATGTGTAATCGGAGCCTCCGAAATGAACTAGGCCCATGCATGTCAAATTTTATGTGGGGAAATATCCAGTTTGTTAAGGAAAATATTTTCACCATATATGAGTACGAGATGGCGCTTATATTATCGTTGTGACAGGGGTCTTCCTTAAATTATCGTTGATATTTTAGGGGTCAGTCATAAAATTTTTTATGATAGAGAAAAGTTTCATCCTAAAATTAACGTAAATGTTTTTGGGGCTATTCACTTTTTATTGAATCTTTCGGTTAGATTGTATTGATGACAACAAAATAAATTATTTCAATTAAAATAATTCAGTAAGAGTAATAAAAACGTATACTTACAATCCGCGACCTTGGCCCAAATACTTAAGCAGTCGACAGGGTCACGGGGTTGAACTTTGTTTATTTTACGGTAATATAAGCGCCCCCAAGCGTAAAACCACGGCGAACTAAATTGGTTAAAAAAATATTCTCGCTTCGCGACACGCATGGGCCTAGTTCATTTCGGAGGCTCCGGTGGAATGACTGTGGGGACTGGGAGTTAGCACTAATGTCTCGAAAAACGAAAAGCAAGTGAGGTTAAGATCCCCTAGCAGCTTGGTAGTGATAATTAGATCTTTACTTAACATAAAACACACTGCCAACTGTCACTCGGAGATGTAAAAAGAAGAAAGCGTGACGCATGTCATTAAGAGACGTTTTACATAAGTTATTAAAGCATAAACCAAAGTGTAAATGTTAAAAAATTGTTCCATGGTTAAATATTTAATTAAAAACTTGTTTTTAAATAAACCAAAGTGCAATATCAGAATGATACCGTCCGTCTGGGATTATGGATTCCGGTGCTAAGAATGCGTGTAGACCACGAAAGGGTGCGAGAGATAAAGTTTTCGCGAGCTTTTGGGACTTGATATCAAATTTCGGCTCATTATACCTTCTGTTAAATTATTTTCAATATTGTGTAACCTTCAAATAATTAACTCCTTATTTGGACAACCAAAACGCTCCTTCCACGTCGCGACCATTTCTTTTGCTCATTTGTTTGGCCCTCGGGCTCGCCTCTGTGTTACCACAAATAGGACGGTGAAATGCTCGTGGTTCAGCCCCCCTTTTTTCCTTTATTTATTCAAATTGGTTTTTGTAGAAAATATTACTTCAAGAAAAGTTTTGTAGTGAGAAGGATTTTGTTCATAATGTCGCACGTTCATGGTCTTTAAATGAACAACATCCAGGTCTCCCAAATTAGTATTAGTAAAACAACGCAGGCTTTATTTTAGTGGTGCCGAAACCCGGGATCAATTTCGAGCAAAGCGTACAAAAACCGATTATGTGGACATATCTTAACACTTGTGCGAGAAACGTTCTACTTGCCTATGTGCGACGCTTTTTTAAGTTCAAAACGTGCATTCCTGACTTCTTTCTTCTTGGTGAAACTCACTGAGAGACCTTCGAAGCAACAAGTTAAATCAGCTCCTAAGGGCATAGTGATGTCGATTACAGATTCTTTTGGACATGACCGGCTGACAAATTTGTGGACGTGAGGTTTTGGCTCTTCGTCGTTTGTGTATAAAGTTGCTCTGATGCGCACTTCAAACGCGTTTCCAACGTAGTTTTTTAACTAAGTTAAACAATAATAAATGTCTATTAAATAGTATGTCATGACTAATATCGAAAATATTGTTAGGGACCGGTTCTGCAGGCTTCTATAAAAAGAAGATAAGGCTTCGCACACGTCTAACGTTTAAGTAGGGAGATCTCGGGCGGCCTTGAAAAGTTTGTTTGTGGATCGAAAACACGAAAAACAAGAAGGGTGCGTGTGTTTGTGGTGGGTGGTTCACACAAAACACTTCGAGGTATTATGACTACTTCAAACCATACTGGAGGCTGGAATAGTGGATAATTTGGACTCTTGATTGTACAAAAAGCGCCAACATGCTATGGATTTTCAGCACAAAGGTTTGGTTGTGCACCGTTACAAAAGGATTTTCGTGACTTGTTTTATTTATATGAGCGAAGCACGAGGCTACTGATATTAAAATAACGCTTACTCTGACCGTTGGATGAGTCTTTAATTTCTCAGTATAATTTTCTCCAAGAATAGGGCCGTGAGAACCTCTCTCGTTTTCGGTCTGATAGCGGAATCGGTGATACTTTCCAGGTTGTACGACCATTTCTAATTCGATAGCTATGAGAATGTTGAACGCTTTATATTAAATATACTAATATGAGACTACACCTTTAATTACCTTAACAATATGAGACCTCACCTTTGATTAACGTAACAGTATGAGACTACACCTCTAATTAACTTAACAATATGAGACTACACCTTTAATTAACTTAAAAATGTGAGACTACACCTTTAATTAACTTAAAAATGTGAGACTACACCTTTAGATAACTTAAAGTTGTGAGACTACACCTTTAGTTAACTTAACGTTGTGAGACTACACCATTAGTTAACTTAACGTTGTGAGACACCTTTAATTAACTTATCAATATGAGACTACACCTTTAATTAACTTAACAATATGAGACTACCTCTAATTAACTTAACAATATCAGACTACACCTTTAATTAACTTAACAATATGAGACTACACCTTTATTTAACTTAACATATGAGACTACACCTTTATCTAACTTAACAATATGAGACTTCACCTTTAATTAACTTAACTATGTAAAACTACACCTTTAATTAACTTAAAAATATGAGACTTCACCTTTAATTAACTTAACAATGTAAAACTACACCTTTAATTAACTTAACATTATGAGACTCACCTTTAATTAACTTAACAATATGAGACTGCACCTTTAAATAACTTAATAATATGAGACTGCACCCTTAATTAACTTTCCAACATGAGACTTCACCTTTAATCAACTTAACATTATGAGACTGCGCCTTTAATTAACTTAACATTATGAGACTTCGCCTTTAATTAACTTAACAGTATGAGACTACACCTTTAATTAACTTAACAATATGATACCGCACGTTTAATTAACTTAACAATATGATACCGCACGTTTAATTAACTTAACAATATGATACCGCACGTTTAATTAACTTAACAATATGATACCACACGTTTAATTAACTTAACAATATGATACCACACGTTTAATTAACTTAACAATATGATACAACACGTTTAATTAACTTAACAATATGATACCACACGTTTAATTAACTTAACAATATGAGACTACACCTTTAATTAACTTAACAATATGATACCGCACGTTTAATTAACTTAACAATATGATACCGCACGTTTAATTAACTTAACAATATGATACCACACGTTTAATTAACTTAACAATATGATAACACACGTTTAATTAACTTAACAATATGATACCACACGTTTAATTAACTTAACAATATGATACCACACGTTTAATTAACTTAACAATATGATACCACACGTTTAATTAACTCAAATACATGAGACTACACCTTTAATTAACTTAACAATATGATACCACACGTTTAATTAACTCAAATACATGAGATTACACGTTTAATTAACTTAAATAAATGAGACTACACGTTTAATTAACTTAAATAAATGAGACTACACGTTTAATTAACTCAAATACATGAGATTACACCTTTAATTAACTTAAATAAATGAGACTACACCTTTAATTAGCTTAACGATATTAGTCTACACCTTTAATTAACTTAACAATATAAAACCTCACCTTTAATTAACTTAACGATATTAGTCTACACCTTTAATTAACTTAACAATATAAAACTACACCTTTAATTAACTTAACAATATAAAACTACACCTTTAATTAACTTAACAATATAAAACTACACCTTTAATTAACTTAACAATATAAAACTACACCTTTAATTAACTTAACAATATAAAACTACACCTTTAATTAACTTAACAATATAAAACTACACCTTTAATTAACTTAACAATATAAAACTACACCTTTAATTAACTTAACAATATAAAACTACACCTTTAATTAACTTAACAATATAAAACTACACCTTTAATTAACTTAACAATATAAAACTACACCTTTAATTAACTTAACAATATAAAACTACACCTTTAATTAACTTAACAATATAAAACTACACCTTTAATTAACTTAAGAATATAAAACTACACCTTTAATAGAGTAATATCGGTAGAGAGGGGGAGTGAACTGTGTATCCCTTCGTTGAGGGCAACTTTGTATTAGAGAATACTATTTGCCTTCGGAAGGGGGGATATCACTAAGGTAAGAGATAGAGGGTTATGACGTTGCCATATATGTGAAAGATATTACTCTATTATCGTAACAGTGTGAGACTATACCTTTACTTGACTTAACATTACATTATTATAACTTTACTTGATTTAACATTACATTATTACACCTGTAACTGACTTAACAAACATATTTAAAAACTTTTACTATAAACCGAAAATACACAAATATGATCAACGACCAGATTGCATTTCAATCCGTTTAACATTAGCAGTATACGAGAATGAAGCTTGAATTAAATTAAAAAAATCACTTACGTTGGTTAAAATACATGGTTGTATTTTTTCAACCTGCCTTTATTCTCGGAATATCAGCAAATGCCAGTGTAAATTATAACTATTTAATCCAGATTCACGCGCCCAAAGTCTTCAACTTTGTTAAGCTTTTGATTTTCACAATTAATATAATAGGTCCCTTCGCTCGGAACGTTCTCAACGAACTAACTTGAACAAAGGCTACGATGCTATAACGAAACTAAAACTTTCGTTTATCAGTATTGCGTAACATTTTGCAAACCCAAAATAGGTTCTTTTGCGATAGTAGAATGAAAATAAACACCGATGACTGAAAATGTAAAGATTAGTCTACCATAAGTTTATAAGATAAGTTCCTTCGCAATGCTAGAGATTTACTGAAAGCTAGTTCAAAGAACGACAAGCGAGAATATGAAGTTGAGAAAAGTACACACTAGAGTGGCCTTTGCGTTAACCTGCCTATTGGGGTAAGTGCGACACATTTGGAAACATCGGGACGGACGGACAGATACCAAGTTTTTCACGCTATGGCGTCGCCATCTCGAAGCCTAGATAAGAAATATATAAATACATGTATTCTTGAAAGCAGTCAAATTCCCCGTCTTTTATTTTAGTTCCCTTGGTTGCACCGGGATGACGCCACAAGCGCGTGATATAGATAAATGGGTCTTATATCCTAGCGGATGAAAGGCCACTCAAGTGGTACTTTTCAAAACTCAATGAGCGAGAATTGATTACACTCGGGTTTTCAGTTCATCTTACTGTTTAGTCTGCATTACTAAGCCTTTGACAGCACCTCACCAGGCGTCGCTTTACCCTGAATCTATGACGTTTCACCTACGTCACTTCATAACAAGTTCTCAGTAACCAGTGACAGACTTATGGAGCATATCTTTTGAACTTATGGTAGACGTTATCAGACTAGCGGTAATTTTTGTTGTAGTACACCCTTTTTCTAAGAAGTTAATCATTAAGCGTAAAGGGATGATGAAATGGCCTGACAACAATTTTTAATCAATTTAGACTAATAAAATAGCATAAACATAATTAACAAAGCTTAATAAAACCTTCGATCTTAATCTCAAGAGGTCTTAATCAGTATTGCGTAAGACTAGTTCAAACTCTACATCCGTTGTTTTCCGATAGAAGAATGAACATAAACGCTGGTATGAAAATACAAAGATGTGTAGTAGATGTTATCAGACTAGCGGTATTTTTTGTAGTAACATCCCCCTTTTTCTTGGAAGTTAATCATTACGTGTTAAAGGGAGGATGAAATGGCCGGAGGCACAACTTTTTTTTAATGAATTTAAACTAATAAAAGAACATCAATACCATTAACAAAGCTATCCCAATATTAGTTTTTGAGTTTGGATGTTGGTTACTCAAAACCAATTTAACGGCTGAAAGGATTTCGATAAAGCTTGGTATGCAGGTAGACTTCGATTTGGATTAACAAATAGGTTACCTTTTATCCCGCTAGTCTGTTAATTTCGAAGTTTTTGCGCTATTAAGTCGTTAATTCCTATTCTTACCTTCATGTGAACTTTCATCCAATAAGAGAACGATACTTCACGTGAATTTAAAGCAGATAGCGTGCTTTTTATTTCTGAAAAATTCTCGGGCTTTAATTAGTTAGAGGTAATTAAAATTCAGGTGTAATTTACCAAAAACATCTTTAAAACTTAATGATAATTTTTGGTAAGTATTCATAGTAATTTTCCCAAAAGAAAAATAAATATATTTCTGGCTATTTCGCTCTCCCTTTACATAGTAGCGCAAATGACACACATAAGGATACGTAATAAATTAAGATCTCTATTTTAGGGAATCTACCACACAAAATAAAATGCCAGACATTACGTCACCGGATAACACCAGAGTCAAGAACCTCTAGCGGCGTTAATTTGATCTTGGAGAAGGTAAGTTTGATTTTAAGGCTACGTTCAGTAACTGCTATCCCAGGCATCGGAATCCGATTTTTTTACTGTATAGTTTTTCGAACTTCCATTTCAGAACTACGTGCCGTTATTGGGAAACAACATTGAGTAAAAACGTAGGTAAATATAATTTCGAGATTATTATGTCAGAAGTCGCCACTAATTCGCCTAAGGTTTCAATAACTTTAGTGTTTATTTACAATATCTACAGAATAACGGTCTAAATATATCTTGATTTAAGAATTAGAATTAAACCTAATTTTTCGAAAGCCTGTAAAAAATTCGATTAGGATTACCAAAGTCAGAAAGATATGGTAACAATAGATAAAAACCTCAAAAATTCGTATAACCCAGCGTTATCGAAATAGATCTCACTTAGACTTTTCTATATTAGTAAGTATTCAAAGTTTAACAACGTTGCATTATAAATGCAATAAACATTAGTCACACAATAAATAACATATAAAAGATTGATCTTTATTAAATAAAGTACAGCAAGTAATTTAAATAAAAGCTTAAATTATGACATATTTACAATGAAAAATATTATACAATAGTTTAAGAGGAACTGTATTAGTCACAAAATAGTTTTTTTCACTTAGAAATTCATAAAAAATATTTATATTTAAAAAAGTACTTTAAAATTAGTCCACCTCTTCGACCGTTGGCCCCTGAGATGTTCCATAGTTTGGAGTTTGACCCGTCGAATGACCACCGTGTAACTTCATCATTATTGGATTACATTGTGATTGGAGTTCTTTTAATTTGTGATCGTATTCCTCTTTCTCGGCCAAGGTGTTGTTATCCATCCAGGAGAGAGCCTGTTCGCAAATTTCATTGACGCGCTTTTTGTCTTCGCTCGATAATTTCTCGTTGGGAGCTTCGTTGGCCGCTTGTTTGACGCTGTAGGCGTAGCTTTCGATTTGATTCCTGGCCGCGATTTTCTCCCTTTGTTTCTCATCCTCCTCCTTGTATTTCTCCGCGTCTTGGACCATTCGATCTATTTCTTCTTTCGAAAGCCTTCCCTTGTCGTTGGTGATTTGGATGCTGTTGCTCTTCCCCGTGCTCTCATCTTTGGCGGTGACGTGCAAGATGCCATTAGCGTCCAAATCAAAGGTCACCTCGATCTTCGGAACTCCCCTGGGCGCCGGAGGTATCCCGCTAAGTTCGAAAGTGCCCAACAAGTTGTTGTCCTTCGTCATGGCCCGTTCGCCTTCGAATACTTGAATGGTGACGCCAGGTTGGTTGTCGGAGTACGTCGTGAAGGTCTTCGATGTCTTGCAGGGAATTCGACTGTTGCGTTCTACGAGTTTGGTCATGACGCCACCGGCTGTCTCGATGCCCAAAGAAAGAGGGGCCACGTCTACTAAGAGAACGTCTTTGATGACGTCACTCTTGTCTCCCGTAATTACGGCGGCCTGTACCGCTGCACCGTAGGCTACAGCCTCGTCCGGGTTGATTGACATGCATAAGTCTTTTCCATTGAAGAAATCTTGGAGCAATTTTTGAATCTTGGGAATTCTTGTGGAACCACCGACTAAGACGATGTCGTGGATCATGGATTTGTCCATCTTGGCGTCTTTCAACGCTTTCTCTACAGGTTGAAGGGTGCCGCGGAAGAGGTCGATGCAAAGTTCTTCGAACCTGGCCCTGGTGATCTTGGAGTAAAAGTCAGCACCTTCGTAAAGAGCGTCAATTTCTATGGAGGCCTCGGAGCTACTGGATAGGGTTCTCTTAGCGCGTTCGCACGCCGTTCGGAGCCTCCTTAGAGCACGGGCATTGCCTCTGATGTCCTTCTTGTATTTTCTTTTGAACTCTTCCACGAAATGATTGACCATTCTGTTGTCAAAGTCTTCGCCACCCAGATGGGTATCTCCGGCTGTGGAGCGAACTTCGAACAGTGAGCCTTGATCGATTGTCAGGATGGAGACGTCGAATGTACCACCGCCAAGGTCAAAGATGAGTACGTTTTTCTCGCCTTTGAGCTTTTTGTCCAAGCCATAGGCCAGCGCGGCTGCCGTTGGTTCGTTGATGATTCTCAAGACATTGAGACCGGCGATGGCTCCGGCGTCCTTTGTAGCTTGTCTCTGAGAGTCGTTGAAGTAGGCTGGAACTGTGACGACGGCGTCTTTGACTGGTTGTCCCAGATAAGCTTCGGCCGTTTCCTTCATCTTTGTAAGCACCATGGAACTGATTTCTTCCGGGTTGAAGAGCTTCCTCTCACCCTTGAATTCGACCTGGATCTTGGGTTTGCCCCCAGAGTTGATGACAGCGAAGGGCCAATGTTTAATGTCTGCTTGTACGGTCGAGTCATCGAATTTTCTTCCGATGAGACGTTTCGCGTCGAAAACCGTGTTTTCAGGGTTAAGTGCAACTTGAGATTTCGCCCCGTCTCCTATCAATCGTTCAGTGTCTGTGAAGGCAACGTAGCTGGGCGTCGTTCTGTTACCCTGGTCATTGGCGATGATCTCCACCTTTCCGTGTTGGAAGACACCGACGCAAGAGTACGTCGTGCCAAGGTCAATTCCGATAGCGGGAGCTTTCACCATTTTTCTCTCGTTAATAGTTTCCAATCTAATATTTATATACGTCGGACTCTTTTTAGATAATAATAAATATATTCAAACTTTTTGTTTCTTGATTAGTTCAGTGACTTTAAGTTAAAGCACTAGAATTTATATTAGAACAATTCAAGCTAACGCTTTATCAAGCTTTAATATTTTCACTTTCCGTGTCTCTCTTTTGAGTTGAATCTGGGGAGCTCCGCGAGCGCGCGGTCTTATATACTTTTAGCTAAAGTTCTAGAGAGTTCAAGAGAGAGCCAGAGAGGCGGAGCGTCGGAGCGTCGATTTACGTCGATGCGTCCACCGTTCTGGATTTCTGGAATATTCGAGAGAGAACGAGAGAAGCGAGGTACTACTATACCTTGTTACGCTTGCTAGGAGATAACAAGCAACGCCAAGCGTTTCGCTTTAGTGTGAGCACTGCTTGTGAGTGATGTTTGAAATATTATCCCTCTAACATAGTGGAGAAAATTCTAGAATGAGTTCCTAACGTAAATGAATTGTTTTGCGTTGTTTTTAGAAATCGCGCTTGATAATCAGTTAAAACTGAATTTTATGGAAAAGTAATGCAAAATCAGGGAAGAAACAATCTTGATAAAAGCGTTTACACTCAGATTCCAAAATTCTGTAATGGCATTGCTTTCAATAAAGCAACTTATATACTCTTCTAGATCTATGTTATAATTTTAGAAATGCAATATTTTGAACAGTATTATGCTAAGGCATTTGATAAGACAGAGGAAGCACAGACAATTCTCAAGATAAGAGTGTGGCTTTCACATGAGTATAGTAAATACAAGTTTGCTTGAATTATAAAAAACTGTAACATAATATTAATTAATAAAAAGAGAACAAAATCATAGGTAGAATGTTTTATTCATTAATATATTTTGGTTATAATTTTTAATTCCTTATTGTTTTCTGTTATGATTTTTAAAAATTTTTATTCGTTATCGAATTTTGGGTAGAGTTTTAGTTCGAATTGTTTGTTCGTTATTATATTTTAGTTAGACTTTTAATTCGTTATGGTATTTTTTATTAGACTTTTTAATTCGTTATTGTATTTTTATTAGACTTTCTAATTCGTTATGGTATTTTCTATTGGACTTTTTAATTCGTTTTTGTATTTTTTATTAGACTTTCTAATTCGTTATGGTATTTTCTTTTGGACTTTTTAATTCGTTATTGTATTTTTATTAGACTTTCTAATTCGTTATTGTATTTTTATTAGACTTTCTAATTCGTTATGGTATTTTCTATTGGACTTTTTAATTCGTTTTTGTATTTTTTATTAGACTTTCTAATTCGTTATGGTATTTTCTTTTGGACTTTTTAATTCGTTATTGTATTTTTATTAGACTTTCTAATTCGTTATTGTATTTTTATTAGACTTTCTAATTCGTTATTGTATTTTTATTAGACTTTCTAATTCGTTATGGTATTTTCTATTGGACTTTTTAATTCGTTATTATATATTTATTAGACTTTTTAATTCGTTATTGTATTTTTATTAGACTTTTTAATTCGTTATTGTATTTTATTAGACTTTTTAATTCGTTATTGTATTTTTATAAGACTTTCTAATTCGTTATTGTATTTTTATTAGACTTTTTAATTGGTTATTGTATTTTTATAAGACTTTCTAATTCGTTATTGTATTTTTATTAGACTTTTTTTATTCGTTATTGTATTTTTATTAGACTTTCTAATTCGTTATTGTATTTTTATTAGACTTTTTAATTCGTTAATGTATTTTTATTAGACTTTTTAATTCGTTAGTGCAACTCTGTTCAAAATCTTGCGGTGCTTTAATTATAACATATATCTCGAAGAGTAATCTCCTTATGCAGAGTTTAAAAGAACCAATACTATTTACCGATTTGCTTTGCAGCTTTATTGACAGCAATGTCATTACAGAAATTTCGAATCTGTTTTGTTTGTTTCTTGCCTGATTTTGCATTACCTTGCCCTACAAACTCAGTACTAATTGATTATCAACGCCGATCTCTAAAAACAACACTAAACAAATTCATTTCCGTTAGGCAGTGGGCTATTAACTCTGATTTTATGCACGGTAAATCATTTAAGCATTGTAAAAGATAGCGCTATTCACTCATTAGGGTAAGGTATAGATGTGTTATCCACTCATTAGGGTAAGGTATAGAGGGGTTATCCACTCATTAGGGTAGGGTATAGAGGGGCTATTCACTCGTACGATGTGGCTACTATTACGAGCCCTTGGGCCGTCTTGTTTATAATATACTTTTAGCTAAAGTTCTAGAGAGTTCGAGAGAGCGGGAGAGGCGGAGCGTCGATTTACGTCGATGCGTCCACCGTTCTGGAATATTCGAGAGAGAACGGGAGAGGCGAGGTACTACTATACCTTGTTATGCTTGCTATGAGATAACAAGCAACGCCGAGCCTTTGGCTTTAGTATGAGTCATGTTTGAAATTATGATTCCTCTATCATAGTGGGGAAAATTCTAGAATGAGTGCCTAACGTAAATGAATTGGTTTGCTTTGTTTATAGAGATCGCGCTTGATAATCAGTTAAAACTGAGTTTTATGGAAACGTAATGCAAAATAACGCAAGAAACAATCTTGATAAAAGCGTTTACAATCAGATTCCAAAATTCTGTAATGGCATTGCTTTCAATAAAGCAATTTATATACTCTTCTAGATCCTTCTAGATCTATGTTATAATTATAGAAATGCAATATTTTGAACAGTATTATGCTAAGGCATTTGATAAGACAATTCTCAAGATAAGAGTGTGGCTTTCACATGAGTATAGTAAATACAAGTTGCTTCAATTATAAAAAACTATAACATAATATTAATAAATAAAAAGAGAACAAAATCATGGGCAGAATGTTTTATTCATTAATATATTTTGGTTATAATTTTTAATTCCTTATTGTATTCTGTTATGATTTTTAAAAATTTTTATTCGTTATCGAATTTTGGGTAGAGTTTTAGTTCGAATTGTTTGTTTCGTTATTTTATTTTAGTTAGAGTTTTAATTCGTTATTGTATTTTTATTAAACTTTTTAATTCGTTATTGTATTTTTATTAGACTTTCTAATTCGTTATGGTATATTTACCGATTTGCTTTGCAGCTTTATTGACAGCAATGTCATTACAGAAATTTCGAATCTGTGAATAAACGCCCTTATCAAGTTTGTTTCTTGCCTGATTTTGCATTACGTTATCCTACAAACTCAGTACTAATTGATTATCAACGCCGATCTCTAAAAACAACACTAAACAAATTCATTCCGTTATTCCGTTAGGCAGTGTTCTAGATTTTTCTCCACTATGTTAGGGGAATCATAATTTCAAACATCACTCATACTAAAGCGAAACGCTTGGCGTTGCTTGTTATCTCATAGCAAACGTAACAAGGTATAGTAGTACCTCGCCTCTCTGGTTCTCTCTCGAATATTCCAGAAATCCAGATGGGTAGTCGCATCGACGTAAATCGACGCTCCGCCTCTCTGGAGTCTCTGGCTCTCTCTGGAACACTCTAGAAAGCTGGCTAACAGTATATAAGACCGCGCGCTCGCGGAGCTCCCCAGATTCAACTCAAAAGAGAGACACGGAAAGTGAAAATATTAAAGCTTGATAAAGCGTTAGCTTGAATTGTTCTAATATAAATTCTAGTGCTTTAACTTAAAGTCACTGAACTAATCAAGAAACAAAGTTTGAATATATTTATTATTATCTAAAAAGAGTCCGACGTATATAAATATTAGATTGGAAACTATTAACGAGAGAAAAATGGTGAAAGCTCCCGCTATCGGAATTGACCTTGGCACGACGTACTCTTGCGTCGGTGTCTTCCAACACGGAAAGGTGGAGATCATCGCCAATGACCAGGGTAACAGAACGACGCCCAGCTACGTTGCCTTCACAGACACTGAACGACTGATAGGAGACGGGGCGAAATCTCAAGTTGCCCTTAACCCTGAAAACACGGTTTTCGACGCGAAACGTCTCATCGGAAGAAAATTCGATGACTCGACCGTACAAGCAGACATTAAACATTGGCCCTTCGCTGTCATCAACTCTGGGGGCAAACCCAAGATCCAGGTCGAATTCAAGGGTGAGAGGAAGCTCTTCAACCCGGAAGAAATCAGTTCCATGGTGCTTACAAAGATGAAGGAAACGGCCGAAGCTTATCTGGGACAACCAGTCAAAGACGCCGTCGTCACAGTTCCAGCCTACTTCAACGACTCTCAGAGACAAGCTACAAAGGACGCCGGAGCCATCGCCGGTCTCAATGTCTTGAGAATCATCAACGAACCAACGGCAGCCGCGCTGGCCTATGGCTTGGACAAAAAGCTCAAAGGCGAGAAAAACGTACTCATCTTTGACCTTGGCGGTGGTACATTCGACGTCTCCATCCTGACAATCGATCAAGGCTCACTGTTCGAAGTTCGCTCCACAGCCGGAGATACCCATCTGGGTGGCGAAGACTTTGACAACAGAATGGTCAATCATTTCGTGGAAGAGTTCAAAAGAAAATACAAGAAGGACATCAGAGGCAATGCCCGTGCTCTAAGGAGGCTCCGAACGGCGTGCGAACGCGCTAAGAGAACCCTATCCAGTAGCTCCGAGGCCTCCATAGAAATTGACGCTCTTTACGAAGGTGCTGACTTTTACTCCAAGATCACCAGGGCCAGGTTCGAAGAACTTTGCATCGACCTCTTCCGCGGCACCCTTCAACCTGTAGAGAAAGCGTTGAAAGACGCCAAGATGGACAAATCCATGATCCACGACATCGTCTTAGTCGGTGGTTCCACAAGAATTCCCAAGATTCAAAAATTGCTCCAAGATTTCTTCAATGGAAAAGACTTATGCATGTCAATCAACCCGGACGAGGCTGTAGCCTACGGTGCAGCGGTACAGGCCGCCGTAATTACGGGAGACAAGAGTGACGTCATCAAAGACGTTCTCTTAGTAGACGTGGCCCCTCTTTCTTTGGGCATCGAGACAGCCGGTGGCGTCATGACCAAACTCGTAGAACGCAACAGTCGAATTCCCTGCAAGACATCGAAGACCTTCACGACGTACTCCGACAACCAACCTGGCGTCACCATTCAAGTATTCGAAGGCGAACGGGCCATGACGAAGGACAACAACTTGTTGGGCACTTTCGAACTTAGCGGGATACCTCCGGCGCCCAGGGGAGTTCCGAAGATCGAGGTGACCTTTGATTTGGACGCTAATGGCATCTTGCACGTCACCGCCAAAGATGAGAGCACGGGGAAGAGCAACAGCATCCAAATCACCAACGACAAGGGAAGGCTTTCGAAAGAAGAAATAGATCGAATGGTACAAGACGCGGAGAAATACAAGGAGGAGGATGAGAAACAAAGGGAGAGAATCACGGCCAGGAATCAAATCGAAAGCTACGCCTACAGCGTCAAACAAGCGGCCAACGAAGCTCCCAACGAGAAATTATCGAGCGAAGACAAAAACCGCGTCAATGAAATTTGCGATCAGGCTCTCTCCTGGGTGGATAACAACACCTTGGCCGAAAAAGAGGAATACGATCACAAATTAAAAGAACTCCAATCACAATGTAATCCAATAATGATGAAGTTACACGGTGGTCATTCGACGGGTCAAACTCCAAACTATGGAACATCTCAGGGGCCAACGGTCGAAGAGGTGGACTAATTTTAAAGTACTTTTTTAAATATATATATTTTTTATGAATTTCGAAGTGGCAAAAACTATTTTCTGATTAATACAGTTCCTCTTAGAATATTGTATAATATTTTTCATTGTAAATATGTCATAGTTTGTTTAAATTATTAAATAAAGTACAGCATGTGTAAACTTCAGTATTTATTTAAAAGCATTAATACGTTTTAAAATATGAACTTTTTCGTGCCATCGATTTCTTTGCGAAATAACCACTAGAAATTGAGCTCCTTTTATCTAACAATGGTAAATCTTTATATAATTTTTTTAAATATTCACCGAAAACAAACATGTAGATGGCGCTTTAGGCCTAAGAAAGTAATAGATTCTTGTAATCAAGAAATTGATTATTTTCTTGGCAGGGTCTTGGTAATAACATTCATGCTATAAGGCCCCCCAGCTAGGTGCAGCGCCTAATCAAATGTTCTCTGAATATGTTCCGTAAGTATGATTTTTTACCTCCCAGAGTGGAGATGACGTCACGGAGAGGTATTACACTGGACGTGTCTGTCACCGCGTTCGCAGTTGGCAAATCGGAGCAAACATATATATGCTATATCCGGAACGCGTTCGTAGTTCCATTATAGTCGTTAGGGTTAAGATTTACGCGGCGATCGGCTAGGGTTACGAGAAACGTCTAGCCTCCCAATGCCAGAGCTTCCACCGCAAGGTTCACGCAATTGCGAGTTTTCTTATCATTTATTGTGAATCAATCGCCTTATTTACCCTAAATATCCAAAAGTTATTAAAGAGGCGTACGCTAGAATTCAAACGTTATAACTAATATTAAAGTAAATTACTGACGATAAAAATAATTGATAGCAATTATATTAATTGGATTATTTACGAAAAACGTCTCGACTCGGAGAGGTTAATTTTGGTTTCCCAACTTGTTTTTTTTTTGTTCGATAACGCAGCGAGGATTGATCACATGTGACTTTCATTGTGAAGCAAAGAGTTATGTTATTGAATAAAGATAGAAATTTAAAAAAAAATGTAAAATATATAATATACCATGAGTTAAAAAATTAGGGAGTACCGATCCGAAAGTACTGGATGTGGGTATGACGAATCGGAAGCACCATATATGGAGCAGTGAAACTAAACAGCGCCATCTATGGAGCAGTGAAACGAAACAGCGCCATATATGGAGCAGTGAAACGAAACAGCGCCATATATGGAGCAGTGAAACGAAACAGCGCCATCTATGGAGCAGTGAAACGAAACAGCGCCACCTATGTGGTAGTTAAACTAAAAGCAAGGAGTGGACGCCATCTATCAATGGAGTTCGGAAATGTTAGAGTGGGGGCCGAATACTTTGTCCCAGAACGTACATTTCTGTCCTACTTGTAATATTATGTCATGACAATTAGTATCACAAGTCACAGCTAACAACTCTCGATTTCGTGTAAATTTAATTATCTTAACACATAAAATTTATCGATTGTTACGCCTTATTCTTCAACGCCAATTTCTTCAGTGAGTCGAAGTTCTATGGGTAATTTTTTTGAGTCTAAAATGTTTTGATTATGGTCCCTTAAATAAATTACTTTTGCCTTTTAAGTTTCTTAGTAGAATTTGAAGGGTAATTCGTAAAACACTAGTTTATGAAAAAAAACCATTGAACCCTCTGTACTTTGGTTATACCGCTTTGTTTTGGAATACCATGTATTTTTCTCTTTTGTAAGTCAGCCCATCTATTAGGCCTGCCCTTGAAACTTTGTATTATATCAGTCAACAAAGATTTTTAGATTACTCGTTTCGGAGCCTCCGAAATGAACTAGGCCCATGCATGTCAAATTTTATGTGGGGAAATGTTCAGTTTGTTAAGGAAAATATTTTCACCATATATGTGTACGAGATGGCGCTCATATTACCGTTGTGACAGGGGTCTTCCTTAAATTATCGTTGATATTTTAGGGGTCAGTCATAAAATTTTTATGAAAGAGAAAAGTTTGATCCTAAAATTAACATAAATGTTTTTGGGGCTATTCACTTTTTATTGAATCTTTAGGTTAGATTGCATTGATGACAACAAAATAAATTATTTCAATTAAAATAATTCAGTAGGAGTAATAAAAACGTATACTTATAATCCGCGACCTTGGCCCAAATACTTAAGCAGTCGACAGGGTCACGGGGTTGAACTTTGTTTATTTTACGGTAATATAAGCGCCCCCAAGCGTAAAACCACGGCGAACTAAACTGGTTAAAAGAATATTCTCGCTTCGTGACACGCATGGGCCTAGTTCATTTCGGAGGCTCCGCTCGTTTCATCGCCATTTGTCACAAAATACGAAAAACTGAAGGTTCACAAAATTGGCTTAAGCAAAGCTCCATATTATAAATTATGATACTGACCCAGAATAAGAGAATGTATTTAGGTATGGTTATACTTGAGTTACTCGCTAAAGTTTGTCGCGAAAGGTCACAAATCGTTATCATTTCAATGTTTCAGAAAAGACTTCGTCTTTCTCCCTGAATAATTTAGTATTCTTTCTTAATGAAAACTCGAAATTCAATACCATTTTAAAGAGTTCACTCAGGTAAACGTAATGTTTGATTTGCTTCGTTTCTATAGTAACCATTTCTGACAACATTAGCCACGCATTTTCTTGATTAGCATAGCTAGACACACTGTCAATATTTTGAATTTTGGTACTGCCCCAGTATTTTAGAATGAGTTCTAATGAATTCTTTAACTTAATCGAAAATATCCATGGCAATGATGAAGCTAGGGCAGGAAAATAGTTTGTGGTCAACGGCTATTGCTTGAGTTCATGTGTTAGACATTTTATTTCAAAGACAGGAACACACATGGATATTTGTGGGGCGTAACTAAAATTTTAATGATTTTATCATAAAGTATACACATTTTCTATACAGAGCGATCGTTCGGCCGACATGTGAAACTAGGGACTACTTTGAACAGCAGAGTACAATGGTCGGGAAAAAAAATATGAAAATGTCGTTCTATCAGATTCCTGAATGTACATGAAATATTTATTAATGTTATTGATTTAATCATTACTTTATTAAAAACTTAATTTATGTTTCAAAATAAAGTCTTATTTATAAAAGAGTAACCAGGAACGGAATGTTGCTCAGATTATAAGACAAACGAAGAATTGTCATTCATTATGATTAGGGAGGAGAAGAAAAGACGTGGGGTGAACTCCTTTTCTACACTGCGCCCTTACATTCCCGAAATGGGAGAAAGAGGGTCAAGTGGGGTTAAATTGGTTGCCTCTGGTCATGTGGGTCTATTTTACTCTCGCTGTGACATAAATTGAACTATTTTCAAAACGACGAGTACTGATTGCGCAACAACAGATACAGGACGTTTTTCCCTTATCGACATTCTTACAAAAGGGCAATGCGTAGTGCGAGGTTGCGGGAAGCAATATCCAAGTTTTCCAACATGCCATTTCTGCCATTGTGAGATGTCACATTCTCGGTTGTCGGTTTAAAAGGCGCGTACAATTCCATTACTTTTCAACTCCTCCCAGCTAGGATCATTTTCTTGAACGTGTTGCACACGCTAGAGGTTTATTTAAATTTTTCCAATATTTTAATAAACTTAAAAGTCTAGGCCTACCATAAGGAAACATTTGATTAACCTTTGCTTTAAAGTTATAATATTAATAATTCATAGAGAGACCTTTCTAATGAAATTATAAGGTGAGGTATCCATGCAAATCTCGGACACACTTCATTTTCGCCAACGGAATTACTGTGGTAAGAAAGATTTTGAGAGTTATACCAATGGTTATAACAAATTTAAGGCTTTGCCTAAAGTATTTTTAGAGATTTTCGGAGAATTTCATTTAGGTCTATAGGTATTTATTGTATTGATAATATTTAGGGTTCCGTAAAGAATAGCATATTTTATATAAATATCATTGATGGCTTTCTAGTTCGGATCGATTCAAAAACATTTTCAAGGTAAGTGATTCACGGCTCAAAAATATAACGTATGCGGAACACAAAATTATAGTTTCTAATGTTGCTTTTAAGGACCGGATCGGGTTAATGGTATTAAACTATTTAAGTTACTGAATCGGATGAGTTCCTTATCATTCTGAACTATATAAGGGTGCAAAACTACACAGTAGTAGCAGTTACAATTGGAGATGGCCAATACCCGGCTTAACCAGATACCGATTGATACCGTTGCAAACGTGAACCGATACCGGTGCAAACGGGCACCGATAGCGATCGATACCGGTGCAAACGGGCACCGATAGCGATCGATACCGGTGCAAACGGGCACCGATAGCGATCGATACCGGTGCAAACGGGCACCGATAGCGATCGATACCGGTGCAAACGGGCACCGATAGCGATCGATACCGGTGCAAACGGGAACCGATACCGATCGATTCCGGTGCAAACGGGAACTGATACCGATTGATACCGATGTCATGTATTAAAAATTCTAGGAAATAATTTAATATAAAGGTTAATTTCATGAATTATAATACTCAGTATGGAAACTTATACAATTATGTGTAGTTCTAATACTTATTCTAATATTTAACTCATTAATTGATGTATAAACGTTTGTTAAATCGGAACATCATTTAAAGGAAAAGATCAAGTACCTTAAAAGAACAGCCTTTTTCTAAATATAAAAGGAAAAATATAAAAAAATAAATGTTGTGTACTTATAAACGTTAATAATTAGGCGAATGTGCGATAATTATAGTTTATTAGACAACAATTAAAATATATACTAAAATAACACCAGCGCGAGTTTGCTAGATAATACCCGTACATATAAGAGTCCAGTAGTCCGTAGTCCGAAGTTGAGAGTCGCGTGCCCGGTATTCGAATGTCTTATCTAATCAATGGGTGATGTTTATATACCTTTCTAAGGGGGTGTGTTTACGTTTACATTAACTGGTGGCGCCACCTAGTTCATTTATTCTTAGGACGCGACAATACCCTTTTTTTTTTTTTTTTTTTTTTTTTTTTTTTTTTTGGAAGGATAGTCTATTCAAATAATGGGATGGTTCGTTAATTTGTCGAGTTTGTGTCCAAGAAACTCAACTTCCGTCTGCAGGAATTTACATTTTTCCCTCTTCAATTTTAGGCCAAAGTCTCGTAGTTTCTGGAGAACTCTGTCAAGAATTTTTAGGTGATCACGTTGGGTGCGGCCGCCGATTAACGTATCGTCTTGGAAAGGCGTGACCTGAGGAATGTCATTGAGGACAGTCTCCATAATTCGCTGGAAAATAGCAGAAGCTGAGGCTACTCCAAAGGGAAGGCGGTTGAAGCGAAATAAACCAAGTGTGGTGTTGATGACCGTGTATTTCCGGGAGTCCTCGTCCAATTCTATCTGGTTATAAGCTTCTTTTAGGTCCAGCTTGGAGAAGAACTTGCACCCCGCCAGCGTGGCAAAGATATCCTCAGCCTTGGGAAGCGGATATGTATCGATGTTTAACACAGGGTTGAGGGTTGACTTAAAATCTGCACAGGTTCTTATTCCGCCGTCCGGTTTCTGCACGGCAACGATCGGTGATGCGTAAGCAGAGTAGTCTACTTTCTCTATAATTCCCTCAGCTTCCATGCGTCTCAGCTCCCTCTCGACTGCATCTTTACGGGCGTAAGGAATAGTCCTGGCCTTACAGAACTTGGGAGTTGCTTCCGGTTTCACATGCAAGTGAGCTTTGATGTTCTTGAGTTTTCCCAGTCCGGGTGTGAAGAGTTCGGCGTGCTTCTCTAGAATCTTCTTTAAGTCGGGTTCGCTTTCCACGGCATTAATCCTTTCCTTACGGTGTGATACCGACGGCAAAATATTCAGTTTTGAGAAAAGCCACTTTCGGCCCCAGAGATTTGGTCCATTGGAGTTGACAACCACCAGTGGTAGTGTATCTTCGTTACCGTCGTAGGTCACGTGGACTTCGGCTTGCCCCATGACTTCGACCTCGTTTCCGGTGTATGATTCTAGTTTTCGTGAAAATGGTTTTAGGTGTACGGTAGGGACGAGCTTCTGGAACTCCTGCCGTGTCATCATGGTATGTCCCGATCCATTATCCAGCTGGAACAACACGGCTGTTCCATTAACATCAAGGGTTACAACGTCAGGTGGTGGGACTTCTTCGTTGTGGTCCTGTACTGCGTTTACAGCCCTTGGATGTTCCGAGCTATGACGTTTCGATTTGGACTCTCGAATGTGCGCCACACGGCTTGGATTTGGTGTAATATCTCGGATTTGGCAGACATCCACATCGTATTCCGGAAAATGGTGGACATGAATTAACTCGCTCTCGTTCGCTGTCTGTACATAATTAGCTTGATGTGGTTTTCTATGGATTTCCCTCGTCCTGGATTTTTCCGGTGGATCCAAGCATGCTCTTGCCAAGTGGCCTATCCGATCACACTTGGAGCACTTGGCGGTCTTATATGGACAATCGCGGGAGTAATGGTCAGGATTCAAACATCGGATGCACTTACTGAAGTCTGGTACTGTTCTTGAGTTCTGGTGCTTGTTTGCGTAGTTTGACTTAGCTGACGCGGGTTGATTCCCTTTTTGTGATTTTTGGATATCATGTCCATTCTTTGGTCGATGCCTTCCTTTAGATTGGACGAGATTCACCTGAGACATTTTAGTGGTATCTTCCGATCTCATTTCCCCGATGCTACGCTTAGAGTTTTCCATAGCTACCAAAAGAGTGGTGGCGCGTGAGAGGGTAATCGTCTTTTTCTCTTCTTCTTCCGCAATAAGGCGCTGTTGCATTGCATCATTGTTGATGCCGAAGATGATCTGGTCCACGATCATTTCCTCCCTTTTGTCAAAGTTGCAATGTTGCGTCAGGTTTTGAAGTTCCGCGATATAGGTCTCCACTGATTCGCCGGTCTGACGGTGTCGCCGATGGAAACGTAGCCTTGCTATACAGCGCAATGGTTTAGGGTTGAAATGGTTGTGAAGAACGGCAACCAGCTCGGTGAATGTCTTGTCTTGAATCGTTGCTGGGCGTATCCGGTCTCGCAAAAGCTTGTATGTATCTGGGCTTAGGACCGTCTGGAGAATAGCTTTCCTGGTATCCAAATTGACTATTTCGTTTGCGACGAAGTAGGCTGTCAGGCGTTCCGCGTACTGTTCCCACGACTCGTTATTACTATCGAATGTATTTAATCGTCCGAACGCGGCCATTGTGTCGATTTCCCCGGTTTTCACGTGAATAAACGTTCGCGGACTTTATCGCTACTGTACTTAAAAAAAAACTTTCGGTTTCCTATGACGTTCTGATCTAAGGGGTTTTCTTTTTTTTACGCGGGATCGGTTTCCGGTATTTAGAATTCAAACTAAATTTTTTTTTTGTTAACTTACGATCTCGCGATCCGTCGCCATTTTGTTGTGTACTTATAAACGTTAATAATTAGGCGAATGTGCGATAATTATAGTTTATTAGACAACAATTAAAATATATACTAAAATAACACCAGCGCGAGTTTGCTAGATAATACCCGTACATATAAGAGTCCAGTAGTCCGTAGTCCGAAGTTGAGAGTCGCGTGCCCGGTATTCGAATGTCTTATCTAATCAATGGGTGATGTTTATATACCTTTCTAAGGGGGTGTGTTTACGTTTACATTAACTGGTGGCGCCACCTAGTTCATTTATTCTTAGGACGCGACAATAAATGATCTCTTATTAAAAAATAATTAGCATTTAATTAGTCTTAAAAACGAGGGCTACTACGCCACCCGCCATTGGTTTAGTGGCGTCTGCCAAATCGAACTTCTTACGAGAGTGATTGAGTGGGCTATGCGCTACCTTACCCTTAATCACCTCTCTAAGGCTCAGGCTGTGAGAATTCAACCAATCTCGTACGAGTAAGAGGTTCGATTTAGCAGACGCCACTAAACCAATGGCGGATATTTCAGTAGTCCTCGTTTTTAAGACGAAAACGCGTTAATTATTTTGTAATACGAGTTCATTTATTTAGATCTATCTTCATATTTTTCCTTTTATATTTAGAAAAAGGCTGTTCTTTTAAGGTATAATTTTATGTTTTCAGAACCTTTCCTTTTAAACTCTGCTGAATACAAATTATTATCTGAAGATGAAAATTCCCTTTGAAGTGCTAAAATATATCATCGACTATTTAGGCGTTAGGTAATAAAATGGACGGATAAAGGTTCAAAACTATACATAAATGAATCTATTAAACAAAACTTTTTAATTTCAAAAAGGAACTTATTTTGTTTATGCGGGTGCAAACGGGCTGCTGAGGTCCATAAATTCGTTGTAAGTACTTTAAATAATGTGGTTTGACCCAAAGTTCCTCTTAAAGGGAGGCTGAAGTGGAAAATCAAGTGATTTTTATCGACTCTTCTTATGAGACCAGTCTGCCTAGTGAAACATTCAGGAAATACCTCCGAAGAATTTTCAAATTCAAATTTGGTTCAGATTTTAAGGATAATTTGTAATTAGGACCTCGGAGCGATCACATATCGTCCTGCCTTTTTGTTAACAAAATTCTCCTGGCACGATCCATGCCATGCCGACTGAAATTTAACGCGAAATTTGATAAAATAGACCCAACCAACAAATCTTTTGAATTTTTATAACGGCTCAGATCTTGTTCTCGGGTTTTGAGGCGAGAAAGGGATAACTTGATTGGCTTGATTTTGCCATGCGCAGAACCTGTTTTACCCCAAGAGTCAGACGCTAATCCAATCAGAAAAATAAGGGATTTATTTTCGTCGCTCAGTCAACTTTGTTAGTCACGTGATCCTATCCCTTAAATGGAGACGTGACCAAGCCAACTTGTTTATTTGTTGGTTAGATCTATTTGCGCGCGATGTGAAAATCGTGGCGCGCGACATGGAGCGTGCCAAGAGAACTTTTTTTAACAAAAATGCAGGGCGTAATGCGATTGGTCGGAGGTCCTAATTTAAAATCTGAACCTAATTTGAATTTTAAAATCAGCCGGAAGTATTTCATTAATGTTTCACTGTGCAGAATGATCCGAGGGGTCCGACATTCCCAAAAAAAGTGTACGGGATTCGTGATTTCACGATTTCGCAAACATTTTGTGATTTTCGTAATTTCTTATTTGATGTCGCGATTTCGCCCAATATTTTAGGGATTCTTCTTTGATTTCGCGATTTTGCCAATGATTTCGTGATTTCTTCGTTGATTTCGTGATTTCTTCGTTGATTTCGCAATTTCGCCAAAGATTTCACGTGATTTCTTCTTGATTTCACGATTTCGCCAAAGATTTCACGTTATTTCTTCTTGATTTCACGATTTCGCCAAAGATTTCACGTGATTTCATCTTGATTTCACGATTTCGCGAAAGATTTTGGAATTTCATCTTTGATTTCGTAATTTTGTAATTTCTTCTGCGATTTCGTGATTTTGTCTGAAATACTTCGTGATTTCGCCAAAGATTTCGGAATTTCATCTTTGATTTCGTAATTTCGTGATTTTGCGAGAAGCGTACGGGATTTCGTGTAAATGTTGGACCCCTCGGAATGATCTTAAAATAAGAAGAAGAATCGATAAAAAATCACTTGACTTTCCACTTCACCCTCTCTTTAACAAGATGACTCAAGGGCTGGGCTCGTAATATTGGCCACATCGTATGATCGGTAACGTACGTAAATTAGAACAAGAAGATGAACTGGAAAAATGTTTGCTCGGTCGGTTAAAATTTATGTCTTATACTTAAGTTTGCCTATACCGAAGAACCAGGATAATAGAACCCGATCTTAACGTCTTCCTATCCTTGGGTTAGCCTCCACCCAAAAACTAATGTCATGACTCCTATATTAAACTTTAAAATTACGATCGAAAAATCTGAAAAAGGCGGGACTGTGCCGTGGCGACAACTACTACAACAGGGCAGGTCTACCTAATAGCGTCATCGTAGATATTCATCATACGATGTGGCTAAAACTGTCACCTTTAGTTGTTTCGTGTAAAACAAGACTCAAGACTTTTATCCTCGTGTATTATTTTTGGTATACTAAGTTTAAGAATATTTGTTTAGGAAAAGTCGGAATTGACAAATACTTCAACCCTTAATAACACTGAGACATGTAGAAAATTAAATATAGCGGAATATGCCAACCTCTCTAATACCGTAAGTACAAAACAACTAATAATTAGAAATTGCAGAATAACTGGTCTTTTTTTACTAAATGTTCTATTTACAAGAGTATTAATTTTTACTTAGATTTTTCACATCGAGAGATACGCTTTTCCTACTGGTAAAATATTGAATAGAATTTCTAAGAATCATCTAACAAGTCAAGCGCCAATTTTCTTTGACTCTGAGGAAGCCTTTGTTATTTCTAATCCAGTAATAAAAGAAACTACAAGTCTACAGTTCCTAACGATCGACTGGAAAGTAAGTGAATTTTAAGGTTGCCATGTATTTGTTCCGTATCGGTGTGATTAGTTTATACTATTTAGCATCCGAAACATATAAAATAAGTTTTAGAGATAACCCATAATTATAAATCTTATTAAATCTCAACTTTCGTAAAAGGATCACTATGTGGCAATGGATAATTTTAAAACCCTCGGTTTTGTAATAAATTCATTTTGTTAAGACCACCCCCAATTTTCAAACCCTAGCGACGCTACTGATCTAGGTAAATAAGAAAGTAGGTAATTCTCCTCTCGCATCGGAGTGGTATAGTAATATCAAAAGCGGATTATGCTTCACACATAAAGTACGTAAGTTCCACTTTTCCATAGCTTTGGCCATGGATTTCATGATATTCCCGAAGTAAAAACTAAGCAGACGAACAAAAAAGCTTTTAACCAATCATGAGTCCCTAACCATAGATAACCTCTTTAATGCCAGACCAATCGGCGACGGCTATTACCAGGAGTTCATAATAACCCTGAGCGAAAATGGCTCACGTCTGCTTCTGTCGGAACGGTGTAAATTAAGCCTTGGCTAAGAAGTTGGCTTTTAGTCGGGGTTTCTAGTTTTCTACAAAACATTTGAACGATCGTCAATGATGTTTTGTTGTGATATGTGTGAGTGAGAATTCCGTGGTTAAATTAAAACGGTTTGGACAAATTTATTCCCAGTATCTTAATTAATATAAGAATTGCAACGTGTTTCTACGTCCACCATATCGCCATTTTTCTTTTCGACGGAGATCCCAGCCAACGGAAGTTTTGGAACGAAAACCAAGGAGTATAGATACCACTACGATATACTGTAATGGTGTATGTCCATAAACAGGCTAATCCTTTCTATGCGCAACGACAGAATCTTGTTGTTCGCGAATTTTACCATTAGCTCTATGGCCAGTTTCATACTTCCCCCCCCGAAGGGGGGTTATTATGAACTCCTGCTATTACTAATTTCTTACATCGAACCTCGACTCGACCTCGCCGTCGACATAACCGGGAAGCCCGGAAGGTGAATTTCCGGTATCGTTTGATAGTCGTTATAAAATATTTAACGTTTTAAAGCTCAAGTTTCGAAATTTTTTGAGACATTTACTATAAGTCTTGAACTAAATATTATAAGATTTTCTTAAAATTTCAACAGAAAAATAGCTCTGCGAATAAATTTAGACTCGAAATTCGAAAACTACACTAAGCCTTGGCTAGGTATTAGCGGCTGAGGCGGAGCGGCGCAGCTCGAGCCGCCGGCGACCGGGCTTGCCGTAATGGCGAGAACAGAAAAATACCTCGTTATAAAACAGATGCACGGCGTCTTAAATAGTCTAAGCAAAAGCTACCCAGGTTTTTAAGATTTTCCTGTCTTACTCCCAAATAATCTTTGGTATTGTGAATAGTTTTATCTAAAGAATATTTTAGACACCCTACTCAGTCTTTATAGTAGTTCTCAAATTTAGGTACGTGGTAAATCGGTTCTTTAGGCGGAAGGATCGGATTGATCTGAAGGAGCCGCGTTACTGAACTATTTCCCTCCGCGTAAGGGGAGGTTCTTAATTCCTTGGAGCTTAGAGAATATCGTGTAGCTTCTCAGGCACATGTTACGTACTTCATGTGTAAAGCCTAATTGTTTCATCTTTGTCGCGTCATTTTATTTACGTGAAATTTAATTAAAACAGGCAAGCCTTCTTCTGCTCTCCGCAATTTTACTTTTCTGTCTTTTACTGTGGAAAACCAAGGACAAGATTGTGTTGAAAAAGAAAAGAATATATTATATATCGGATATAATTCTCTTGTTTATGGAAGTGATTTCCATTTTTTTATTAAAAAGTATTACATTTCATTTTAAATTCAATGTAATTGTTTTCGAGATTTAGCTATGCACTATGTCTTTTTAGCTTTCGATACAATATCTAAGAACTGGATATGGAAATTCTTATGCGGCTCTTGGCTACTCGGAGCTCTTCTTCTGAGCTACGAAATGTCAGGATACATGAAAACAAATTTCACTCTTAAAGAATATTTGGTTGTTGATAGCTTAAATG
Source organism: Phalangium opilio (assembly GCF_054372755.1). Classification (NCBI taxonomy): domain Eukaryota; kingdom Metazoa; phylum Arthropoda; class Arachnida; order Opiliones; family Phalangiidae; genus Phalangium; species Phalangium opilio. The sequence continues at coordinate 5,567,296 of NW_028324166.1, forward strand.
ATGTTTTTAACATGACGACTAAACGGGTACATCTCGCTATTTCCCAATTCATCTCTGAGACAGTTTTTTTTTGCAACATCGAAACACCAGTGAGATAAAAAAAAAATACGCTACAATTTAAGCGAGTGATAACGATCGTCTAAAGGGTTGGTGTCAACCTCGTGCCGTATATATGAAAGCGCGATGTACAAATAAGTGATTAGTCATAGGTGTCATCAACCCTTGAACGAAAAGTGGCGGATGTCTCGCGAGTTTCCCTCGTGCTAATAGACAAGATGGCCCAAGGGGTGGGCCTTAATACTAATTTTACACGGCTCACGTGCCAACCCCCATATAGTTGATCTCTATAAGGTATTATTAAAATAAATCCTACAACTAAAATACATTTCTGAAACACAATCGTGTGTCCCCTAAGTATTGTTTATAATAACGTCACATTTCAAATAATATTAGTGAAACTAAATTTAACACCCCACTAAAGTATAATTTTGAAATACCATAGAAATCAAATAATGTATCTAAAACAAAATCTTGGATCCCCTAAACCAGAAGCAACTATGATCGCAAACCGTCCCCTCTATTTTACGAAACCTAAACTAACCATCCAGCTTAATCTGATGTATCACGCGCACGAAAATTATTATCTTGGCTACGTTCAGTAACTGCTAGCGTACGCAGCGCTGCGCGCATCGGAGACCGATTTTTTTACTGTACGGTTTTTCGCACTTCCGGTTTCTACGTCACGCTACGCATCGATGGGACACCGATCGTAGCGGCTGGAAGAGCAGGTTTTTTCGATGCGAATCGGATTTATGACGTCATTAATTGAAGTTCGCCATGGCGAACGATCCAGTCCAAAGCCACTAGCGAAACAATAACACATTTTTCTTTGTAGACCTTTTCAAATCAACTGGAATTAAAGTTAATTCCGTTTCATCGTCGTTAGATAGTTCATTTAATAACAAAAATAACAGTTAAGTTTTCGTTTTCGACTCAATCCAAGATCTGTAGCAGACGCCATCATGGAAACTATCATCAAACGCAACAGAGAGAGAAAAAACGTTCAGTGACGTCTGACGTCACTCTGACGTAGCGCTCGGATAAAATCACATCGGTAGCGGTAACGGCTTTTTCCGATTTCCAGTTACTGAACGTAGCCCTTGTTTCCTTCACTCAAAAAGCCCGCGAAATTTAAACTATCTCTCTTTCCTCTCGGAGTGGGACGCCCCCTCTCCCTCTTTCCCCTCTCACTTATATACGAGGCGGGCAGTTGTCTCTCTACGTTGCGCTTTCCCTTCGTTTCTCTCCGAGCTTCTCTCTCTCCAAATCGTGTACGCGTCCGGCACAGGGACAGGGACAGTCGCTTGGGCCCTTTCTTAAATTTTAAGGGAATTAAAATTAAAAATAAAGGTGGGCAAATTAAAATTTTACCGTTTTTAATTTTCACGAGAGTGATAACTTATCGAAAGGGTTAAACTGGTCAATAAGTTATCACTTGCTTTATAACTAAAGTCGGTAATATTTTAACTTGACCACCTTGTTTTTAATTTTACATGGAATTTTAATCCCGGTAAAATTTAAGCAAGGGCCCAAGCGCCTGTCACTGTCCCCGTGCCGGACGCGTACACGATACAGAGAATGCGTACACGATTTGGAGAGAGAGAAGCTCGGAGAGAAACGAATGAAAGCGCGACGTAGAGACTAGAGGGAGAGAACTGCCTGCCTGGGAGGCTATTCTTCATTCAGCTCTCGATATCGAAGTCGTATTCGATATCGATCGGCGCCTCTTCGATCGAGAACTAGTTTCTCGATAAACGCTATTCTCTATTAAACCGAGATCGACATCGATGTGAGACGACTCGCCTCTCGACAAGAGTGGGTCACGTGGCTATGACGTACTTCCGTGTTTTTTCAGACCAATAAGATTTCATTATCACACTAGCAGACTGAAAAACAAGTCACGCGGCGTTATTTTAGGCAATCCTTTTTCATGTGTTCATTGACTTGATGGGATAAAAGTGTTTAATTGTAGGATTGGTTTTGTAAATAATCAAAACAATATTTGTAATGTCTGAGAGACAAAGTCGCGTCTCAGTTTCACAACAAGAGACTATAGTAGATTTTTTGTCTCGTTATGAGCATTTTAAAACCAAAAAATTTACAGCTTCATTCACATCCACAAGCTATGAAAGACTTTGGAGAGAATTAGCTGAAACTTTAAACAGTGATGGCACAGGACCCACTAAAAGTGTGGATAAATGGAAAAAAGTAAGTAATGTCTCACGTTTATTATCATAAGTAATAAAACATGAAGGATATCCCCACTATATACCACCGTCCACCCCTGCCCTAGTAGAAAAATTTAATGGAAACCAATTGGGAAAACGCAGTTTAGAAATCAATTAGAAACCAATAGGAATCCAATAGTGTTTTCGCACATTTTCTTAGTAATGTGGTTTTCACCGACCCCTTAGGTGCTTGCAGACTGGAAATCCAACAGTAAAAATAAAGCAGCCAGAATTAAGAAACGAATACGTGGCACTGGCGGTGGCGAAAAATCTTCAGAATTTCTTACAGCCTTAGAAGAAAGGCTCTTAGCCGTATATGGTGAAGCGGATGGGCTGAGAGGGGGAAGAGGGAGAGGGGGCGTCTCGCCCGGAGAGGAGAGAGAGGAAAGAAATGTAGTTTAAATTTCGCGGGCTTTTTGAGTGAAGGAAAGAAGATGATAATTTTCGTGCGCTTGATACATCAGATTACGCTGGATGGTTATGTTCTGTTAGTTTCATTCATATTAATTGAAATGTGACGTTATTAGAAATTAAGGGAATACACGATTGTGTTTCAGAAATGTTGTTTAGTTGTACGATTTATTTTAATAATACCCAAGGGAGATCAACTATATGGGGGGACACGTGAGCCGTGTAAAATTAGTATTAAGGCCCAGCCCTTGGCCATCTTGTTCATTAGCATGAGGGGAATTCAGGAGACATCCGCCGATTTACGTTCAAGGTTTGATGACACCTATGACTAATCACCTATTTAGATATAGAGCTCACATAGAACGCACGAGGTTGGCATCAACCCTTTAGACGATATCACTCGCGATAACTCGCTTAAAAAGTTAGAGAATTGCCCCAATGTGTGTTGATGTTTAATATTCTAGCAAACCCACGCCAGCCAGTATGTCGATCCACAAAACATAATCTGTTTGTTAAGGATAGTGACAAATGACGCCATTGAATTCCATAACTGCAAGTTCGATCCGGAAATCGAGAATAAGGCGTGGTTCTTCTTTACTACCACGAAAGAAATTTACGATGTGATGGCGCATGTATACCAGTGCAAGGTGAAGCAGCAATTGGAAATTCACCTTGGAATACAAAGTTACCGGAGCGAATATTATTTCCTTCACATTAAATCCTTCCGTGTCAGACAAGATATAAAGGAATTAGTAATCAGATCGTAAGTGTTAACTTACTTCGATGGGGAAAAAGAGGCATTTTTTGTGTGTCAGGCATTATAAGGTTTAAAAACACTGTTGTAACATGTAGATCATAAAAACATCGGCTACAATTGGATATTTTCCTATGAAGATTTTGAAGTAAAAACCAATATACTGCTTTCGTTATACTTCATATGGTTGTTAATTTTCCGCAAAAAGAAAACAGGGAAACATTTTCGGCAAATCGGAAAAATTAAAAACCATGGAAAAGGCTTTGAATCTTTGAATTCCCAGTTTTTTAATTGATATAAAATAATTTAGACTTCATTCACTATAGAATAATATTTTAATTTAATTAATTGAATCTATTCAATTTCAACTCCAATTGGAGCCTAAAGTAAAAGTGTTTCTCAGTCCATTCCAATTCTCGGAATTCACTAGGACTAGGTCCACGACCCCCACGCTTTTACTGTGACTTTAAATGGACCTGAAACTAAAAGAAGTAACTAGGGTGATGGAGTTCACAAAATACCAAATAATTTGGGGATAGAAACTATATTAAACTGAACAACCGGTAGCGGAAAAATGTGCCACCTTAATTGTCCGGGGAAAATTTTCCGACTTAAGACCCTAGTTTTTCGATTAAAGATTATCATATAAATAATGTAAAGTAAGTCTTTAACTTCCTAATCCGCAGGGTCATGAATATTATGGAACGCAACTTAGTTCACTATAGATTAATTCCGAAGAAAATTATCACTGAGATGTCAAAATGGAGAAGACCTCCGGACGAAACATTACCTTTAACAGTCAAAGTTGTCAGTGGATCTTTTTTCTTGTGGCTAATAGGACTGGCAATTTCATCATGCGCATTCATTGGAGAAATGTTTTTGATAAACAAAGAGTATTATTAAGAACAAGTGGATTTGAAGCAAACCGACTGCGATGATGAAATATAACATTTCATATTCACCAGTAAACACACAAAGATATTACAAGGAAACAGGACCGGATCTGATAGTTGTAAGCTTTTCGAAAATATGAAAGGCTACATACTTTTGTAACTTACACCAAGAGTTTATAATAACACGGAGCTACAATACACATCCGTGATAATAACCCCGAAGGGGGGTTTTTTTTTTTTTTTTTTTTTTTTTTTTCCACCTACTAGCACTAGTGCTTAGCCGTTAGGCCTTGAGCACCAGGAAGAAGTGAGCGGGATACCCTACGCGGCCCAGCACTGACGGGGGCCGCTAGGTCGTATGTGTGTAAGCAGGGAAGGAAATGAGGTTTACTTGGGAGGTGACGGAAGGTGGCATTGGGGTAAGTCACCTCCGGCGGACACGGGACAGTCGGCACCTATAGGGTAGGATCGCCGACATGTGTCGTATTCCCTCTAACTTTGCCGCCCAGAAGCTTGGCTTACAGGAGTGCGCCACACTCCCGGCCGAAGGGGGGTTATTATGAACTCGTGCTATTTTCTATATTTATTTTACTTTTTTAAGATCTCCCGGAACTGAACAGAACTGGACCAGACAGTGGGGGGCCCTTTGTAAAAAACGTCCTTCTCGGGAATATTTCCAGCACTTCTTAGGTAAAGGCATACTTTTTTTTTACCAACGGTATAAAATGTCACGGTAGACGATCAATGGGGGGTGGGAGAATGACACATGGACCTTTTGGTAAATATGAAAGGCGTTTTCTAATTCTCTTTAATTTCAATATTGTCTTCTCAAAGACTTCAACTAGGTTCGGGTCTTATTTATTTTTAATTTTGGGCGGTTTTTACCGGGGGTCTTAAAGGGGCGTAGTTCTGGACTGTAACTATTTGAGTAAATCGCTATTATTGCTTACTCGCGCAAGTAACCAAGAGTTAACAATGGATGCTGTGCGTGAATAATCTATATTATAATAACAAATAAAATGGTCGGTGTTTCTCATTAGATTTCAATTTAAAAATATCCCAAGAACCTTTCTTAAAATTAAACGTTTCACAGCGAATTTTCTATATCGCACATATAAGGACAGTATTTTACCTAAAATTACCGCCATCTACTACTATTAGTAAAAGATTGACAGTATCCATTTAAGAATAAAGTGAAGAGGATGTTTTCTTTCGAAATGGAAAGCTTACAAACATTGGAAATGAAATAATTTATATTGGGAATTAAATAATGTATATTAGAATCTATTAATCTATTTAACATCAATATGCATGTATATTTAAATGTAATGAACCCACTTTGGAATGCATTTAACTATATTAAACCCAATCATGAATGCAGTTACTGAACTATCAAGAATCATATAACTGATAATAAACACTTACCCCAAATAGTAATAATCATTACTCAAAATATTTAAAGCGAAAGAACACAGATTATGAAAAAGTTAATTTTATAAAATGAAGGATTAAATGAAATATATCGAATTCTAAATAATCAATAATCGTTTAAAATTTTAATTTTGTAAGATATAAGTCAAAAAATATTATTAGATTATCGTTTCATCAGTTCTCACGAAATACGAGAAACTCAAGGTCCACTATGTTGGTTTAAGCAAAAACTGCATATTATCAAACCCAGAACAAGAGAATGTTTTTATGAATGGTTATACTTGAGTTACTCGCTAATGTATATCGCAAAAGGTCACAAAAACTTTATTATTATAATGTTTGTAAAAAGGCTTCGTCTTTCTCCCTGAATTATTTAATATTCTTTGTTAAGGAAAAATCGAAATGCAATACCATTTTAAAAGAGTTCATTCACGTAAATGAAATGTTTGATTTGTTTCGTTTCTATAGTAACCATTTCTGAGAACATTAGCCTCGCATTTTCTTGTTTAGCTTGGCAAGAAACACTGTCGATATTTTGAATTATGATACTGCACCAGTATTTAAGGTTGAGTTCTATGAATTCTTTAACTTAATAGAAAATATCCACCTCGAACCCATCAGATATTTATTTTTTTGTTAGTTTTTGATCTAGTTCAGGGCAATGATGAAACTTGCTACCAACATGTCTTCTTAGACATACGTATCTTTTTCACTGAATGTACCCAATAATAATAAAATAACTTCTGTGTCTATCAAATAATTTGAAGTCAACGGGAATTGCTTGAGTTCATGTCCCAGAGATTTTATTCCACAACGAAAGGATCAAAAATAGATAAATTTTAATGTTTAGGAATTTTCCATTTAACTCACTTGATATTAAATTAGTCGTTCAGGAAAGACACACTTACGAAAACACGGATAACACGTAATTTGAAACAAACATTGACAGAATAACAAACAAGTCGTCGTGTAATGTACTCGTTAATGCCTATGTAACAGTTAAAAATAAGACCCTTTATCCATGAATTTAGATCTCAGGGTTCTCTGAACTAATAGAGAAATAATTGGACGAAATTAATTTGTGCTTAATGTGAAACATTTTAAAGTTTAATTGCTCTTATAAATAATATAAAATTCTCACAAACCATAACAGCTCCAGTGCAGTGTTTTCATCCATAATTTACCAATTTTTTCTCGTCTAATTAGGAGCTGTCACGTTAAAGCGATATTTATATCTTGTCAAGCTTTCAAAATGTATTATTTTGTATTTCACCAAGGGCGAATAAAACGAACCCACTCGTTGCTGAATAAACTCCAATTACAAAATCTTTAGTTAATACGTAGGATTTACAAGTTCGCAAATGTAGCATTGGAGACGATCGTCTGATTTTGTAACAAAGATACGACTGAAGCGAGACGTTTTCGAGTCTTTTGCAACTTCGCAAACTACGTTTTCTCTCAGATATTCCGTACTGGACAGCGGTAATAAATTCCTCTTGCATCGCATTCAGTCTTGCGAGTGCGAACGAAACCATCAACGAAATTGTCAAATAGAATATAAATTGTGACGGCAGATAACACATTGATGCAACATCGCCTATACCGATAAAATCATGGGTATTAGAACTTAACAAGCAGCGTCAGAAAATAAATTAAACAAAACCTTCAATTCAAAGGAAAATAAATTTTAATTTTACCACTCTCTTTTATTTTTCAGTTATATATATATATATATATATATATATATATATATATATATATATATATATATATATATATATATATATATATATATATATATATATATATATATATATATATATATGTTAAAGGGACTCGAAGTGTTTTGTTCCTTTTCTCATGTATTTTTTAACATTTTTTAGCATTTCGCCTTCCCGTTGGCTAAAACTTTGTCTCAGAGTTCAGCACGGTCCGGCCCGAGGCCCAGCTTTCCACATTTGAAAAATTTATCGGGCCGGGCCTGGTCGGGCTTTTCAAATTTTGGAAATTGAGGGGCCGGGCCGGGCTTTTGGTAATTTTTCAAAATTGGGCCGGACCGAACTCGATTTTCTTTTAATCCAAAATTCAAAAAATAGATAAGCTTCAAGAACAAATGTGACGTTGTGACGAACATTTATCAAAAGAAACGAATAATACACGACGCTAAAGCATATATGAATTCAATTCATTGATTTTGTGTAAAAAAATTGTAAAAATTACAACTGCACTTCGTGTAACGGGCCTGTTGAATTTATAAAATGTGTTGAGCCAGGCCGGGATTGGTTAATGCATGTAACGGAACGGGGCGGGCCGGAAAAATAACTATATACTCGAACCCGGGCCGGGTTTTGGACTTTTTCAAAATGGTAAGTCACGGGCCGGGCTCAGATCAGGCCTGAAAAATTCGGCCCGTGCAGCTCTCTGCTTTGACTAATGAGACCTGTCGGATTTCACCTGAAAATTAGGAAAATACAAAGAAGCTTTTCTAGAATTAAATTCGAAAATTTTAGGTTCATTGTTGCATAGATTTATGACAATAACTGACACATCTGATCACGGGTTCATGTCCCTTAAAACATCTTGTCACCCTTCTGTAGTTGTTGATAGACCTTACCCATTCTGTACACGTCGTATAGCCTAGGAACCTCTATGAAGAAAGCAACCATCCAGTCGAATACCCAGAACATGTAACTTTATTAGAACTTAACAAGCAGCGTCAGAAAATAAATTAAACAAAACCTTCAATTCAAAGGAAAATAAATTTTAATTTTACCACTCTCTTTTATTTTTCAGTTATATATATATATATATATATATATATATATATATATATATATATATATATATATATATATATATATATATATATATATATATATATATATATATATATGTTAAAGGGACTCGAAGTGTTTTGTTCCTTTTCTCATGTATTTTTTAACATTTTTTAGCATTTCGCCTTCCCGTTGGCTAAAACTTTGTCTCAGAGTTCAGCACGGTCCGGCCCGAGGCCCAGCTTTCCACATTTGAAAAATTTATCGGGCCGGGCCTGGTCGGGCTTTTCAAATTTTGGAAATTGAGGGGCCGGGCCGGGCTTTTGGTAATTTTTCAAAATTGGGCCGGACCGAACTCGATTTTCTTTTAATCCAAAATTCAAAAGAAAGATAAGCTTCAAGAACAAATGTGACGTTGTGACGAACATTTATCAAAAGAAACGAATAATACACGACGCTAAAGCATATATGAATTCAATTCATTGATTTTGTGTAAAAAAATTGTAAAAATTACAACTGCACTTCGTGTAACGGGCCTGTTGAATTTATAAAATGTGTTGAGCCAGGCCGGGATTGGTTAATGCATGTAACGGAACGGGGCGGGCCGGAAAAATAACTATATACTCGAACCCGGGCCGGGTTTTGGACTTTTTCAAAATGGTAAGTCACGGGCCGGGCTCAGATCAGGCCTGAAAAATTCGGCCCGTGCAGCTCTCTGCTTTGACTAATGAGACCTGTCGGATTTCACCTGAAAATTAGGAAAATACAAAGAAGCTTTTCTAGAATTAAATTCGAAAATTTTAGGTTCATTGTTGCATAGATTTATGACAATAACTGACACATCTGATCACGGGTTCATGTCCCTTAAAACATCTTGTCACCCTTCTGTAGTTGTTGATAGACCTTACCCATTCTGTACACGTCGTATAGCCTAGGAACCTCTATGAAGAAAGCAACCATCCAGTCGAATACCCAGAACATGTAAAGTATACCGAAGGCATCCTCTACTCTCTTTACTAGAACCAAAAGCTCCGTGTGTCTTCGAGCCAAGTTGATCAGTTGTTCGTCGTTGTCGGGTTTCAACTCCATAAGAATGTTCTTAAACATATTTAGTTTGTCGTGTAGCACATCGCAAACCGAAATGACGAAAACATTTACAAGTACAAGAACAGTCGTGACGAAAACGAAGAAATTTGTGTCGAAAAAGGCGATTGTTCTACCGAGCCATTCCACCTTCTGAATGTAAATACTTCCATAAAAGTACCACAATGAGTATTCTTCCATTGTTAGTAGATTAATAACTCTGTTCGAATGCATGGCCGCGCGATAGATGTAGAATAATAATACCATGACAACGAGTTTAAGGCAATTTTTGAAGCTTACTGCATGAAATTATAAATTATTTACATACCAGCAAAAACGGATTTACGTAAGAAAAACGTTGAACATAGCAAATTCCCTACCCGTCCTCGACTACTATCAGAAGTGAGATGAGACTAGAAGTACTGAGCTAACCAAATTCTTCACTTGCCGAAAGTGAATATTCTTGATAACACACCAACGGTTGGTCCTCTGGTGGCGGTTTCAGAATTTCCCCTCCAAAACGTGAGACGCTCGCGGTGGTAGACGGCCAAACTAGATTCAAGCACCCGCGTCCGTGTTCGGCCGCTTTAGGTTGAGGGGAAGGGGGTAAGAAATGCTTTTGGAACTCGACCAATTTTTTTCTCAGTAGTGTAGGCGCATGGGAAGCGGCATAAAATCCTCAAACTTGTTCACTAGTGCCAGGATCTATTACCAATGCTAGAGCCCTTCACTTCTAGTCTCATCTCACTTCTGCTACTATGAATATTTTGATGGGTGTGGTTTATAATTTCAAAACACGCGCTCGCCATCTATAGGCCTTATTCTCTTATATTTTGGGATTTAAAGATGGATACTGTGTAAAGCAAGTAAATAATATTTTAGCACAAAGCAAGAAAACCACATACTTAACGAAGTTACTATTTAAAGAAACATCAATTAAATAACCCTAGCTGATCGCCGCGTACATCTTAACCCTAACGATGATAATGCAGTAGAAACCAATTTTGCTCTCTGTGATACTGCGAACGCGATCCGGATATTGCGAACACGTTTGCTCGGATGCATGCAGTGACACGCACAGACACACACACCCAGATACGTCCAGTGTAATAGCTCTCCGTGACGTCATCGTCACTCGGAGAGGTAAATATATATATAAACATACCTTTATTAGTACTAGAGTTACGTTTATATAATTCTTGATGACGAATTTGAAGATTGAAATCACAGACTGACTTAACACATTGAATTATTTCATCCTCGTTAATTACCAGAAAATTGAAGGTAAAGAGACACACGGAAACTCGCGTGAATTCGGATATGTTGACAAAAAACTCGGACAACTTATGCAGGTACATGCTATACCAAATGGCGGATCCAAATATGTAGAGAAGGTACAAAAACGTGGTAAAAAGAAGGATTAACGTTCTTTTCGGTTGGCGTGAAAAAATTAACAACACTTTACACTTCGACTCGAATCTCGTCGATTCCATTGGTTTCGGTAATAATCCAATAATCTTCAATACAAATTTTATCGGATTCAATACTCTGTAATTATTTGAGGAGATCATTGTTGATTCTTCTCTTTCTGTGTTCCAAAATGTCTATTATAAAAAAGTCGTTAACCATAGGTGAAATATGAATTTTGAATCGTTGGTGAAATGTGAATTATTTAACCATAGTGAAATGTGAATTTTTTAACCATAGTGAAATGTGAATTTATAGCCATAAGTGAAATGTGAATCATTAACCATAGGTGAAATGTTATTTTTTAACAATAGGTGAAATGTGAATTTTTAACCATAGGTGAAATGTCATTTTTAACCAAAGGTGAAATGTCATTTTTTAACCAAAGGTGAAATGTCAATTTTTAACCAAAGGTGAACTGTCAATTTTTAACCAAAGATTAAATGTCAATTTTTAATAGTAGGTGAAGTGTGAATTTTTAATAGTAGGTGAAGTGTGAATTTTTAATAGTAGGTGAAGTGTGAATTTTTAATAGTAGGTGAAGTGTGAATTTTTAATAGTAGGTGAAGTGTGAATTTTTAACCATAGGTGAAATGTGAATTTTTAACCATAGGTGAAATGTGAATTTTTAACCATAGGTGAAATAGGATTTTCTAACCACAAGTGAAATGTGATTTTCTAACCACAAGTGAAATGTGATTTTCTAACCACAAGTGAAATGTGAATTTTTAACCATAGGTGATATGTGAATTTTTAACCATAGGTGATATGTGAATTTTTAACCATAGGTGATATGTTAATTTTTATCATAGGTAAAATGTGAATTTTTAACCAGAGGTGAAATTTGAATTTTTAACCATACGTGAAATGTGAATTTTTAAAAATGGTAATTTAAGAAGTACTGAGTGGCCTTGATCTCTGGGTCCATTAATCTAAGTTTACTTGAAGCAAAGCATGTATCTATTTTATCTGCATAGAGTTCTTAAGACTAAAATATAAAGCCTTACTTTTAGCGCTTCTGTTTTGCTCAAAATATTTTGCAGCGAGTTAGAATTCAAGCAAGAAAAGTAATATTCATTTCGTAATGACTTGTGCCGAAGTTAATATTAATTTCAGGCGAAATAATGAGATAACAAATAATAGCTCGAGCGTGAGCCCTCGTTTAACCAAGATAAAAATCAATAATTGCTCACGATATAAACTAACTCAAATGCGCTTTTGGCATTTGGAAGCTAGCCACCCAACAGGTAAATTAAAAAATAGTAGTAGTATCACCAAGAGTAACAAATTGCTATATAAAACCATAAATTTGTGATCCATAATTAAGTTTTTATGTCTGAACGGGACGGACTAGTGTGCCCCCAGGCATCCTATAATTGGTCTCACCCCAACCTGGTATTATTAAACTATATGACACACTATCCCCGTGTAAGGTTTCCCTTTAGTGTACTTTTAGAATGAAACATAGGAATTGAGTAATAAAAATCTCTCCTGGACTGCTCGCTAGGTTTTCATCCTCAAAATCGTCATGGCAAAAAAAAAATAATGGTAAAAAACTTCTTCGTCTTTTTTTTTCGAAATGTAAAAACATCAGTAGCGTGAAAGGTGGGAAAATACCGCGTGATTAGTGTAAAAAACACAGGGAGAAGCTAAAGGGAACTTTTCATAGCCACGAGTAGCGCTATCAGGGAAAGAAAAATATCGTCGCGGCCAATCGATTCGAAACGCTGAGGTAAAGGAAAGGGGCAGAAGTTCCACCAAAAACCTACAGATGGATACTTAAAGAGGATGATCCGCTTATGGTATAGCTCGTGCAACAGTTGATCGATAATAGAGTATGGTATACTTTTCGAGTGTGATAGTAGACTGCAATCATTACGTAATACCAACAAAATTAGAGTATTTAATTTTGAAATTAGATATTTATTAATTTCTATGGTTTAAAAGGTTTCCGTTAAGTTTTGTAAATATTTGCGGTCACCGGTCCTCGATTTCCACCAGATACGAAGGGCAATATTATTGTTATTATTATTTTAGCTTCCTTGTTTAGTTAATTTTCGAATTATTGTCACAAGTTATCGATCTAAATATCTAACAAAATACAACAAAACAGAATTCTGATCCGTAAATTACATTACGTTAAATCACTTTTGTGTTTATTTATAATTAAAGCAAAAAAAAAACACATAAACAGTATTACAAATATATCAGACAATGATAGAACTATTTATTACTAAATTTTATCAGTGAGATAAATTCAGCACGACCACACTTGCTATGTGTCAGTTGATCGGTTTATGTTGATAAATGTTCTAATTATATTATGCAAATGATATTACAAGATGCAATCACCATTCGTGACCTTCATGCTCCCATCCATGATGCTCGTGACCTTCACCGCCATCGGATCCATGATGCTCGTGACCGTCTCCGCCATCCGATCCATGATGCTCGTGGCCGTCACCGCCATCATGCTCCCAACCGTGATGTTCATGGCCTCCATCACCCCCGCCACCACCAGAGTGACCACCATCGTCGTGTTCGTGGTGATGCTCTTTCTTGTGATGCTCACCGTCTTCCCAGTGCTTTTTGTGGTGTCCTCCGTGTTTCTTATGTTCATGATGTCCATGATAGTGCTTTCCTCCTTTGTGGTGTTCATCGCCATGGTGTTTCTTCCAGTGTCCGTGTCCATGCTTGCCATGTTTGTCAGCGTGGTGTTTGTGAGCGTGATGCTTCTTTCCGTGATCCATCTTTTCGTGCTTGCCACCTTCGTGTTTCCAGTGCTTCTTGAACTCCTTGTGATGTTTCTTATAATCTCCATCCTTGAAGATATCGTGGTACTTTTTATGGTCTCCGTGTTCTTCCTTGTGGTAGGATTTCTTGAACCCGTGCTTCTTGTGGCCCTTATCCTTATGGTGATGCTTGCCTACTTTACCCTTTTCGTGGCCACCTCCGTGCCAGTGCTTCTTGTGATGATGCCCATGGTGTTCGTGTCCGTGTTTCTTGTGCGCTTCTTCGTGTCCGCCGTGTTTTTTGAAATGATGGCCACCTTTCGTGTCGTGATGATGTCCACCGTATTTCTTGTGGTGTCCGTGATGATGGGCTCCTTTCTTGTGTCCTCCTTCGTGGTGTCCATGTTCCCCACCTTGCCCCTCTTTCTTGTGATGGTGGCCTTCACTTTCGTGACCGTGTCCATGTCCACCGTGATGGTGCCATCCCGACTCAGCCACATCGAGTTCTTTGTAGTCGTAGAGGACGTGAGTTGATTCGGCTACATCAAGTTCCGTGGTTTCATTTCGAGGAACATCGGCAAATGCGTACGAAAGTACAAAGCAGAGAATCACCAGGCCCTGAAAAAGTCAAGTGACCATTGGAAACTATTGGAAACGTTTCAATATCTACTTACCAAATGGGCTTTAACGATTGTCATTTCCACCTTCGATTTCAGCCAAGTCCAATCCTTTGTATGTATTTCGTTCACTGGATTGTAGAGATGTGATAAAATGTGTTTGCAGACCTATCCTTAAATACTCGGCTAATCGGAACATACTTCCCTAATTCCTACAAGTTTTTATTCACTATGGCAAAAAACGATCCAACAATTAATATAACAGCATTTTCATCAAAATTAAAAACTTGTGAAAATTATACTCGAAGGAACGTTAGAGTGAGGATTGAATGTAACACGGAAACATGTGGCTGTGTTCAGTGAGGCTCATCAATCGATTATTTATAACGGAGATAAGTGTTCGATAGGAATTTTTGGTTTTTTTTGGTGTTAATTGGCGTTACTGTGCTCGCACGTGGGCGATGGGGGACGGGAATGCGGACACGGTTGCTAAAATGACAGATCATTTTCATACGGAAAGGGCACTATGTGTAAAGGCTGGGTCACTGTTATTTATTTATAGTTGTCGTTGAAAAGATCTCCTTAACCTTCGATATGTGTGTGTAAATATAAAATTGTTATATGTTTTTATCTACGTTGTGAAAGACATACTGGCTTTACGATTATGATCTGTGAGTGTGTATGTTTGTGGTCTGTCTGTGGAGGCTGGATGGACAAAAATAATTTTTTAGCTTGGTGTGGTATGACCTTAATGTACCCCAACCGTTGGGCCATCTAGAATAATACCTTAGTGAGTTAGGAAACATGAATACAGTACTACATGAGCACTCACGAAACTAACACGCCCTTCCCACCCCAAACCACACCAAGCTAATACATTACTTGTTATCTTTGCTCTTAGTTTGACCCGAGCCGTAGTAGCTGTAGTAGTAGTGGCCGGGGTTGTCTCTTTCGTTAGATTTTTGCTTAAAATGAATTCGATAGTACCTCAACCCACCCATAGGGATAACTGAGCTCGGTTAAAGATTTCATATTAATTAAAATATTTCTTGCTCACAGCCGGGATTCGAACCCGGGTCGCTCTCGCAGTAGCATGACATTCTACCACTGAGCCATAGAGACTTGATAGAAGTTTGAGTTTTTATCGTTTAGTGTTATCTCTAAAGTGTCGGGGGTGAGGTGGGGTGGGGTCCCTCTTGGTCTGTGGGGTCGGATACTTCTGAATTTGTATGTTTGGGGTTTTTAACCACATCGTATCTTTGGGGTCGTATACTCCACCAGACTTCTTTAATTAAAATGAAAGTGGCGAATTTAATTCTTAAAATGACCATTAATGATCTCTAAATTTTTTCTTCGATTCGCCGGAATATTACAATTACAGCATAAGTAAATTTATACGGGTAATAATTTTATCGAGGGACTATTCACTCTTATTTTATGCACGGTAAATCATTTCAGCATTGCACTCATTAGGATAAGGTATAGAGGGGTTATCCACTCATTTGGGTAGGGTATAGAGGGGCTATTCACTCGTGCGATGTGGCTACTATTACGAGCCCTTGGGTCGTCTTGTTATATTTATTTTCTTTTTATTTATGTGCTAACATAAGCATATCAAACCACCCGTAAGCGTGAATCGGCGGGAAATTAGCCACAGGCATTGTCTAGGTAAAACTCGGGAGACAAGTCTTCCTGGTGGCACAAAAGGGAAACTTGATTCAAATCGCGCAAGGGATGCTACCGGAAGCTTGGGAATAAATACAAGGATTAATATATATCTTATTCTTACCTATTACAAGCTCTACCTCTATTTATACTTGTAATCATAACAAACATTGTCGTCTGCTAATGGGGCTAAAACGTGGATTTTGAAGTTCGCGTAATAAAGGCATGCGGCAACCTACACTTTTATCTTTTGTACTTATCCTATTCATAAGAAACCAGTTGTACTGTGTACACTTATCACTAAGAGTTTTTCCCATTTTCTTTTAAAATTCGAGACAATTTCCTGTTCCTAATCTAAACAAACAACTTGAGTCTTAAAAGCCTGTACTAAACCGATTACCGCTGCCATTTATTGCAAAAGCAGACGACTGCTTAGATTTCCGGGTTATAAGGTGGTAGGGGGACTCGGGAATTAGAGAATTGCTTCGTTTTCCCTCTAGGTTGCGTAGAACCTCAAATTTCTCTCTGGCTCCCTTGTACAATGGTGATTACCCGTGGTCCTATTGAGAATTTACGCTTACGGGTGGTTTGATATGCTTATGGTGCTAATTAAATAGATAACGATGTGGCTACTCTTAAGGACCTTGGGCCCTCTTGTTATTTCAATATTAGAATGGATTGTAGGCATATCGCCCGACGTTTCGGCATTAAAACCTCCAAAGGGCTAATACTGGGGTCGAAATATCTAACAAAATATAATGAAACAGAATTTTGATACGTAATTTTCATTACGTTAAATCACTTTCGTGTTTATTCATAATTAAAGCAAAAATAAACTCTATTACAAATATTTTAGACAACGATAGAACTACTGCAATTTATTACGTGTATTTTATCAGTGAGCAAAAACGTAGCACGACCACATTTGCTAAGCGGTAGTTGTTCGGTTTATGTAGTTAAATGAGCAACAGGGTGATGTTCTTGTTCAATTATGTAAATGATATTACAAGGTGCAATCACCATTCGTGACCTCCTTCATGCTCCCATCCATGATGCTCGTGACCTTCACCACCATCCGACTCATGATGCTCGTGACCGCCACCGCCATCCGATCCATGGCCTTCATGCTCCCAACCGTGATGTTCATGGCCTCCATCACCTCCGCCACCACCAGAGTGACCACCATCGTCGTGTTCGTGGTGATGCTCTTTCTTGTGATGCTCGCCGTCTTCCCAGTGCTTTTTGTGATGTCCTCCGTGTTTCTTATGTTCGTGATGTCCATGATAGTGCTTTCCTCCCTTGTGGTGTTCATCGCCATGGTGTTTCTTCCAGTGTCCGTGTCCATGCTTGCCATGTTTGTCAGCGTGGTGTTTGTGAGCGTGATGCTTCTTTCCATGATCCTTCTTTTCGTGTTTGCCACCTTCGTGTTTCCAGTGCTTTTTGAACTCCTTGTGATGTTTCTTATAATCTCCATCCTTGAAAATATCGTGGTACTTTTTATGGTCTCCGTGTTCTTCCTTGTGGTAGGATTTCTTGAACCCGTGCTTCTTGTGGCCCTTATCCTTATGGTGATGCTTGCCTACTTTACCCTTTTCGTGGCCACCTCCGTGCCAATGCTTCTTGTGATGATGCCCATGGTGTTCGTGTCCGTGTTTCTTGTGCGCTTCTTCGTGTCCGCCGTGCTTTTTGAAATGATGGCCGCCTTTCGCGTCGTGATGATGTCCACCGTATTTCTTGTGGTGTCCGTGATGATGGGCTCCTTTCTTGTGTCCTCCTTCGTGGTGTCCATGTTCCCCACCGTGCCCCTCTTTCTTGTGATGGTGGCCTTCACTTTCGTGACCGTGTCCATGTCCACCGTGATGGTGCCATCCCGACTCAGCCACATCGAGTTCTTTGTAGTCATAGAGAACGTGAGTTGATTCGGCTACATCAAGTTCCGTGGTTTCATTTCGAGGAACATCGGCAAATGCGTACGAAAGTACAAAGCAGAGAATCACCAGGCCCTGAAAAAGTCAAGTGACCCTTATACGATACATTGGAAACTATTGGAAACGTTTCAATATCTACTTACCAAATGGGCTTTAACGATTGTCATTTCCACCTTCGATTTCAGCCAAGTCCAATCCTTTGTATGTATTTCGTTCACTGGATTGTAGAGATGTGATAAAATGTGTTTGCAGACCTATCCTTAAATACTCGACTAATCGGAACATATTTCCTTAAATCCTACAAGTTTTTATGCACTATGGCAAAAAACCATCCAACAATTAATATAACAGCATTTTCATCAAAATTAAAAACTTGTGAAAATTATACTCGAAGGAACGTTAGAGTGAGGATTGAATGTAACACGGAAACATGTGGCTGTGTTCAGTGAGGCTTGTCAATCGATTATTTATAACGGAGCTTGAGTTCGATAATAATTTTTGGATTATTTTCCTTGTTAATTGGCGTTACTGTGCTCGCACGTGAGATGAAGTCTATTCCTAAGATTCTTTCATTTGCTCTTGGTAAGAATTTACATATCTACAATTTATTACCCGAAGAAGAACTTACATAAGTAAAATTTATTTTTCCAAGAAGTTTTGTAAGTATCGAAAAAAACCTTGTCTAGCTACAAAGTAACTTTCTTTGGGTTACTGCCTTTTTGCCCCTAACAATAATCACATACTTGCCATCATAGGGAAAGTCTCATTTAAAATGCACTTACGTGTTCGAATTTAATGGGGTAGAAGGAATATTTCTCTTTAAAATAAGACCAAGTTTGTTAAAATCTGTCAACATTTCACCAAGATGAGGCTGTAATCTCGCCTGGGCCATCTTGTTATTTAATGTCTTTCTTTGGACAGTATAATTTTTTCTAGGTGTGGTTAAGCAATCACACCTAAAATTGCGATGGTGTTTTGTCTGTGTGTTTGTGGCCAGGGGTACACGAAAAACAAAAGTGAATAGAAACAGATTAATGCAAGGTCCACAAAAACCTTAGAAATCGTAATGTGAAAGTATTGCGAAAGGAAATACATTAGTTCTATTTTATGCGTTAACAGCAATTTTCTGACTCCGGATTGACGTAAAACAAATTTGTCTGGACCCTTTGTTAAGAAAAGATCCCTTTCCCGCTCTTGAAAGTATTGGGGAAAACATAAGATAGGCATCTTCAAAGAATTTACCCGGTTAGATTGCGGCAACCCTCAAGTTTAGGGTTAATTTGATGGTCAGACTGTATCGAAACGGATTTATTGGAAAGTGAAATATTTTCTTTATAAAACGGATTGTTTGGTATTCGAGGGGGCATGGGAAATGCAGGCACGGTTGTTCGAATGAGAGATAATTTTCATACGGAAAGGGCATTATATATCCAGATGTTATATAGGTTTTTATCAATGTTGTGAAAGACAAACTGCCTTTACGATTATGATCTCTGTGTGTATGTTTGTGGTTTTTCTGTGGAGGCTTGATGGACGAAAAGACCTTTATAGCTTAGTGTGGTAAGACTTTAATGCACCCCAACCGTTGGGCCATCTGGAATATTACCTTAGCGAGTTAGAAAACCAGAATACTGTACTACATTAGCACATATGAAATTAACACGCCCTCCCCAGCCCAAACCACACCTAGCTAATACGTAAATATTTTAACGTGACTTTTGTATTTTTGCGCACAACATTATTGTCTCAAGTTATGGGTCTAAATATCTAACAAAATATAACACAACTTTCACAAGTCTTGAAACCAATATAAACCCCTCCCAGTCGAGGCGCAACTAAGAAGTTTTACTTAAATAATTACCTATAATTGATATTAATTATTTTAATCGATATCAATTTAGCTTGATTATAGTTAAATCGTTTTAAGAAATTTTATTCCTAAAACCATTTTCAACATAGCTATTGTTGACGTTTGAATTCAATTTTTGGAAATTTAGGGTATATAACTTGATTGATTCACTATAAATGATAAGAAAAATCGCAATTGCGTGAAGCTGTTGGTGGAAGCCCTTCCATTGGGAGGCAGACGTTTGTCGTAACCCTAGTCGATCGCCGCGTAAATGTTAACCTTTATGATGATAATGGTCATGGTCACTCGGAGAGGTAACAACAGAATTCTGATGCCTGATTTACCATACGTGAAATCGCTTTAGCGTTTATTTATAATTAAAGCAAAAAAATAACAAATAAACTGTATTACAAATATTTTTGACTGTGATAGAACTATTTTATTTTATAACGTGTATTTTGTCAGTGAGAAAATAATTAGCACGACCACACTTGCTATGCTGTACTTGTTCGGTTTATGTTGTTAAATGAGCAACAGGGTGATGTTCTTGTTCAATTAAGTAAATGATAATACAAGATGGAATCACCATTCGTGACCTCCTTCATGCTCCCATCCATGATGCTCGTGACCTTCACCGCCATCCGACTCGTGATGCTCGTGACCGCCACCGCCATCCGATCCATGGCCTTCATGCTCCCAACCGTGATGTTCATGGCCTCCATCACCTCCGCCACCACCAGAGTGACCACCATCGTCGTGTTCGTGGTGATGCTCTTTCTTGTGATGCTCGCCGTCTTCCCAGTGCTTTTTGTGATGTCCTCCGTGTTTCTTATGTTCGTGATGTCCATGATAGTGCTTTCCTCCCTTGTGGTGTTCATCGCCATGGTGTTTCTTCCAGTGTCCGTGTCCATGCTTGCCATGTTTGTCAGCGTGGTGTTTGTGAGCGTGATGCTTCTTTCCATGATCCTTCTTTTCGTGTTTGCCACCTTCGTGTTTCCAGTGCTTTTTGAACTCCTTGTGATGTTTCTTATAATCTCCATCCTTGAAGATATCGTGGTACTTTTTATGGTCTCCGTGTTCTTCCTTGTGGTAGGATTTCTTGAACCCGTGCTTCTTGTGGCCCTTATCCTTATGGTGATGCTTGCCTACTTTACCCTTTTCGTGGCCACCTCCGTGCCAGTGCTTCTTGTGATGATGCCCATGGTGTTCGTGTCCGTGTTTCTTGTGCGCTTCTTCGTGTCCGCCGTGCTTTTTGAAATGATGGCCGCCTTTCGCGTCGTGATGATGTCCACCGTATTTCTTGTGGTGTCCGTGATGATGGGCTCCTTTCTTGGGTCCTCCTTCGTGGTGTCCATGTTCCCCACCGTGCCCCTCTTTCTTGTGATGGTGGCCTTCACTTTCGTGACCGTGTCCATGTCCACCGTGATGGTGCCATCCCGACTCAGCCACATCGAGTTCTTTGTAGTCGTAGAGGACGTGTGTGGATTCGGCTACATCAAGTTCCGTGGTTTCATTTCGGGGTACATCGGCAAATGCGTACGAAAGTACGAAACAGAGAACCACCAAGCCCTGAAAAAGTCAAGTGACTATTATACGATACATTGGAAACTATTGGACATATTTCAATATCTACTTACCAAATGGGCTTTAACGACTGTCATTTCCACGTTTGATTTCAGCCAATTCCAAATCCTTTGTATGTATTTCCTTCACAGGATTGTTGAGATGTGATAAAATGTGTTTGCAGACCTATCCTTAAATACCCTAATAATCGGAACATACTTCCCTAATTCCTACAAGTTTTTATTCACTATGGCAAAAAACCATCCAACAATTAATATAACAGTATTTTCAGCAAAATTAAAAACTTGTGAAAATTATACTCGAAGGAACGTTATATTAGAGAAAGGATTGAATGTACCACGGAAACATGTGGCTGTGTTCAGTGAGGCTCATCAATCGATTATTTATAACGGAGATAAGTCTTCGATGGGAATGTTTGGTTTCTTTTTGGTGTTAATTGGCGTTACTGAGAACTATGCGTAATGTTCTTCCATTTGCTCTTGGTAGGAATTTAAATAAGTATATTTTATTACTCAAAGAAGATTTTTTGTAAGTGTCGAAAAAACCTTGTCTATCAACCAAATTACTTTCTTTCGGATACTGCCATTTTGCCCCTATCAATAATCACATACTTATCATTAAAGGGCAAGTATCATTAAAACGCACTTACGAAATCAAATTTAATGACGGAGTATTTTTCTCTTTAAAATAAGAAAAAGTTCGTTAAAGTCAGTTAGCATTCCACCAAGGTACAATATTTTAAAATATTTTAGAAACCAGAGGGTTCATTCAAAAATCGATTCTGATAATAATATTATTTTCCTTCCCCTTCTGAGTCATAATTCAATTGTTTCAAACTAGGCTAAGCAATAAAATTCTTTTATAAGATTAAGCCTAAGACTAAGCCTTAGTTCTTGTACATTTTTCACCTTCTACGTCACAGGGAAGCAAAACGAACTTCAGTTAGCACGAAATTTTGAAGAATTCATTTTGACATTTGAGGGATGAAATATTTCTCTGGTATATTTAACGTTTTATATGGTAAAATTTCTAAATAATTATTACTGTATTTATACGTAGTCGTACTAATAAAAATACACGTTTAAAATTTTACGATTTAAATTAGACTTGTCCTTTTAATGACATTAACTTGAGTTTTAAAATATCTTATACAACGAATCTGATAGTCACTCATGCGCGACTATAATGAAAATAAAAATATTGCACGCATCATTGGTAAGACTGCTCAATGGTGATGGACCAAATTCAATAATCACTTTTTACACAGAGAAATTTTAATGGAGTATGTGTTTGGGAAGCCCGGTATCAAAATTAAACGTGTGGTCTGAGATATTTGCGGTCAAAAGTCACACAATCGAATGTCTTTAGCAAAATCATTCGGGGGAAATTTTCAAGCAAAGCTCAGAATGCAATATAAAACGTTTAAATACAAACGTAAAATTTCATTGGAATTGGATATTATTTATTTTATACACTTCGAATTCTTGAAATCAGTTATTGGAACATAGCTCATGATTTGTTATGTTTGATCAGGATTGTTAAGCCGGACTAATTTGGAATTAGTAGATAAATCAAATTCTCAATATATATCACAGTTTAATCTCAATTTTAGCTTTCCACGGTTTTTATATAAGTTATTGTTATTTCGATAACAGGCATACTTACTTTGCGTTGCTGCGGCCTTGATCATGATAGAGGCGGGCTGAGGTGAGATCCGATCATTGCACTTCGATCGGATTGATACCCTCACCACTTTCACAATCTGTGAACTGTGGGCGTCCAATTTTTGACAGCGGGGGACGTGCGTTCGCGCTCACCCCCACTTACCGTTTAATGTATAAAATAAACATAAACCCGATGTAACTTATTGTCAGGGCTCTTTGGAATCCTCCCGTTGTTAGAAACGTGATTGAACCGAATTCCCGTTGATATAAACGCCATTGGACCGAATTCCCGTTGATATAAACGCCATTGGACCGAATTCCCGTTGATATAAACGCCATTGGACCGAATTCCCGTTGATATAAACGCCATTGGACCGAATTCCCGTTGATATAAACGCCATTGGACCGAATTCCCGTTGATATAAACGCCATTGGACCGAATTCCCGTTGATATAAACGCCATTGGACCGAATTCCCGTTGATATAAACGCCATTGGACCGAATTCCCGTTGATATAAACGCCATTGGACCAAATTCCCGTTGATATAAACGCCGTTCAACTGAATTCCCATTGAAAGAAACGCCATACAACCGAATTCCCATTGAAAGAAACGCCCTCCCACCTATTTGCCACAGATAGAAACGCCTTTCAACCGAATTCCCATTGACGTAGACTCCATTCAACCGAAATACAATTGGTAGAAACGGCATTCAACCGCATTCCCATTAATAGAAACGACATTCAAACAAATTCCCACTGATAGAAACACTATTCAACCGCATTCTCATTGCAATTCCTCCTAAAAATAAAGAAAGTCAGTCAAACTCGTGCCTTTGCATTATCGTTTTATTTCAGTTTTAAAATGGCAGTTTAAAAAAAAATATTTATTTTTAGCGAACACTCTTAAATTAATTTTACGCGGAAGGGAAACTTTAGACTTGTTTTCTTAAGGCATAGCCCACTCGATCCGCGCTCACGGACGCAATCTGCTGATCTGCTCTAAAACATAAAATTACTTATGTTAATACTAATTAAAAAATATTCACTTTGGATCACTAGATTTTACATCTAAAGTCATCTTGAATCTTTTGCAAAAGTGTTCTTGAACGCAACTATTTGTATATCTATATTTAATAAAAAATTTCCCTAAACTTCTTTAACAAAGTGTTAGCCCTTCATTTATCCATGGCTAAGTGTTTCAACTCCATTTCTTTCTTAATTTTCTTGTCTTTGTTGGAAAATTCCCCAAATTTTCATTTCCTTTGTAATCTTTATTCTTGATGTACTTTTGCAGTTGCATGTCCTTCAAACCGTTTTCCTTGCCATAATTCACAAAACATAAAAAATCGAGAAAAAGTTAATAGTTAAGTGCGGTTTTTTCCAACAGTATAAATTTACATACAAAGATGTGACATAATTATTTGCTTGGCCTTCATGTCCGAAATAAAGTTTACGTTTTAGTTATTATCGAGATTTACTAGTCAAATTTAACGACTTCCATCGAGGAAGAATTTACGCCATTAAAATTGATTTAAATCTAAAAACTTTAGCAATACATTTCTTGAGCGGTTTTGCAATAAATATTCTTGTATAAAGGAAAAGTTCTGTTAACATAACATTATACCAAGAAGTTATATCTAGTATCTCAGAGAGGAGGTATAAATTCGCCAGATTTCCAGCTTTATCTCCAGTCCAAACGTAGGTCAGGAGTTAATCCCCGTCTCTAAATTACAACCAGCATCTCATTGGTTCTTGAATACTCACGTCAGAGCGACGACGCGAGTGACAAAAATTACAGTCATATTTTCCGACTGAGGAGAGGCGAAATAGCCCGGTGGCCTCCTTTTACGTCCCCCCTTGTATTTTGAAAGGGGGACTGGGACTACGGCGCGCGAATACAAAGGCATCTTATACCTTCTCTCTGAGATACTGATATAACTTCTTGATTATACCTTAAAATCCCGGCCTTTTTCTAAATATTAAAGGAAAAATATTAAAAATAATGATCTCCTATTACAAAATAATTAGCATTTAGTTAGTCTTAAAAATATAGACTACTGCACCGCCATTGAAGTAGTGGCGTCTGCTAAATCGAACCTCTTACCCCTTACCTCTCTCAGCCTGTGAGAATTCAAGCAAATTCCTTTACTCCCGTAGAGGTAAGTGACTCGATTTAGCAGACGAAACCAATGACTGCGCTGTAGTGCATTTTTTAACACTAATTAATTGCTAACTATATTGTAATAAAAGATCCTTTATCAGGGATAGATTTATTTTTTTAAGACGGAATGGACAACGTTTGGCCTTTACTTCAGTCCGACTCATAGCCGAGTATATATAGCCCCTTCCTTCAATACGTAACCAAAAAATTAAATTATCTTATTGGCTCACTAAAACTACGTATTGGTGACGTTGCTGACAAGGAGGGCCAAAAATACGTAATTCCTGTTTACCTCTGTCGCTATGACTACGACCCCTCATGCGTTGTACAGATAAGCGTCTTCACAGGGGTTCAAAATGGAGCCATCCTAAAGCGAGAGTCCGGAAATTATTCGGGAATTCTTTTTAATAGCAATTAAGAAGGTAGTTAGTGAATTTGGTGCCGTTGTTTTGGATTTGGAGTACATCTGTAAGGGTGAAAAGTGTTCGCTAATTCTTTCTTAAGCCAATCATGTCTACTATCCTCATGATTTTGTAAACGCATTTGATGAAGTTAACCAAGGCTTAGTGAATGGCCAGGAGTTTTGTGAGCTTAGTGTTTGGTTAAAACCTGTTCGTGTTGTAATATCTATGAAGACTTTAACTCAATTCTGACTCACTTTTAATCTTCTTGGGTCTTCCCCGTTTTTTTTTTCAGTTGCAAGCCCTATGTCTTGTGTAACTTCCATTTTTAAACAATGTTATTTCAAAAATTACCAATCCGAGCCCATTCCAACTTGGCAGACGAAGGGGCAGACGACGTTTATTTGACCCGGATATACATACAACGCCATAACGAAGGGCGCGTTCAGTAACGCTCAACGGAGGCTCCGTTGAATGCGCATTCGCCACTGAACGATTTTCGGAACTTCCGGTTTGACGTCACGATTGTAAGCGAAGAGGCATCGAAGTCATCGGCTGCAAGAGCCGATTACTTCGTTGAGCAACGCAATTTGTACGTAGAGGCAATGGCGGAAACATATCTCCCTGAAGGATTTCGAGAAGTTAATTTGACTGATAATTTCGGAAATGTTAATAAAATCGGTGTTGCAGCGACTGAATGCGAAAAAATAATGTCTGATAGTATTTTATGGAATTTTTTTCGATTATATCTTTGAAGCTTAAAAAGTTATTGGGTTTTAAAGCTTAAGCCTTGGCTAAGTTACCGGTCAGAGTTTGCTCTTATTTCGGCTAGCAGGCCCTCGCTTATACATTTCCATGAACAGTAAGCAGACGACACAACGCAAAGTTCGCAAAAAACCGTTCAGTAGCCTAATACGTCGCATGACGTCACGTTGATCAACGGAGCTCAACGAGTTTGGTCTCCGTTGAGCGTTACTGAACGCAGCCGAAAATAAGACCCGCCTCTTTTTTCATACCCCTCCGTCACGGGTAAGGGGGTCGTGGACTTGGACGCGCACCCGAATAACCCTGTTACCCATTCCGTCTTAAAAAAAATAAATCTATCCCTGCCTTTATTAATAAAGATTTTTTTCCGTTTTTATTTGGCTGAAGGCCATTTTTTTAAGATCAGGGATTCATGTAATTTTTGAAGCAGGCATAGAGAACAGGGTAATTTTGGCGCGCCTCTAAGTGCCCGACCCTATACCGCGGGACAGGGGGAGGGTATGAAAGAAGAGGCGGGTCATAGCAACAGAGGTAAAAAGAGCTACATATTTTTCTCCGTCCCTGTTAGCAACGTCATAAAAACATAGTCTCAGTGAGTCAATACGGCAATGTAAAACTTTCGTTACGTGTTGGAGGGAGGGGCTCTATACTGGGCTACGAGTCGGACTGAAGTAAATACTAACCGTTCTCTATTCCTGGCTCTAAAATTACATCTATCCCTATAGCGTTATTTTATCTGGAGTTTTACTTTAAGTTTTATCTTAAAATAAAAAATACTGGAATGTTGTAGGCCTAAGTAACTTTTTCGCCTTCAAGGAAACATACGTAAATCAAGGTATTTCGCAACTCTATAATAGCGCCTCGGAGAACAACCGAATGCGTTAACTTACATTTA
Organism: Phalangium opilio; assembly: GCF_054372755.1. Classification (NCBI taxonomy): domain Eukaryota; kingdom Metazoa; phylum Arthropoda; class Arachnida; order Opiliones; family Phalangiidae; genus Phalangium; species Phalangium opilio. The sequence goes on from NW_028324166.1 coordinate 5,594,659, forward strand.
AATAAAGAACCTTGCCCTAATAACATAATAAACTTCACTTGAAATTTGACTTTAGAGTAGGCGTTTGATAACCGCGTATTTAATCTCAAGCGTGCCGCGAAAGCAAAGAATCAAACCTTGGACTTGACTATTTATTCATGTAAAATATGTACTTTTAGATTTCAGAACCGATTTATAAGTAACGCTGTGTATCTGAAGTATCTCTTGAGTTGAGTTTGCTCAAATTTTACAAATATAAAAAATATTGGTTATTTTTACAAATATGGCAGAAAGAAATGGATTGCAAGTGTTAACGAAAAGTGAAATGAAAAAGTAAGTGCACTATGATTTATTATAACTCACAACAGCTACACTTTGAAATATATTTTAAATCGGTTACTTTGGAACTAGCTTTTTACTTGGTTAGGTTGGGAAAAATTGGACGTGCATAGTATGAAGCATAAATTTGTGTAAAATTTTTGTACTAACTTAGGAGATAGAACAAAGTAATATAATAATCTATGCTAATCGTATTTTAGCGTTTTAACAATCTGAAAATTATTCAAATAATGACATGCTTTATTATTGTGAACAAAACATATTGTAATTCAAAGTTCCAAACCGTTTATTTGTTTCAAAGTAATAAAGATGTAAAGCACCTTAACGCTTATGTTTGAATTAATTTACAAATTAATTTTAAATTAAATCTCAAATTGCAAATTATCATTGAATGTTATGAAAAAAATAATCAAAAAAACACTGCTACTCAGTTTTTGGGGAAAAAATTCGAAAAAAATCTTTAAAACAAATACAGGATTGGCAAAAATCAAGACTTTATCCAGGAATAAAAAATCCAGATGGTACTTTTAACCGGTTCATACCAATGTTTAAACCACAAAGAAATTTGAATAAAGGTCACAAGCACTCGTAGGACGATAGTTTCACAGATTTTTTTGGAAGACGACATAGTTTCAGTTTCGTTATAGCTTATGAAACTCGTGTTTTATTATTTTTTTTGTCAGGGATAGATATAATTTTAGAAGCAGGAATGGAGAATAGAGTTATCTGGGCGCGCGTCGAAATCTCCCTTCCCCGAGACGGAGGGGGGTATGAAAGAAGAGGCGCGTCATAGCGGTATCTTCCCATAGCGACAGAGGTAGAAAGGAATTCTGTATTTTTCACCGTCTCTTTCAGCAACGCCATCAAAACGTAGTTTAAGTGAGCCAATAAGATAATTTACACTTTTTGTTTACGTGTTGGAGGGAGGGGCTCTATACTGGGCTACGAGTCGGACTGAAGAACAACAGTTCAGGACCATTCCTACTTCTAAAATTACATATTTCCCCGCTATTACTAAAACCATGTGGCATTCGGAATTAAACGCTACTGGCAAGACACTGACCAAAAGTCTTTCAAATATATGAAATATTTGAATTTCAGTTGGTCTGTAATCTTGCATTTAATTCACATTGGGTGGTTCGTTTTTTATCTTTCAGCAATTCGATACCGCTCAGTTACGTGCACAATGCTAGCAACAAAAAGTTTTCATATAGCACCGTGTGTGATGTGCTGGAAAAGGCGGCATTCGATGCACCAAATACACTGGCAATTATTTCAAGTCAGCAGGGCATACGTAAAACGTACCGTAAGCTGTATGAAGAGGTACGATAGATATTTAATAACTTTAATCACCTACATTTTGTCTAAAGAAATCTTTATCACACCTCTTAATGGCAGTGTTTTTGAAGTTAATTTAAAAGAAATGGTAACATAACATTACACCTTAAAAGAACCGCCTTTTTCTAAATATGAAAAGAAAAATATTAAAAAAATTGACAATCTCTTATTACAAAATAATAAGCATATTATTAGTCTTACAATCGAGGATTATTGCCCCGCCATTGATTTAGTGGCGTCTGCTAAATCGAACCACTTACACCTGCAGGATTGGTTGAATTCTCGCAGGCTGAGAGAGGTAAGTGGTAAGTGATTCGATTTAGCAGAAGCCACTAAACCAATGGCGGATGGCGCAGTAGTCCTTGTTTTTAACACTTATTAAATCCTAATTATTTTGTAATAAGAGATCATTTTTTTCCCTTTTATAAATAGTAAAAGGTAGTTCTTATAAGGTATAATACTATGATACAAGAACGTTTCCTTTAAGGGATCATCATTATCAATTACTAGGCCTAAAAAGTTTAGGCACTTTCAAAGAGCGAAAGTCAAAGATTTCAAGGTTCAATCTTCATTAGAGGTAATAAATATTGAACCTTTGTTCCTTGATTATTTCTTCGTTCAATTACCAAAGCTATTCCTATACGTATACCTTAAATCTAGCTAAGCTACTAGATTGACTATCACCAATGCAGCCTAATCGTAAGCTCTGGTTGGGTGCAAAAGTTCTTTGTCTATAACTTGTGATCAAAGCGAAAGATAACGGTTCAGTTCAGTTCAATTTCCAACAGATTTATTTTCTGCCATTAAAAGTTGGGATTCTTTATGATAATGCAATATTCATCAAAATTCACAATTGTTTCAATATCCAGGTACAATTATTGTCGGCCAATTTGCTGGATTTGGGTTTAAAGAAAGGAGATCGTGTGGCTCTTTGGGGTAAAAACTCCTACGAATGGCTGCTATCCGCTTATGCATTGGCCAGAAATGGATTAATTAACGTAGGTAGATTACACAGGGTGTTTCTGATAAGTCTGCCATCTTCCATATATTAAGGGTCATCCGTAAAATACTCCAATCTTAACTTGAAAACAGTGGCCTGAGCGGAAAAATGTCATAGAAAATGTTTGACTCAAATTGTACAAAGAACACAACCGTTAATGTATGGCAGACTTATAAGTAATACCCTGTATAAAGCAACACCCAAAGTACGTAACGATTCCCTTTATATATAAATCTATTGAAAAACTATATTATACGCCCTCTAGACATAATTATGTAATGAAACCAAGGGTTAGGGAATATATTTATACATCCACAGAGCACATGTGTGATAGGCCTGTTACAAAATTTTTAAAGCTCACGAAAAGTGACTAATTTCAAAACTAATATTATCTGCTGCCCTCACAGTTAATATAAAGGAATAAGGACACGAAAATTCAAAAGATGTTTTTCATTTTTGTAAAAATAAAAACCTTGGGGCTTCCGTAAAATTGATACGACTGTCTTTTTAAATAGAATGATCCATTAAACAATTACTGTTTCGCGACCTATCTGGGTATTTAAATAAGCAGTCCGGATCTGTGTATATATTGGGATATTCAAATATTGTTTGGCCAAGGGCGGGATAATCGCTGTTTTCAACTATTATTTTAAGGTTAAAACATTTTATGAGTAACAAAAAGTATATATCCAAATTCTACGTATCTAAATACGAAAATAAAAATTCAAACGGAAAATGATTTAAATAATTTGTTCTGAGTGTAACCCTTTAACATGTACTTTCATATTGATTAACAAATTGATAATTTTATATGCCTTTATGTAATTTAGGTTCCTATTTGTCCCGCATTCAAAGAGCAGGAGTTAAAGTATTCTCTTGAATGTGTAAGTATAATTTTAAAATTAGCAGTCTCTTGGTTACTTCCACTTCGATTTTTCCAAAAGTCTTCGTGATGAAGCGATATATTTTCAAACATTTTGCATGAATGACGCTCACAACTTATTGCCATCCTAACCAATGGGCCAGATGGAAACTTGCTCAGGGGCCCCACTAATATAGTATCCCTTAGAATGGGTTCACATATTCCAAAACAAATAAAAAATTTTGAGTAAAAACTTAGCGATATTATTACCACTAACTATTGTTTAAAATACTCAGTTTACATATTATTGAAGTAATATCTATTCGTTAACATTAATTAGGTTGTACATTTTTAGTTATATAGTTTACTTAAATTCATTGATACTAGATTGTTTAAATATCAAAATCATAGAAATTCCGCGTAAGATTATTAAATTGCGTATAAGCAGCACCACAAGTAGAATAATCTTACACCTAGTTCCTATGTAAGATTTTTTGCCGTAGCCTCAGGGTCTGAAAGTTCTGACGTTAAGCTTTTTAAAGTTCCCAACGGAGCTCGGGTGAATGGAGAGATAAAATCTCTAAAATATCGGCCACGACCAAGAACGAGCTTTTGAAGCAGCGCTCCACAGCGGTGGAGAGTGAAGCAAAACAGGCGGGGTTAATTTATTTATCCGAGTAAGTTCAAGCAAGGGGGTGGAATTTTTTTTGTAAGACCCAGCTTTCCGCGGCTGATGTTAGTTGGCGCCGAGAAAAAATGTTAGTAGAGTAAAACTTTGGGTGTTCAACTACCATTTACTCTACAGTAAATACATTCGGCCTAGCCTTGGGATATCAAGTTTTAGGAACACTCGAAATGAGACGTTCGTTAGAGAGAACTTGACACACAATACCCTCATTCCTAGGCTGGAAAGCTATGTTCTTTTAGAGCATCTCCTTTTGGCAGCACCGAAAATTCGACTTCTGTTATTCTGTAGTTTTACAACAACTATAATAAATGTTTCGACAATTTATATTTTCCAAGGCTCAGTGTAAAGCACTGATAATCCAGGAAGACTTGGATGATACTCCGTATTACGACATTCTCTGTCGAATTGATGGTGGTATTGCGCATGCGTCGTCTTCGGAGTTAAATTTGACTGAACTACCGCTTTTGAAGACAATTCTATATATCTCCAGAACTTCCAGCCCCAAAGCGTGAGTCAATTATTTTTATGGCCTTAGTTTAGCACAATGTTAATTTTTTTTAAATCAACTTGCATTTTAGGGGTACTATAAGTTTCTACGAATTGCTAAATAAACCACGACAGATGTCTAATTTAACACACAGCGGAGTTTGTTCCGATGATATCTTTCTGCTGCACTATACCTCGGTAATTAACTATAATAACCATGGGGTATTATAAAGGCTTTAGATGTAACCGACTTGACCTCTAACCCTAACCTGCATGCACCAAGGAAGATCAAGTAGTGTAGGAATGCATCTCGACAGAAATCTGACAATTTGGATTTAAGCAGAAGTTAATGACTTCTTATCCTGGGAAGTATTGGACACGAAGGCTTTATATAGTATCCATCGCTGCAAGTCAAAATTGCCTATCGAAATCGTAAAAGAGGGTCGAAAGTTTCCTCCCCACTATTAAAACTATCTAATCTACTGAAAAAATCCCACGCCGAGAGGCTATGGCACTCAAACTGTGGGACGTGTTCAAAACTTTTTCAGCGCCAATCGTTGAAAAGCCGTCTGTCTAGAACTCTATGAAAATCCATTACAATCCGTGGGCACTGGGCCTAGGACCCCACACTAGTTTGACCGGAATTTCTAGCAAACCCTATTAACAACTGTTCTTGTCACCGTTTCTGATTCGTTGCGGGCGCGCAAATCAGCCTGCCAGCTCAAAATGAGGGAAAAGCCGTACGTGGCGCGGTGATCGGACCTAATAAGAAGTTGGCTAACAGAGATGGTTCCGGATATGGTTAGAGTCCAATACTTCCCAGGATAAGAAGTCATAAACTTCTGATTTAAGATTAGATATGTGGTGGGAAATGAAAAATAGAGTTGGTTTAGTGCTATAGTAAAAGTATACAATTCGCGTCTACGACTACAAACCACTGAGAACAAACATTCTGCACCTCTGAGTAAATAAGGTTTACTAGTAAAGTAGATTACTCCTAGAACATTTATAATACTCCTGCTTTGGTCCACATGGCGATGATGAAGAACTATAGGAAGCCTTGTAAAGTAATACGTAAATGACACTTTTTATTGCATCAATTGAATCTTTTGCTTAAAAGAAAAGAAACTATTTAATTACTAAAAGCAATTCACTGTAAACCTTGATTGAAAGTGTGAAATGATGCTAGTAAACTGTGCTTTTGGACCTTTTAGTGCTTTATTTGCACTATGTTAGATTCAACGTTATTTCCTCAATAATGGAGTCAGTTGAGTTCATTATTCCTAACGAATTAGAAATAGAAGACGAAGAACAGTTATTTTTTGATTGGCTTTCGAAAGACCAGCGTCACAATCAAAATGAACTAAACTTTCACCATTGTGAAAGAGAGATTGTTTAGAGATCACGTTTAGAACTCAGTTTAATGTTTTCCGTATTATAGGGAACGACCGGAGCCCCGAAAGCTTCCCCAATAACGCACTTTGCCGCTACAAATGATGGAAAATTCATAATGGAACGTTTTACAATAAATGAGGTAAAAGAATATTTAAATGATAACAACCAAGGCCCATCAAGTTTTTAGTTTTTTTAATCATTTAATCGTGAATTGCGGCATCTTTATTGCTTATTCTGTCACTCTCCTAAATCTGGCTATGGGCCGTCAAGGCTAAAAATGAAAGCACTTTAAGTTGTATTAAAACTAACTTCATGAACAAAGGGTTTTTGAAATTCAAACGCATTATCTTAAATTTAATAAATGTCTCAAACTTTTCAGCAAGTGATAATGTGCCTACCCTTACCGTTATATCATTCTTTTGGAAGCATTCTTACAATGTCAAGTGCCTTGAGTCGTCACTGTACCGTTGTACTCCCATCATCGAAATATAACTCCAAAATTACTTTGGAATCAATCGTGTCTGAAAAGTAATATAGTAAAATCTTTAGCGTAGGTATGAAAGTTAATTTGTAACTTTTCTTCGCATAGGTGTAATATATTGCTTTGTGTTGAATCGATGATTATCGATATAACAAAACTTCTGCAAGAAAATGTGGTCGACTTGTCTCATTTGAAAATTGGTAAGCTATTTCAGTTGGGTAGCTAACAATAGTGCCATAATACTTCTATAAAAATTTGCATTTGTCTACGAAGAAAGGAAAATTTCTATATTTACCAACTCTTTTTAGTTAAAATGGTAGTAAGTAGCATGAAATGATTTTAGTTCCAAAGCCGCGTGTCAATAGGTCATTATCCTGAAATATTCAGACGACATTTGATTAGGTGCCTTACTAGCGCCTCCCCCCCAATTGTCTATCATCATTGTTCCCAATGATACCTACGGGACAAGCTTCAAGGAATGCTGATCGGATATCGGGCACGGGTAACGAAAGCGTTACACCGTCGACGGTGAGCCCAGTCAGGAAGAGGTCGGTGACAGAGAAGGGCAAAGGCCGCAGGAGGCTCGGGATGACGGGGGAGTTCCTTCCAGTTACAGCGGTGCCATACGGTCCAGAAATGTATCCCCGACACTCAAAAGGATTGCCAATAGCAGTAATGACGCCAAGGCAACACCCTGGCGAGGGCGAGGTGGTAAACATAACGTTCGTGGCTCGAAGCAAGGAACGGACGGAACCAATGGCGGACCCAAGGAGTATCCGAACTGGCACACTAGAAGAATTTGAGCCCCTTCCGCCACGATAAGACCTTATGCTCTGCTCCACCACGATAAAACCTTATGCTCTGCTCCACCACGATAAAACCTTATGCTCTGCTCCACCACGATAAAACCTTATGCTCTGCTCCACCACGATAAAACCTTATGCTCTGCTCCACCACGATAAAACCTTATGCTCTGCTCCACCACGATAAAACCTTATGCTCTGCTCCACCACGATAAAACCTTATGCTCTGCTCCACCACGATAAAACCTTATGCTCTGCTCCACCAGGATAAGACCTTATGCTCTGCTCCACCGCGATAAAACCTTATGCTCTGCTCCACCAGGATAAGACCTTATGTTCTACTCCACCAGGATATGCTCTGCTCCCCGTTGTGACCACCCGATGCCGCGGAGGGGGATTATCCCGAAACACAGCATAGGCTTCTGATAAGAAAGATATGGACTTATCCTATCATCTTGTTTGAATTATTTACCAGTGATCAATTAGTAACATTGCTCATTCGTACACTTGTTTGATGTAATCGTAATGGTCGGAAAGAAAAAATGTGCTTAATAGTGTCTTAGGAAATTTCAACTTTCCCTCGTCGAATAAAACTTACTACTCCATAATGAAAATTCTATTCATAAAATGTATCTCTGATTCTTGTTCTAGTTTCATTGGGTGGTTCTGTTTGCCATCCTGAAATAATGACGCAAGTGAAAGAGTTACTAGGTGCAAAACCACTTGTAAGTAATAAAATCATTAGCCTGTAGTATGTTTCAATCTAGACAGTTTATTTTGTTTCTTGTTCGTTTAGTTAAAGAAATCTTTTAAAATCACACAGGACTCTTTTTCCTTATATAAAATTTAACTTTGTTACTTTTTTATTTAATTTTTTAGATTGGTTATGGCATGACAGAATCGTCCGGTGCAATGGCATATGGTTCTTATGAAGATGAATACGATTTTAGCCACGAGGGTATTTGCGGAAAAGTAATGGATCATGGAGAGGTACGGATATTTGTAAATTATAAGTACGTGTGCAGTAGGTCTCTTGTCGTAAAACAAATTTGTATAGAGAAATGTAACTAAATAATGTATAGAGTTTAGTTGTGCTCCACTTGTTAATGGGCTGAGCAAAACGGGAACGTAAGCTCAGAGTTCTGTCTGACATCATTACATACGGTTTCACATACTGAAAATTGTAAAGTTGTATATACGTTATCTTTATAGAAAAAAATAACCTGAAAGGCAGGACGGTTGCCTGCACTGTTAGTCCTTCCTCCTTTTTGGTTTACTATCCGCGAATAACCCGACAATCAGTTTGAACTTGACACCAGAGAGAATTTATAATAGGGAGTAGAAGCTCTTGCCCTTGACAGTTCTAAATACAATGTAGCTCAAACAAGTAGGCTGCGACGCTAAAACTGGCCAGGTAAATTTCCGGTCACATGACACTCCTTTAATTTTAAAGTTTGCCCTCAATCACTGTTGGTTGTACAATTATCCAATAAGGGTTCGCGAATTCGAGTGCGACTGGCACCATGAGGAGTTATTTTAAGTCAGATGTTTTCCTTTCCCTAAAAAGGTAGTGTCCATATCCCCTAGACCCTCCCGCAACATTCTAGACCCACCCTAGAGGGAGGGGCCACAAAAAATAGTACCGGAAATAGACCTGGCCAGTTTTGTTGATCACGTGATTTTTGAGCTACATAATATTCCTCAGTTTCCACTCCCTATTATAAATTCTCTCTGTTGACACGGTTAGATGAACGAATATTTTTCTGTCCGGGTAGTTTCTGGTAATTTGAAAAGTAAAGTTCGGGTATCGGAGCGAGTGCCCGACCTACTCCCCAAACTATACACAGTTATATTAGACAGTTATATTTCAGCTTCAACTCAACCACCTAACCATGGACAAGTTAAGTTGTTAAACCTGCCTTAACAAATGGCAACGCGTAGCAAGAGCCCTAGCACAAATCATCGTCAAATTTTGCTATTTTACTAGGGTTAGGTGATGAACTTGCGACACCCGCCGCCACAGCGCTAGTGTCAGGCGTTGCTCTAAGCAAATCTAACTCCCTAATCAGTTGCCTGTTCATGGTTAGGTCATCTGAGGCTCCAGTAAAATTACTCATTCGTAACTGCAAATTCGTGATTTTCCAATCTGATAAAAAATATACATGATTTTAATGTTTTGGTTAAACTTAGGTGAAAATAATCGACCCTAACGGAATTGTACCATTGGGCAAATTAGGCGAAATATGTTATCGAGGTTTCAACGTTTTTCCGGGTTATTGGGGTAACGAATTGCAAACAAATCAAATCCTTGATGAATACCGATGGTTGCACACAGGGTAAGCCAGGTGCATGAGGTCGAAAATAAGTAAATTATTATAGCATGCAATTTTTAAACGAAATCTTCGTTCTTCTCCATAGTGATTTAGGTTTTTTTGATGACGAATATAATCTACACATTGTAAGTCGTCTGAAAGACATCATCATAAGAGGAGGAGTGAATATTTATCCTACTGAAGTTGAAGACTATGTGTTGCGGCATCCAGAGGTTGATGAAGTAGCTGTAAGTTATTTTATGCGTTTGGAGAGGTGCAGTTGCTATATTGCATTAGCTTTTTATTTTCAACTTGAAACGCGGACTGATTTTCACCAAAGAGGATGTATAAGAAGGGAGACTGGTTTTGGAAAGGGGGAGGTAATAAAAACAGAGGTGGTCGTTGTTTGAAACAAGCTCATAAGGCTAGAGCAAGGAAGCTTGAACGCATGTGCGAGAACGTACGCTCTCTTGCGGTGAGGGGGTAGCAGTAACCACGGTAACCTGGGAACGGCACAGTACCGTTTTAAGGACGGTGGACTACGTGCATATTATTTGACTCCAAACCTCTCATTTTATGCATCCTCCTTGTTTTCACTGAGTCAAAAGTCATTGCAAAACTAAATTATTTTTATTTATTTCTAAGATTTGTATACTGATTTTTAAAGTACACTAATTTCTTAGGTTGTGGGAATTCGTGATTTGAAAATGGGCGAAGAAATTTGCGCTTGCATCGTAACCAAACCTAATGCTACCCTTACAACAGATGACATTAGGACATTCTTGAAAGATAAGGTAAACTTTCTGTAATAAATCAATTCTTAAACTGCATGCTTCACCCATGATTGCAGTACTCAAATAATATTGAGGGGCTAGCAGAAATGAAAAAGGGTCGAGTGTTTTAAAGTACTACTCGAAAATTCATTTAAGAATATATAACTTGAAATGGCTCTACAGTCTCCCAATTTCCAGTGGCAATATTCTAGGGATGGCACGTGTTGCAATATATTTTGCAGTAAATGAAAAGACATTCCTACAAGACCTAGTGAATGCCAGTGAAAAAGAACTAGAAACTACATGTAGAATAAAATAACCCTCGTACCCGAGACAGTTGTTATTATTATTTAAGGGTGTTAATTGATTAATAGATTCATAGTTTTATCACTTAAATCGGAGTTATTATCAAACTTTTAGTTGCTGTTCTAGTGTTGTTATGGCACTGTACTAACGTAGTTATTTGTAATGTCTAAGTCACACGGATCTTCTAAAATTTATTAAGCCTGGCACAATGAAAAATACGTTTAATATAAATGCGACCATTAATATATTTTTTCTCTGGCATTGTTTGAAAATATATTTATTTTCTTGTAGGTGTCACATTTTAAAATTCCGAAGTACTGCATGTTCGTTGATTCTCTGCCAAAAACTGTATCAGGAAAAATTCAACGGTTATTGGTGACAAAAACCGCCAATGGAGTATTTCAAGTTAAATAGCTTGAAACTAAAAATATATTGATATCTATCTATATTCAGAATTTTCCTTGTTAAATCTCTTACTATATGCATTAAAATATTTTATAAATTATCAACACGTCCATCGCCCGAGCTTTCAAGCTTTTTCGGGTGGACGAACCAGAATCACGCTAAATAATTATTTTGAAGTGGTGTAAACCGTGTAATCGTTTAGTGATAGTAAATATAATATATTAAAGGATATAAATTGAAAGGTTACTGCGTACAACTTAGTTAAAGTTTTAATTAGCAAGTTGATAAAAAAACAGCAGTTGTTAAATGACTTGCTGACATCTCTTGCACAAATATTAAGCTGTGCTATATATTTTAGTCTACAATTCATTGAAAAGGCTAAAATAATTGTAATTAGAGTCAATATGTTTGCGAATATATTGGAATACACCAGAGAGATTTTATAATATGGAGTGGAAACTGAGGAATATTATGTAGCTCAAAAATCACGTGATCAACAAAACTGGCCAGGTCTATTTCCGGTACTATTTTTTGAGGCTCCTCTCTCTAGGGTAGGTCTAGAATGTTGCGGGAGGGTCTCTAGGGGAGATGGACACTACCTTTTTAGGGAAAGGGAAACGTCTGACTTAAAATAACTCCAAATGGCGCCAATCGCACTCCAAATCGCGAACCCTTAATGGTTAATTGTACAACCAACAGTGATTGAGGGCAAACTTTAAAATTAAAGGAGTGTCATGTGACCGGAAATTTACCTGGCCAGTTTTAGCGTGCAGCTACATTGTGTTTAGCACTGTCAAAGGCAAGAGCTTCCACTCCCTATTATAAATTCTCTCTGAATACACACTATGGCTTAATCCGGAAAACAACAAGTTGGAAAACCAAAATGAACCTCTCCAAGTGTAGACGAGGCATAAAAGAGATAAATAGAGAGAATAGCGCAATTGCGTGAACCTTTGGTGAAAAACATGTTATTGGGAGGCTAGACGTTTCTCGTAACCCTAGCCGATCGCCGCATACTTCTTAATCTTAACGATAATGGAGCAGAAGAAAATATGCCTTTCTGTGAACTGCGATCGCAGTCCGGATATAGCGGACAAGTTTTCTTCGATTCGCCAACTGCGAACAGACACACACACAGAAACGTCCAGTATAATACCTCCCCGTGACATCATCGTCACTCAGAGAGGTAAAAAAAGGTTTACGAAGTTCAGTTCTAAAATTTTTTCAGTTTAGAAGAACTTCAGCAAACCGTTAACATTTTCCTTTGTTTCAACTTGAGTCGACATAATTAAGATAAACGTCTTAACTGTCATGAGAAAATGAGATAATTGCCTTAAAGTCGACATGGCATTAAAAACGCCAATGCTCTAATCTTGTGATTATTACTGTAATTTAATATGAACTTTTGGAAAAAGCTCTAAGAGCTGCTAACTTCACCTAAAGTCAGGTCAGTTTTAAAATTTATTTTAATGACCTAGCTCACGAATGGTTCTCTCAACCGCAAGTCGGAAAGTGAAGTTATAATTACCATAATCATGCACGGACTATTACTTTAATTACTAAAGTTAAATATAAATTTTTAAAAGATAATTATTTTAATGGTATTTCGTCAAACTAAAGCGATTAGAAAAGGTATTCTTGCCATTTCCTTGTTCTTTTCACAGAAACTAAAGTAAATTCTTCAACTTTGGCTCGAGAATATTTAATTTTTAAAGAAATCAGACCATTTCCGTTTTTTACAAGGGGCCATAATAGCACTTCATTAAGCGATAAAGTATGCCCATTAACATTAATGACTTAACTAATAATGGTTTCTTGAGGCTGAAAAATATGGTAGTTAAAAATGAACTTTACATTACCTCCCGGAAATAAGGCCATAATTACTTTAATTATAATATGAAATCTCTCGCGTATTAAATTTTCGAAAACACAAGTCTTAAAATACTGGCTGTTCTCGAACATGAGCATTATATATAATTACATTTAATTATGAAACCACGTATTTTGCGCTGACGATTTAACTTCAACCTTTCAAGCGCTGTTCCTCATATGCGCCGTGTCCTGTATGTCAAGACGTAGATCTAGCTCAGAGTCTCTATCTTACGCATTTAGAGCAGTAATATATGCTTACGCTCGTCAAAAATACACCAAGCCACAAACATAAACAGGAGTTCTCCAGTTCCGCGTAATGATATTCAAGAAAGCGTTGAAATAAATCACACTTGCTTAACGCCAGTCTTTACTATTCTAATTTATTAAAAATGAACCACTTCCGGATGGGAGTAGTCGAGGTAAGAATATTTATACCTCAATTTTTAAGTTCATATCTCAGTGTCTTTCAACGCAATTCAACGCTTAAAGGAGGGTGAATAGGAAAATCAAGTGATTTTTTCTAATTATAAGACCAATCTGGACAGGAAATACCTTTGGGTGATTTTAAAATTCAATTTAGTTTGAGATTTCATGTATAATTTTAAATAAGTCCCTACTACCAATCGCGTTAAGTCCTGCAGCTTTCTTGTTAACAAAATTCTCATAGCACGCTCTATCTCGCGCCACGATTGTGATATCGCGCGCAAATTTTATCAAATCTCGTGCTTTTCATTCGAAAGGAGCGTGCCTCGAGAATTTTGTTAACCAGAAAGCAGGGCGTTACGCGATTGGTCAGAGGGGCTTATTTAATATTAGGCATGAAATCTCAAACTAAATTGAATTTTAAAATCACCCGGAGGTATTTCCTGGATGTTTCGCTATGCACATTGGTCTTATGATTAGTTGAAGAATCGATAAAAAATCCTCACTTTAAAAACAGAGATACTTCATTGAAGTTTCACATATCTTATTTCGTTTGTCTAAATTTGGCTTTTTTTTTTCAAAGGAAACTGTGGGTTTTGAGATCGCCGATAATCTATACTCTGCCATACCAGAGTTTTACACGAAAAGGTTTAACGTCAGGTAAGTATGTCACATATCTTCTCAACGTCTCGTCAAAGTAATACAAAAACTTTCTTCGAAGCATCGGTGTGGTGGAGATACCTTTGGATGATCTCAATGCTATAAGAAGAGGGGGTGATTTGCCAGAGGTAATTTGGGATATTACTCATCCGCACAACAACGCGCTCGGTGCTGCACGTGAGGCTTCACTTACACTTGCCAGTTATATTTGAACGTCGTTTCGTGGATGAATGCAGTTTCCATGCAGGTAGCCAGGAGCTTGAAGATTTAACGGAGCGTAGTTATGTGTTCACTGAACTCTTGAAACAGTGTTCCAAAAAGTTATTTACCAGTATTTACTTAAAAATATTTGATATTGACAAAAATTCTCGGTAGAAGTAAAATTTTTCTAAATGAGCCACCATGAGATTTTTTCGAGTATCCTCAGATAAGTCACAACAGAAGTAAGATGAGACTAGAAGTAAAGAGCCCTACACTAGAGAGAAAAATAAATGGTCGACCGGCTTCCTGGCAACTTAAGGTTTTAAAGAGATTCCATGTGAATCTCTCGTCATAATATTGAAGATATATTAGTAAAAAAATGAGATGTGGCTTTGTATCATTTTTGACAGTCAATGGACCTGCTGTTTTTTCCAATGCAAGTCGATAGTTTGTATTCTCCCTCGATGAAATGTCGCATCACTGGCGTTTATGAAACGGTATCAACCTTTATCCTTTCTTCAATCCCGAAATTGACTAAGAAACCATCACTGTCTTTCCTCGATATGGAAGGAGAAGTAATATGAAATTGCTCCGAAGATTTTCAGAACATATATTGCAAGTTTTTTTTTCCAACATTAACTATAGTTCACGCTATCTTGGCTTTCAAGTCTATTGGCAGTGTCAATTGTCATGGCTTTAGCCACGCCCAATAAACAAAGTGGTCCACCGTTCATCCTTACTTTCTTCGAAATGATTTGGAAAAATATACTCCTTTTTTTCTTCGAACGTAAGTCATTTCTAATTCAAGAGATGCACCTGTATCATGCCTGGGACTCGACTTTTATGTCGTGACTACAGCGTACGCTCGTGTTGAGAAAGCGATCACGTGGCGCGTGACAGCCATGTCCTGGTTGATCGCGACCACTTTCATTATCTTCGAAATATCAGGGAAGCTGAAGTCGGATTTCACAGAGAAAGATTATGACACTGTCGACACCATCGACCAACTCCTCAAACAGGATTTTAAAAATATCTGGTTTTGGGGCGGTACTGACGAATTCGCTTCTTTCAGAAAAAAAGTAAGTGCGAAATACATATTTCGATCGGATAATAGCTATTTTTCTCATAAGTACGGGATTTTCTATTTATACTCAATCCGAACTCGTGTATTGTTAATCTCATTGGAGCTTAACATTACCAGGGTTAATAATGTTTTGCGAGTTAGACCCAAGGTTTCGCGGCCAAGGGGGTACATATTTTCCACAACCTAACTTTACAGCACTAGCAAAGCTGAAAAGGTATAGTATTTCATTTCTCGTAGTGTGGGTTTGAAAAAGTGTCCTTATTAAGGAATGTGTTTCTATGTCATTGAATGAATGAAATAATTATAAATATTCATAACTATAGGTCAACGTGTCCATCCCAGAAAGTTCTATACTCCCTGTTGAAAACGGAATTTTAGGACACGAGTTTGTCAACGTCTCGGAAAACGTCGGTGACAAGAGGAAGTTCATGGTCGTTGGGACAATGATAACTCAATTTCTTCTGCTTGAAAATCAAAGAATGGAAAATAAAATACAGTATGCGAACAAATACTACTTCTCGCCGTCTATTGAGGATAACCTTTTAGTCTTTGCTGTTTCTGAAAATTTCTCGCAATCAAAGAACATGGAGATAGTCAATCAAATGTAAGAACACAAAAAAAAATCAAAGATGATTCTGTTATTTTCTTCGTTACAGGTTAGGGATTACGAACGAAAACGATCTCACATTCCGTTACTTCTACAAAGCGCGATATTCGATGGATCTCATCAAATGGGAAGAGCCACCGGACGATTTTTCAACGATATCCGTTAAGGAAGTCGAAAGCCTTCTTTCTCTGTACCACATGGGAAACGTCATGGCCTTAATGGCTTTGATGCTCGAGAAGGCCTTATCACTTCTGCTGTTTGTCAAGAAGTTGAGAAAACCGAGAATAATCAGGCAACGATGCTAACATGTAAACTGATTATTTGTAATATATCCAGTGAGGGTGTGTTTAAAACACAAATTTTTGAGTAAATAATTTGTGAATACAAGTAGATGATTCAATTTAATTTTCTAATTTTCTCCTTTAACTTAAAAATAAATAATTAATTTTTGTGTATATAAACGCTTTTGCTTAAAAATAATTATTTAATTTTTTATATATAATTGCTTTTACTTAAAACGAAATAATTTAATATGTTACATATAAATGCTTTTACTTAAAACGAAATAATTTAATATTTTATATATAAATGCTTTTACTTAAATCGAAATAATTAAATTCTGAACATTTAAATGCTTTTACTTAAAATGAAATAATTAAATTTTGAACAAATAAATGCTTTTATTTAAAACGAAGTAATTAAAATTTGAACATAAATGCTTTTATCTAAAACGAAATAATTTAATCTTGTACATATAAATATTTTTATTTAAAACGAAATAATTTACTATTTTACATATAAACACTTTTACTTAAAACGAAATAATTTAATATTTTACATATATTTAGTTCTACTTAAATCGAAATAATTAAATTTTGAACACATAAATTCTTTTACTTGAAACGAAATAATTAAATTTTGAACATATAAATTCTTTTTCTTGAAACGAAATAATCTAATTTTGTATATATAATTGCTTTTACTTAAAACGAACTAATTTTGAACATTTAAATGCTTTTACTTAAAACGAAATATGTAAATTTTGTACATATAAATGCTTTTATTTAAACCGAAATAGTTTAATCTTAGTTAGATTCTAAAATTTCGTTTTCGGCAATTTTTGGATAATT
The DNA here is from genome assembly GCF_054372755.1 of Phalangium opilio. Classification (NCBI taxonomy): domain Eukaryota; kingdom Metazoa; phylum Arthropoda; class Arachnida; order Opiliones; family Phalangiidae; genus Phalangium; species Phalangium opilio. The sequence continues at coordinate 5,611,803 of NW_028324166.1, forward strand.
AAAGAAAGCATATTTAGAGAAAAAAAATAATTAAACTGTCAAGCTATTAAAAAAACCCCCAAGATATCTCCCTTCTAAAAGTCTATGGCAACACCATACGCTTACCACTAATTCCAAAGCGAAAAATGTTGTAGAGAAGTGTCAGTATGTTTTTACCTCTCCGAGTGACGTATGTCACGGAGAGGTTCTGTAACGATCGTGTGTGTGTGTCTGTCTGTGTGTGTGTGTGTCTGTGTGTGTGTCTGTTGTTACACCCACGTGACCGCGTTCGCAGTTTCCAAATCGGAGCAAACGTGTTCGCCACTTCCGAACTGCATTCACAGTCACGGAAATGGCTCCTCTACTTGAGTTTTCACACCACCATCTTCTGGTCTTTGTCCATTCCACACGGACACCAAACTGTACATACTGGCTTCTAATCACCATCATCTTCTGGTCTTTGTTTATGTCCATCCCACATGGACACCAGTCTGTACATACTGGCTTCTAACACCACCATTATCTGGTCTTTGTTTATGTCCATCCCACATGGACACCAGTCTGTACACCTGGCTTCTACACCACCATCTGCTGGTCTTTGTTTTTGTCCATCCCACATGGACACCAGTCTGCACACCTGGCTTCTACTCCATCGTCATCGTTGGGTTTAAGACATTCGCGGCGATCAGCTAGGGTTACGAGAAACGTCTAGCCTCCCTAGGGTGGGTTGTCCACCAAAGGTTTTCGCAATTGCGGTTGTTCTTGCTTTCAACTGTTGTTCGACACCCTTATATACTACCTATTTGAGTAAGGCAAAGCAACCGGCGTATGCTTCATTTCAAACGCCAATATTAGTCAAGTCTTTCAAGAATGATTAATTTTTCTTTTTTAAAACGATGTAACGTTCAATAAGGCGAATAACTAACGAAGAAAATATTAAATATTAATTATATTTATTTTAATATTTAAGATAATCTCTTTTCTCAATTCAAAATTAATACGGAAAGAGTTAAAAAACAGTCTATGTTTTTGTCTGTGTGTGTCCGTCCGTTGTTACAGTAGTGCGCTGCGTTAGAAGTTCGTTTTGTTTTGATGTGTAAAGGAATCCTACAGAACCATAATATTCCCTTTATCCTTAATATGAAGTGAATATGTGGAAATATTTTTCGTAATTATGATGTATTTAGTACTTTTGTAGCTTTAAAGCTCTATTTCATTTTGATATTCCAAAGATTTTTTTTAATATTATTATTTAAAATGGATGTTTCTATATTACTTAAGCTATACTACATCTGTATATAGAATAATCCTTTCTAAAGTGAATACGAGCACTACGCTACTATGTTGGTCAAATGAACTTTTATTTGTCAATAGGCCAATGAACCAAAAAGTAAACGTTTGGTTTTCGTTTCTGTAATGCAGAGACATTAACGGTTCAGAGTGAGCCGAAAGTTAAATACACTTTTAAATAATTAGGCTTAGATTATGTAATCATGGTGGAAATCTGGGCCGCGTTCAGCAGAGCCCAGCGCTTTGAGCAGTGTCATACATAACGGGATTTTGTTTTTGAATATTGACGTCACGGTGCTTAGCGTTGAGCTAGCGCGGTCTTCAAAGGAAATAGTCGGCTCTTTGGATAACGTGACGTAAAACGCATAGTTCTCAGCCTGGCGAAAAAACCATGGAGGAATTAATACAAATAGCTTTATGGGACTATAGCTATTTAATTGGCGTGAAACCAGTTGATCACGCGAGAATTTTAAGAGATATGTTAGTTTCTAAGTTTAATTATAAAAGTTGTTATCTATCTCTATAAATATGTTATCATACAATTTTTGTTAAGCCTTGGTACCTTGCACGCTTTATTGCGCTAGCGTCATTTATAAAACGCCGATGACCGGAGAAAAGCTATGACGACAGACTTCACCGGTAAACATTTCCAAAATCCGCCGTCTTTTTTGGTGAGCTCTGCTGAACGCAGCCCAGAGTCCCAGACCAGTGAAAGGTCTGATCGTAATCGGATAATAGCTTCGTGTTTTCATGCTTTTTATGGTACGCATTTACTTTCAGTGTGTGTAGCCACAAATAAGCTTTGGTGTTATGTAACGTTAACAGTCATGTTGACAAACTAAGAAAATCGTTGAGATGAAACGAGAGGATAGTGTTTACATGGCAACCCTGTTGTGAATATGGCTTTGAACATAGAGGGCATACAGTTGAGGAGTAGAAAATTGGGCCTTTACAAACACGTAAAGGTAATATCCCTCCAAAGTTTTATCTCTTCATTTCCCGTTTTTCCCCCAACGGATGATTTTAATGTGTACAAGTATATCATTATTGGATGTAAAATGTCGTCTGATTTACAGTATATTTGCTATGCTTTGTATACAGCTTTAATATTTCATAAACATTTCCATATCTGGGTAAATAAGTTTGTAAGTAGTCGTCTTGACTCGGAGAGGTAATATTTTGGTTTTCCCAACTTGTTTACCTCTCCGCGAGTGACGATGACGTTATGGGGAGGTATTAAACTGGACGTTCGGGGTGTGTCTGTGCCTGTCATCCCGTTTGCAGTTGGCAAATGGAGCAAACGTGTTCACAATATCCGGACCGAGTTCGCAGTTCACAGAAAGCAATATTTACTTCTACTCCATTATCATCCTTAGTGTTAAGATGTACGCGGTGATCGCGGATCAGATTAAAGGGGGGAGGGCGAGGGGGCACTGGCCCCCGGGCGCAAGGGTTTTTGGGTGCGCATTGAGTTAAACAATTCCCCCCTATCAACACTTACTGTTCATTTTTTCTCGGCTTAAGGGGGCGCATATTATCTCGGTCCCCGGTGCAAAATTTCTTAATCCTGTCCTGGGTGATCGGCTAGGGTTACGAGAAACGTCTAGCCTCCCAATGGCAGGGCTTCCTCCAAAAGTTCACGCAATTGCGCTTTTTCTTATCCCTTATGGAGAATCGGTTCACTTGTACACCCTAAATTTCAAAGAGCAGAAGTCCTTTAAATTGGCCTTGGCTAATTTAATGGACTTCTGTGAAGAGGCATATGCTAGAATTTAATCGTTAAAAATAGCTAGGTTTTAAAATATTGTAGGAAAGATAATTTTTATAAGAATAATTTGTGTACATTTTAAGGAACTTTCCATTTAACATTATTAGTTAATGTAAGTATGAAGTATTAAATTCACTGGAAAGATCAATTTAATAAGATTTATAAGTGGATATTTTGATAGATTTCACCATGGGGGACGAAATATAATGAATTTTTATTACCCCCATGTTTCAGACATGAATTTTTTGAAGTAAACTTCGAAAACATTTTTTTAAGTACTTCAGCATAGCGTTCTAACATTTTCCTTGGTTTTAACTCTAATCGACTTAATTAAGATAAACGGCTTAACGCACATGGAAAAATAAGGTAATTAAATTAAAGTCGACGTTCCATTTAAAATGCGAAGCAGCGAATGCTATAATCTTGGGAATAATACGGTAATTTAATATGAACTTTTTGAAATAGATTTAAAAGCTGATGACTTCACCTAAAGTCCAGTCGTTAAAATGTTCTCTCAACCGCAAGTCGGAAAGTAAAGTTATAATTACCATTAACACGTACGGACTATTACCTTTAATTACTAAAGTTAAATATAAATTTTTAAAAGATTAAGATTTTCAGAATATTTCATCAAACTAAAGCGATTAGAAAATGTGTTCTCTCCATTTCCTGGTCTTTTTCACAAAAACCTTTCATGAACTTAATTTAATTTTTAAAGTTCTTGAGTATAACGGATCTTTACCTTTTTTTGACAAGGGACGTTAAGCGATAAAGTATAACCATTAAAAATAATGGCTTAACTATAATGATGGTTTCTTGAGGTTGAATATAATTAAATTCCATAATACCATAGAAATGCACCAGCTATAAACTACTGAAAATTGTGGTAGTTAAAAATGAACTATACATTAACTCGCGGAAATAAGGTCTTAATTACTTTAAATGTAATATAAACTCTCGCGTTTTATTTATAAAATTTTCGAAAACACAAGTCTTAAAATACTGGCTGTTTTTCGAACGTAAACATTATATATAATTACACTTAATTATGAAACCAGGTATTTTACACTGAGAGTTTAACTTCAACCTTTGCAGCGCGGTTCCTCATAAGCACCGTGTCTTGTGTGTCAAGACGTAGATCTAGCTCAGAGTCTCTTTCTTACGCTCCTCAAAAATACACCAAACCACAAACATAGACAGGAGTTCTTCAGTTCCGCATAATGATATTCAAGAAAGCGTTGAAATAAATCACACTTGACCCACGCCCGTCTTTACTATTTTAATTTATTCAAAATGAACCACGTCCGGATGGGAGTAGTCGAGGTATTTAGACATCAATTTTTAAGGTCATATCTCAGTGTCTTTCAACGCAGTTCAACGCTTAAAGGGAGGGTGAATAGGAAAATCGAGTGATTTTTTCTAATCATAAGACCAATCTGGACAGGAAATACCTTTGGGTGATTTTAAAATTCAATTTAGTTTGAGATTTCATGTATAATCTTAAATAAGCCCCTCTGACCAAACCACCACGTAACGCCCTGCTTTCTGGTTAACTAAATTCTCGTGGCACGCTCTTTTCGAATGAAATTTAGCACGAGATTTGATCGTAGATGCCTGCGATGTCACAATCGTGGCGCGAGATATAGAGCATGCATGAGAATTTTGTTAACAAGAAGTCAGGACTTAACGCGATTTAAAATTATACATGAAATCTCAAACTAATTTGAATTTCAAAATCACCCGAAGGTATTTCCTGGATGTTTCGCTATGCACATTGGTCTTATGATTAGTAGAAGAATCGATAAAAAATCCTCACTTAAAAAACGGAGATACTTCATTGAAGTTTCACTTATCTTATTTCGTATGTCTAAATTTGGCATTTTTTTGTTCAAAGGAAACTGTTGGTTTTGAGATCGCCGATAATCTCTATTCTGCCATACCAGAGTTTTACATGAAAAGGTTTAACATCAGGTAAGTCTGTCAAATTTCCTCTCAACGTGTTGCCAAAATAATACGAAAACTTTCTTCGAAGCACCAGTGTGGTGGAGATACCTTTCAATGATCTCACTGAAATAAGAAGAGGGAGTGATTTGCCAGAGGTAATTTGAAAATTACACACCCGCACAACAGCGCGCGCGACGCTGCACGTGAGGCATCACTAACACTTGCCAGTTATATTTGAACGTGAATTCGTGGAAGAATGCAGTTTCCAGGTATCCAGGAGCTTAATTGATAAAATAACTTTCCTGAAAGATCAACGGACCGTAGTTATGTGTTCACTGAACTCTTGAAACAAAGCTCCAAAATGATATTTACTGATAACAAATATTTGATATTGATTAAAAACTTTTCGGTTAGAAGCAAACTTTATTAAACTCTATATTGAAAATGAGCCACCTTGAGATTTTTTCGAGTTTCCTTAGATTAGTCATATCGAATCCAAATGGCCCCTGTTCTTAAGGAGTACTCAACCTTGGAGTTGGTAAGTTTGTTTTCTTTAGTAGCATACTCCATAGCGCTAAGGAAAGGTCCATCCAATGTATGAACGAAACTTTACCCCGGATACGGAGTGTTTGGTTACTCAGAAACATTTTTCCACTTGGTTATAGCAAAAACCAAGTCTATTTGACGACTTATTACCACCCCCAATGCTACTCCAGAATAGAAACTTACCCCTTTCAAGTCCCAACTATATGGTACCACCGAGTACTCATTAACTAAAAGGGGAAAAGTTTTTAAATTAGGTTTTGTCAAGTACGTAAATGACGAGGCAAGGTGTAATTTATTTCAAAGTAGTTTAAATAGGTTATTCACCAAATAAATAACGTAAAGCGGTTATAAATTGGCGAACTGATCAGCGACCGGTTTCCTGGCCACTTAAGGTGTAAGACTGTTTGATTGCCTGTCCGTTTTAAAGAGATTCAATGAATCTCTCTTCACAATAATGAAGATATATTAGTAAAAGAATTGAGATGTGGCTTACTGGCTTTGTATCGTTTTTGACAGTCAATAGACGTGCTGTCTTTTCCGGTGCAAGCCGGTAGTTTGTATTCTCCCGCCATGAAATGTCGCATCACTGCCGTGTATGAATCGGTATCAACCTTTATCCTTTCTTCAATCCCGAAGATGACGAAGAAACCATCTCTGTCTTTCCTCGATATGGAAGGAGAAGTAATAGGAAATTTCTCCGAACATTTTAAGAACATGTATTACCGTATTTTTCCCACACTACCTATATAGTTCACGCTATCTTGGTTTTCAAGTCTATTGGTAGTGTCAATCGTCTTGGCTTTAGCCACGCCCAGTAAAGAAGGTGGTCCACCGTTCATCCTTACTTTCTTCGAAATGATTTGGAAAAATATACTCCTTTTTTTCTTCGAACGTAAGTCATTTCTAATTCAAGAGATGCACCTGTATCATGCCTGGGACTCGATTTGTATTTTGTGATTACAGCGTACGCTCGTGTTGAGAAAGCGATCATGTGGCGCGTGACAGCCATGTCCTGGTTGATCGCGACCACTTTCATTATCTTCGAAATATCAGGGAAACTGAAGTCGGATTTCACAGAGAAAGATTACGATACTGTCGACACCATCGACCAACTCCTCAAACAGGATTTTAAAAATGTCTGGTTTTGGGGCGGTACTGACGAATTCGCTTCTTTTAGAAATAAGGTAAGTGCGTAATTACATATATTGATCGGACAATAGCTATTTTTCTTATTAAGATAATCTCGTCACAGATTTTCTATTTATACTCAATCCGAACTCGTGTAATTTATAACCGTTTTTGTTGTAAAATTTCGAATCATAACAAATGTTTGAACTATACGCAATTAAAACCAAATTTCAAACTTAATTTCAAACTACAACCCATATAATAATATCTAATTTCTGGCCCTTTGTGGGTTGGAAAAAGTGTATAATAGCCCTTGCTTCTATATTATTGAATGATTGAAAAAATTCTAAAAATTCATAACTATAGGTCAACGTGTCCATCCCAGAAAGTTCTATACTCCCTGTTGAAAACGGGATTTTAGGAGACGAGTTTGTCAACGTCTCGGATAACGTCGGTGATAAGAGGAAGTTCATGGTCGTTGGGACAATGATAACTCAATTTCTTCTGCTCGAAAATCAAAGAATGGAAAATAAAATACAGTATGCGAACAAATACTACTTCTCGCCGTCTATTGAGGATAACCTTTTAGTCTTTGCCGTTTCCTACAATTTCTCGCAATCAAAGAACATGGAGATAGGCAATCAAATGTAAGAACACCAAAAAAAAAAACAAAGATGATTCTGAAATTTTCTTCGTTACAGGATACAGGCTTGCAACGAAAACGACCTCTTATTCCGCCACTTCTACAAAGCACGATATTCGATCGATCTCATCAAATGGGAAGAGCCACCGGACGATTTTTCAACGATATCCGTTAAGGAAGTCGAAAGCCTTCTTTCTCTGTACCACATGGGAAACGTCATTGCCTTAATGGCTTTTATACTCGAGAAGGCCTTATCACTTCTGCTGTTTGTCAAGAAGTCGAGGAAACCGAGAATAGTCTAGCAACGAAGCTCACATAGAGTTTATATTCTTAAATGGATAATTTGTATAATAAAGGCAGTGACGGTAACTTTCAAACACTACAATAAGAGTAAATATGTTGTGGAGACAAGTAGATGATTTGATTGAATTTTGTATTTATAATGCTTTCTAACTTAAAACGAAATAATTTAATTTTGTACACATAATTGCTTTTACTTAACGAAATAATTTAATTTTGTACACATAATTGCTTTTACTTAACGAAATAATTTAATTTTGTAAACATAATTGCTTTTACTTAACGAAATAATTTAATTTTGTAAACATAATTGCTTTTACTTAACGAAATAATTTAAATTTCTACACATTGGTACTTTTACATGAAACTAAATAATTTAATTTTCTACCTATAAAAATGTGTCCATAAAACCAAATAATTTAATATTGTACATGTAAATGCTTTTGCTTTAATCTATATAATTTCGTTTTGTACATATAAATGCTTTTACTTAACGAAATAATTAAATTTTCTACATATAAATGCTTTTACTTAACGAAATAATTAAATTTTCTACATATAAATGCTTTTACTTAACGAAATAATTAAATTTTCTACATATAAATGCTTTTACTTAACGAAATAATTAAATTTTCTACATATAAATGCTTTTACGTAAAACGAAATAATTTAATTTTTTATACCTATGAAAACTTCTCCTTAAAACTAAATAATTTAATATTGTACATATATATATATGCTTTTGCTTAAAACCAGACATGGTCGTTTTAGCGTTCAAATAGGAATGTATTAGTATTCAAACTAGAGCGTTTTTGGCGTTTAAATAGGATCATTTTGACGTTCAAATGAGTTTGTTTTTGGAGTTCTAACAAGAGTGCTTAAAACGAAATAATTTAAATTTATACATATTAATGCTTTAACTATATAACGAAATAATTTAAATTTATACATATTAATGCTTTAACTATATAACGAAATAATTAAATTTGCCACATTTAAAAGCTTTTTCGTAAAACGAAATAATTTTATACATATAAATGCTTTTACAACAAAATCATTTTATTTTGTACATAAAAATAGTAGGCCTGTGCGAGTACCCGGTACCCGAAAATTACCCGGTCGGGTATCGGGTCGGGTACCCGACCCGATACCCGAAAACTTTATTTCTTAATACCCGAAATTATTCGAATATTTAAATTTTTCCCGCTCATTACCCGTGACAAGGCTTAGGACAATCGGGTATTGGTTTGGCAAAGTTTCTTGAACTTAGAAGATCTTAAGTTTGAGTAAACTTTTCCACAATGCTCACTGCTCAGTATTATTCATTATTTCAATCCTCGCTAATAGCTTAAGGTGGAATTCATAAACGTCTGACGCAACGCAATTTAGTACAGGCAAAGGCAGGGCGTCGTGCGCAAAAGGCGGAAGTTTGCGCACGACGCCCTGCCTTTGCCTGTACTAAATTGCGTTGCGTCAGACGTTTATGAATTCCACCTTTAGCGTCTTATTTTTGTACTTTTCGCCATAATGGTATCCAAGTCTTTCATGACACTTATTTTTTTCACAAATTAAAGTATTTCATCCCGATAAGTACCCGATATGATTTTTTGCTACCCGAAAAGCACCCGACTAATGGTAGTTTAGCTAGGCCTAATTATTCGAGTACCCGTTAGAAATCCGGGTACCCGACCCGATACCCGATTGGAAGTTTTTTCAACTACCCGTACCCGACCCGAAACCCAAAAATCACTACCCGCACAGGCCTAAAAAATAGCTATACTTGAAAATAAATAATTTAATGTTGTACTGTACATATAAATGCTTTTTCGTTAAATGAAATTATAATTAATTAATGTAATTTTAAACATAAATGCTATTCTTAAAACGACTTTTATCTTTTGGTGAGTTAATAACCCCTTGAAATGGTGATATCCTTTTTTATACGATTCGGAAATTTTGAACTAAACGTATTATAAATACATCATAATTTAATTCGAAGGCATGTTAATATTTATTTGGATTTTTGTATTTGGAAGTTTGTTTGTAAAAATTTGGGACAGCGTTTGGGAAGAACGGTCTTAATTTAATAAATTTGATTTACGTTTAATTTTGGATAAATTGGTAACCTAAAATCCAAATTTTTGTTAATAAGTAAGAGTTAAATGAATATACATTGAAAAAAGACGTAAATGTGAAGATTAATGTACAAATTTATTTCAAATATTAATCAGCTTTACTCAGATACGAAAATACAGATTCCCCTGAAATAGTATTAAACCATTCAAAAGTAACTCAATATGCTATGAACTTTGTGGAATTGCCTAAAATAAGATCACCATTTACGACTAATGTAGTTCCTCGAAGTTAAATTCTAAAATTTTACCCTTTTCCTTTCATCTTTGGATAATTAAAGAATGTACATTTAGAGAAAATAAATAATTAAACTATCAAACAAATAAAACCCAAGATATCCCCTTTCTAAAGTCTATGGCAACACTAGCTTACCACCAATATCAGACTTAGAAAAATAAAGCTAAAAAATGTTGTAGAGAAGGGTCAAAATGTTTTTAAACTCTCCGAGTAGCGATGAGTACGTCACGGAGAGGTATTACACTGGATGTGTCGGGATATGTGTGTCGGGGTGTATCTCTCACAGCGTTCGCAACTGGCAAATCGGAGCAAACGTGCATGCAATATCCAGACCGCGTTCACAGTTCACAGAAAGCAATAGTTACTTCTACTCCATTATCATCGTAAGTGTTAAGATGTACGCGGCGATCGCAGGACGCAAGGGCGGCAAGGCTTGTTGGGGCGCAGTGAGTTAAACAATTCCCCCCTAGCAACACTTGCTGTTCCTTTTTTCTCGGCTTAAGGGGGCGCACATTATCTCGGCCCCCGGTTGTAAAATTGCTTAATCCAGCCCTGGGTGATAGGCTAGGGTTACGAGAAACGTCTAGCCTCCCAATGGTAGGGCTTCCACCAAAGGTTCACGCAATTGCGCTTTTTCTTATCCCTTATAGAGCATCAGCTCACTTGTATACCCTAAATTTCGAAAAATTTATAAAGAGCATAAAAAACTTCTGTAAAGAGGCATACGCTTAAATTTAGACGTCAATAAGAGCTAGGTTTTAAAAGATTTTACGAAAGATCAATTTAACAAGATTCATTAGTGTTAATTTTAAAAGATTTCACAGTAAAGTGGGGACAAGATATGCCCTATTTTTATTACTCGCGTGCTTCAGATTTCAGGTACAGTACGTTCCTTTGAACTTCATTAGTATAAAACTCTTGAACGAAATTACGCTCGATCGAGAGATCAATTTAATAAATTTAATTACAGTAAATTTTAAAAGATTTTAAGGACCTTTTTCATATTACCCCCATGTTTCGGATATTACTTGCCTTCTAATTTCAATAGTTTATGAAGGAATTGTGTCTCTTGAGTGAAATCAGGGATTTATATAATTTTTAAAATGTAATCTATCCCTGGTGAAATTAAGATCATTGGAAAGATCAATTTAATAAGATTTATGAGTGAGTATTTGAATAGATTTCACCATGGGGGGACGAGATATACTTTATTTTTACTACCCCCATTTTTCGGACGTCAATTTTTAGAAGTAAACTTCGAAGACATTTTTTTAAGTATATACTTCAGCAAACCGTTCTAACATTTTCCTTGGTTTTAACTCTAATCGACTTAATTAAGATAAACACGCTTGGAATAATAAGGTAATTGAATTAAAGTCTACGTGCCATTAAAAATGCGAATGCTATAATCTTGGGAATATTAAGGTAATTTAATATGAACTTTTCGAAAAAGATTTAAAAACTGATGACTTCACCTAAAGTAGAGTCTGTAGGCTTAGCTCACGAATGGTTCTCTCAACCGCAAGTCGAAAAGTGAAGTTGTAATTACCATAAACCTTTAATTACTAAAGTTAAATATAAATTTTTAAAACATTAAGATTTTCAGGAAATTTCATCAAACTAAAGCGATTAGAAAATGTGTTCTCTAAATTTCCTGGTCTTTTTCACAAAAAACATTCATGAACTTTATTTAATTTTTAAAGGACTAGAGTTTATCGGATCTTTACCTTTTTGATAACGGACGTTAATAGCACTTCATTAAACGATAAAGTATAACCATTAACATTAATGGCTTAACTAATGATAGGTTCTTGAGGCTGAATTGTAGGAATTAAATTCCATAATACCATAGAAATGCACCAGCTATAAACTATACTGAAAATTGTGGTAGTTAAAAATGAACTTTAACTCGTGGAAATAAGGTGAAAATTACTTTAATTATAATATGAAATCTCTCGCGTATTAAATTTTCGTCAACAAAAGTCTTAAAATACTGGCTTTTCTTGAACGTAAGCATTATATATAATTTCACTTAATTATGAAAGCAGATTTTTGCACCGAGGAGTTCCTTTCAGCCGGAGGCTCCGTTTCAACCCTTCGAGCGCGGTTCCTTACAGTTCCGCGTTACGCATTTAGAGCAGTAATATATGCTTTCGGTCGAAAAAATACACCAAGCCCCAAAGGTAGAAAAGAGTTCTTTAGTCTCGCGTAATAATATTCAAGACAACGTTGAAATAAATCCCACTTTTTCCACGCCACTCTTAACTATTCTAATCTATTTAACATGAACCCCCCGATCCGGATGGGAATAGTCGAGGTAAGGATATTTAGACATCGATTTTTAATGTCACATCTCAGTTTGTCTTTTCACACAATTCAACACTTCTTCATAAAAGTTTCACTTATCGATTACCCTAATGAGTGATTAACCCATTGATGCTGAAAACTTGAGTGACTAGCCACATGATACTCAGCCTTTAACAGCACTAAAGAGTGAATAGCGCCTCGATGCCCTACCCTAATAAGTGATAAACCCCTCGATGCTCGATCTTTCAGAGGTCTTAAATGATTACTGTACTGAAAATCCTTACTTCCGGAGGCCACAAGCATTCAATAAAATTATAATTGTAATATCCTAGCGCCTCAAAACCGTTCTAAAACTAACGTCAGTATATATTTAGACAAAGTTAACCACGTCACGTGTCAACCTTGAAACATTTAGTGCCGGAAGTAGTCCCAAAAAATTTCAAGGAACTGAATTAAACATATTGCATATCCTTTATGATAGAAACAAGAGTCATGATCGCAATTAGATCACCGCTGTTATGGGTTTAATTTGGCAAGCTTCCATTGTTTGTTGCTCCTCGAGATAATTAATTTTCAGTATGGAGAAACGTTAACAATCATGCTGGATAAATAAGAAAATTGTCGAGGTTTAACGAGATTGTAGTGTTTACATTTCAATAGAGTTGTTAATGGAACTCTTACTAACGCTTGAACAGTTCATTATTTAAAATCTTAAGACCTGTATAGTTGCTTTTCAATAAATAGCGATAGTTGCATATTCAGGTATAGCCCTCGTCTCGACTCGGAGAGGTCTAAACTGCATGGTTTCCCAAATTGTTTCCTTTCTTAAAGGAAACTGTGGGTTTTGAGATCGCCGATGATCTCTACGCTGCCGTAACGGAGTATTTCAGTAAAAGGTTTAACGTCAGGTACAAATCTGTGACAATTTCTCTTAACGTGTCGTCAAAATAACATATGCACTTTCTTTGAAGCGTCGTTTTTAAGGAGTTACCTTTGGATGATGTGAATGTGATAAGAAGCCAAGGTGTTTTGCCAGAGGTAATTTTCAAAATTGCGCACTCGTACAACATCAAGCGCGGCATTGCACCTGAGATATCACTTCCACAAGCCAGTTCAAGTTGTATTTGCATGTCGATTCGTGGAAGAATGCGGTTTTTCAGGTAGCGAGAGGCTTGTTAAAATGAATTTTATAGAAGATCAAACGTAGCTCAGTTATGTGTTCCGGGGTGTACTTTGCATGAGCAGTTTCCGAAACAGCAACCGCTATTCCATAAAAACAACGTCGTTGTTCAAAACTGCTTTTTAAAAATAGCGGCTGCTGTTTTGGGAAACAGCAGTTTTTAGGTTGAGTTTTGAACAATTATTAGGCTAACCCTATATACAGTTTACCTTACCTTACTGACCTAATACTATTCGGGTTGCAATAAAAATACCTAAACTTACCAGGCATCGCTTTACGAGAATATGTGACGTTCCGCCTATACGTCATTTCATGACAAGCTCTCAGTAACCAGTGACAAACTTATGAAACATATCTTATGAACTTGTGGTAAAAAAAATGAGATGTGGCTTTGTATCTCTTTTGACAGACAATGGACGTGCTGTTTTTTCCATTGCAAGCCGATAATTTGTATTCTCCGGCGATGAAATGTCGCATCACTGGCATTTATGAATCGGTATCAACCTTTATCCTTTCTTCAATCCCGAAGATGACGAAGAAACCATCTCTGTCTTTCCTCAACATGGAAGGAGAAGTAATATGAAATTTCTCCGAACATTTTTAGAACATGTATTACCATATTTTTCCCACATTAACTATAGTTCACGCTATCTTGGCTTTCAAGTCTATTGGCAGTGTCAATCGTCTTGGCTTTAGCCACGCCCAATAAACAAGGTGGCCCACCGTTTATCCTTACTTTCTTCGAAATGATTTGGAAAAATATACTCCTTTTCTTCTACGAGCGTAAGTAATTTCTTAAATTCAAGAGATGCAATGTATCATGTCTGGGACTCGATTTGTATTTCGTGATTTCAGCGTACGCTCGTGTTGAGAAAGCGATCATGTGGCGCGTGACAGCCATGTCCTGGTTGATCGCGACCACTTTCATTATCTTCGAAATATCAGGGAAGCTGAAGTCGGATTTTACAGAGAAAGATTACGACACTGTCGACACCATCGACCAACTCCTCAAACATGATTTAAAAAATGTCTGGTTTTGGCACGCTACTGACGGATTCGCTTCTTTCAGAAAAAAAGTAACCGCATAACTTTATAAATCAATCGGATAACTGCTATTTTTTCTTATATTTATTACTTCCATCAGGAATGTATGAAGGGGGGTTGGAATGGCTAAAGGGGCTCCCGGTGTTCCCTTGATGGTGGAAACATATGGCGAGGGCCTTTTTTTTGGGAAAAGTGTAGCTCCTCCCAAATCGTCTGCTTAGCCATCTCCTGTGGCTTATTTACAGGTGGGTCCCTTTACAATGCATAGAGGGGTGGTGGCTAGCCCCTATGCCACAGCTAACCTACAGCGCCCTATACCGCGTTACCGTTAACCTCTGCAAGTTTTGATGGAAAGGAGAAACCGGGTTAGACCGCGGAGGAAAACTCCTTTAACAAGCGGGGAGAGAATTTGACAACTCTACGCAGAAGTATTTGTTCCCAGATTTTCACCCGGTGCCATAGTCCGGGATCGAACCCGGGATCCTCTTGCTGCGAGGCGAAAGCGCTAACCGCTACGCCACCCCACGTTATTTCGTCAGTCGATGATGTCGCTAACATAAAATAAGACACGCCAGATGTTTCCAAGATCATTTAAGGCCTATTATGATTTGACCTTAGCCATTCCAACTCCCCTCCATTCATTCCTGCTTCTATATTATTGGGTGATTCAAATAACTATAGGTCAACGTGTCCATCCCAGAAAGTTCAATGATCCCTGTTGAACACGGGGTAATAGGCGAGGAGTTCGTCAAAGTCTCGGAAAACGTCGATGGCAAGAGGAAGTTCATGGTTGTTGGGACAATGGTAATAAAATTTATTCTGCTCGAAAATCGACAGATGGAAAATAAAATACAATACGCGAACAAATACTACTTTTCTCCGTCAATTGATGATAAACTTTTGGTATATCCCGCTTCGTATAATTTCTCGCGATCAAAGAACATGGAGATGGTAAATCTAATGTAAGACCAAAAAAACATGGATAATTCTATAAATTTTAACAAATCATCTTCGTTTCAGGTTAGAGATTTCCAGCGAAAACGACCTCTTATTCCACCACTTCTACAAAGCGCGATATTTGATGGATCTCATCAAATGGGAAGAGCCACCGGACGATTTTTCAACGATATCCGTTAAGGAAGTCGAAAGCCTTCTTTTTCTGTACCACATGGGAAACGTCATAGCCTTAATGGCTTTGATACTCGAGAAGACCTTATCACTTTTGCTGCTTGTCAAGAAGTCGAGGAAACCGAGAATGGTCTAGCAACGACGCTAACATATAAATTGATAATTTGTAATGTATCCAGTGAGGATGGGTTTAAAACACCCGGGATAGATTTAATTTTAGAAGTAGGAATGGTGAACCGAGTAATCTGGGCGCGTGTCACAGCCCTCGGGACGAGAGGGGGGGCATGAAATAAGACGCTGGTCATATAGCGACAGAGGTAAAAAGGAATTACGTATTTTTCGCCGTCCCCGTTAAAAACGTCATCAAAACTTAGTTTTAGGGAGCCAATTAATAATAATTTAAAATTTTCGTTACGTGTTGGAGAGAGGGGTTCTATACTGGGCTATGAGTCGGACTGAAGTAAATACTAACCGTTCTCCATTCCTACTTCTATAATTAAATCTATCCCTGAAAACACAAAATTTAGAGTAAATATGTTGTAAATACAAATAGATGATTTAATTTAATTTTCTACATTTCTGCTTTCACTTAAAAATAAATAATTAAATTTTGTACATATAAATGCTTTTGCATAAAACGAAATAATTTAATTTTGTTGTACATATCAATGATTGTTCTTAAAAAAAATAATGCACTTAAAACTAAATAATTTTCCTTCATCTTATTGCTGTTACCTATAACGGAGTAATTTAATTAAAAATATTCAATTCACTTTGATCGATAAGCCTTCGTGAAATGTACTTAAATACTGAATGATCTCATCTTTTTCTATATATTGCATAATGCTTTCTTCTTCAGAAATAAGAAACCGAAACTAACTTAGTTTCCACGGTTTTCGAAAGCAAATATTAGCTATCTACACTAAGGGTTTCCTAATGATGAGTCTTTCAACATAATTACCTTGCCATTGGCCTATTGTTGGAGTTAACATAAAAAGAGCGTCATGTCACGCAAAAAAGCTTTAACGTAGATAAAATTCAAGGAATGCTACCAAGAAACATTTTGAACTTATAGTTCTTCACAAAAAATAAACAAACTCGTGTCTTAATTGAGTAAAAATAAATATTTAAGCCTCGTGTAGGCATTAAAAATATTTACAACACATATCAACCGTTACCCGCAACTTAGAGGCTCTTTAGCTTTATCAAGAAGTTATATCTAGTATCTCAGAGAGAAGGTATAAATTCGCCAGATTTCCAGCTTTATCTCCAGTCCAAACGTAGGTCCGGAGTCAATCCCCGTCTCTAAATTACAACCAGCATCTCATTGGTTCTTGAAATCTCACGTCAGCGCGACGACGCGAGTGACGAAAATTAGTCATATTTTCCGGCTGAGGAGAGGCGAAATGGCCCGGCGACTCCTTTTACGTCCCCCCTTGTATTTTGAAAGGGGGACTGGGACTATGGCGCGCGAATACAAAGGCATCTTATACCTTCTCTCTGAGATACTGATATAACTTCTTGGCTTTATATAGGGTTTTATATAAATAAATTAAGGGCATTTTCTTGGGTGATTTGATGCCGAAAATGTTCTATGAAATTCTACGTGTATTTTACGCATGACCCCTTAAAATTAAATTAGGGGGTTATCCCTAAAACAGTCAAATCATAACTCGAAAACAGTGGCCTAGACGGCAAAATGCCATAGAATATTTTAGACTTAAAATCGTCCAAAGGACATCACCCTTAATTATGTGAGACTCTCAGATACATTCTGTTTATTATGAAATTATTATGTATTCTGTTATTTGGTGATTGAAAAATCTTTAGATGATGTATTAGTCCTTTCCTAATATTCCTTTAAATAAAGGAGATCTGTTAACTTTAAATTTTGAAAATCTATAATGTGTTAAAGTATTAGTTTATTATTAAAATTTTATTATATTACTGACGAAAATTAAACTGAACTTGCAATAAAATGTATTATTCAAAATTATCTTGCTGACGAAAACTGAACTGCACTTAAAATTGTAATATTTAAAAATGTTATAGTCTTGCATTCCAATAAACAACCATAGTATATAAATTTTAAATACGTTTTACTGAATATATTGAAACTTTAGTTTGAATTGGTTCAATATAACTAACGGTTTATCAATATGATTTCCTGACAATTTAGACACTGGACTGCTTCAGTTGAATTACGTATCCCCAAATATCTACCTAGTATTGTTCTAATCGAAACTCCGTCCCAAAGCAACAATGTAATTCGCTTCTAAGGCGGTACTCATTTCTGCGTAATGGCTAAGGTATCTTTGCAAATGCTTTTAATGGAGACAACATGTCGTCTTATAGAATACAAACGCCCCTTGCGATGACAAATTCAAGTAAATTTGGTTTGACAATAATTTCCCATTAAACTTGTTTTTGCGTTTTACCATAATTTATTCATTTATGAGAAAAAGGAACGTCTAGAATTAAAGAGCAAATATGAAATCGTAATCTTAGATGATACGGACATTCTTACGAGTTATTCTGATACCGAAACAAACTCTGCTGGTGTTTGCTTAAACCGCGATGAAATTCTCAACTTATGAGGTACGTTCCGCATTTTAAAATGTTATAATTGTAGACATTTGGAACTACACCGAGAGTGTGGCTGTTTTCCAAATGGTTCATAAAAACCACGACTCATTAAATTTGAAATTACAAATCTACGTTCTGTTAAAGTTTGGTTTCTACAATTTGAAAAAACAATTCAAGTATAATTCACATTTGTTGAATTTATCAATTTATCGCATAACTGATGATAGCAATCCAATCCTGCAGACGTATAAAGTAATTTCACTCTCTGATACCTATAAACTTTTGTAGTTTTTGCTAATTAAATTTTATATGACTTGCTATTATTCCATTGACAATATTTGGAAATTGCAAACTAATCAGATTATAACCATAGAATATTTTAAGTTTTATTCATGTTAATATTTATTTTGATTTTTTTTTTATATTTGAAAGTTTGTTTTAAAATATTTGTACAGTGCTTCCAAAAAATAATTTTAGTTCAACCATTTTGATTTTCGATTTACTTTGTTATCAATTTGTAACTTAAAAGCTCAATTTTTGTTAATGAATAAGTCGTTAAACGAATATACATTAAACAAAGATGAAAATGTGAGCTTAATCTACAAATTAATTTCAAATATTAAACAACTTTACTCAGATGCGAAAATACGCATTCCCCAGAAATGGTATTAAACCATTCAAAAGTAACTCAATATTCCATGAACATTGTGGAATATGCCTAATTAATTATCCATATTTAAGATATCTGTAGATAATTAAAGAAGGTATATTTACAAGCATAAAAGCTGTAATAAAACAATCTATAAAAAAACCGAAGTTATCTCCCTTACAATAGTCTATGGCAACACCTTACACTTACCATTAATACCAGACTTCGAAAAATTAACCGAAAAATGCTGTAGAGAAGTGTCAATATGTTTCGTTATATACAAACGAATATTTTGACCTAATCATAAGAATGACCTGATAGATGCCCTTCAGAAGGGTAAAATGTTCAAAGAAGTTCACAATCGGGAAACATGGAATACAAATATTTCTTTAAGGTTCAATTGTCAGAACCGATAAGAAAAGAAAACTAAATTATGATTTATTGGGGCGTGAAATGAGATTCAGTCTATCGTAAATACTTTTGCGCTGCTTAGGGTTTCCAAAAGTATTGTTGCAAACCCTGGCTGGCTGGACGCCTTTATCCACATTACCTCTTCTCTCGCGTGCCAGGACTGAAATAGTTAAAATCTACACTTAGAAATACTCATAGATAACGCTGATTTTTTTATTATTTTTTTTAAAGTTATATAAATATTCTGGTTTCTACCGATAAACACTCCTTAGATCTTTTGCTTTGATTGCTATGCTACCAGATATTGGGTGTGTATAAATGACGTGGCATTGAAAAATAAAACGATGTAAGCGAGAATTTGATTGTGTAACTTTTTGACCGTTTGCTAAAAGGTTGAGTACTTTACCGTTGAAAAGGGTAGAAACGGCAGGTACACAAATATTTGCAACTCTGGGCAGAAGTACAAAATGTCCGGGGTCATCTTGTTTAGACTAGTCGTTTACGGACTGGTCAAGTTTTATACGAAACGCATTCCATCTACTTCAACCAAAGAGATAAGATGTTTGAGGTTCTTTCGTGTGAAAACAATTTGTCCAGCTCTTTCAACGCTAAAATGCGGAGACATGCTAGAACCTTCCAAGGTAGGAAATCCTGGATAGGGGCCTGGCCCCTTTTGTTGTCCTTGAGATGTTTAGGAGTTATTGGAGGTCCTTGGAAATCATCGTGGTATGATAAAACTTTTTCGATGTCTAATGTAACACCACGAAACCTATGGAGATGGCTCATTTTTCTTATACTACACTTGGCCACTATATTTAACTTGACTCAGGTACTGTAGAAAAATCTAGTAAAGGAAACATACGACAATAGAGAATGAATATTTCGCAACCCAAAAATAAAGATAATATAATTCCATTAAGAATAAAACTATTTTCATGAATTTGAACTGTTATGTTTGTGGAAATGAAACGAGCTATAACTTCCTTGAATGTTCAGGGAGTTTCATATCATTTATTGTTAAAATTTATGAAATCACGTCTATACGGTCAAAAATATAAGGTTTCATAATGAAAACGTTTCCATTTTATGAATAGATTAATTTTATAACATTTTACCTTCATTGAAACTGTGAAGAGTTTATAAAATTATACACAAACAAATTTTAATTTCGGATTGTAATTTAGTAAATGCGTTTTTGAATACCTATTGTACGAGGATCTCTAAAGAGATTTTCAGATACTGACAAATAAGGTTCAAAACTCTTTAGTTTTTTGGGGGAAAAAGAAATCAGATGTGCACTCACTCTTAAAATCAAAGGTGTGATTTAGCACCTTTTGTCTAAATTTTGACGGGTCCAAAAACAGCACCATTAAAGTGGTTAAATAACGCCTCTGAAGGTTTTAAATGGCCCATTTTCAACACTTTGCGTCTTAAAAATATTTTCTCCCGACACATTTATTACACCTTATAAAGCTTTATCTTACACCTTTTAAAAACCATATATATTTAAAACGTGTTCTTAAAGTGTCTGTATGTTCTTCTAATATTCTTCAAAAGGCGTCATTTTTGGCTTGAAGTGTGAAATAGTGCAGAAATGGAATATTACACTCTTAAATGGTGTGATTTAGCACCTTTCATCTCAATTTAAAGATGTTAATCAACACCTCTGAAAGTGTTAAATAGACAATTTTTAACACTGCATCTTAAAAATATTTCACACTGACGCATTTATTACGCCTCATTGAGCTATTTCTTACACCTTTTAAAAATAATATTTTTAAAAGGTGTTCTTTAAGTGTTTGTATGTTCTTCCAATATTCTTCAAATGGCGTGAATTCAAACTACCGAAGTGGGAAATACTGCAGAAAAGGCGTGAAATATTGTAGGAAGCCTGTATTACACAGCGTGATTTTAATACAGTTAGCCACCTTTACCACATCGTGCTACACTCACTAAAGATGCTACACATACTTTTCACTGTACACTCAAAAATATTTAGTGTTTTAACACCTTTAAAAGTAGTTTTTATTGGTTCACATTTTAAACAGACCGAAACCATAATTGAGAGGTCCCATTTGACCAAACTCCCGCAATTTAGGCGGTTTTCAAACAGTGGTAAATAGCCTCAAATGACTACACTTAACTGTTCATTGCTAAAATTTCTCTGATAATAACAGAGTTGCAAGGTGATACATTATTTAACGATTTGAAGGCTTATCTAATTATAAGGGAAAGGTGAAATAAGCCATAATCCATAACATATCCCTTGTTATTATTGTAAGATGATGCTTAAAAAGATAAATTGATATTCAAATTATGGTAAATAAACATGTTCCAGTAAATTGTTGAGATATTTATGGATTTTTAATGAAAGGTTTGTCTGTAGTTCAAATTTACATCCGCAGAATCACGAAATTTTAGTGCAGAAGAAATTTTGTTATTATATGGGTTCTCTAAACTATTAATACAACCAGAAGTGAGATGAGACCAGAAGTACTGAGCTAACCAAATTCTTCACTCGGCGAAAGTGAATATTCTTGATAACACAAGAACGGTTGGCCCTCTAGTAGCGGTTTCTGAATTTTCCCTCCAAAACGTGAGACGCTCGCGGTGGTAGACGGCCGAACTAGATTCAATTAGCCGCGTCCGTGTTCGGCCGCTTTAGGTTTTGGGGAAGGGGATAGGAAATGTTTTTGGAACTCGACCAACTTTTTTCTCAGTAGTGTGGGCGCGTGGGAAGCGGCATAAAATCCTCAAATTTGTTCACTAGTGCCAGGATCTACTATCAATGCTAGAGCCCTTCACTTCTAGTCTCATCTCACTTCTGATTCAACCGATAACCGATACTTTGGACCGTATACGCAGAGTGTGGGCGTCGTGAGCACTTAACGATAAATTAACCTTGTTTGATTGGATTAAAAATGTTAAACCCGGGACGCAATGTGTCAAAACAATGATTATAAAACTTTATGGGAAATGTCAAATAAGGTAGACTTAGAAACTGTTCTTTAGATATTAAGCTGAAAGGATTTAAACACACTTATTTGAACAATGGGTGTCGAAAATAAGAATGGAAATTGTTCAACAGAGGTGCAGTTTAACACCTTTTCAACTCGTCTTTCGTACTAAAAGATAATTGTTATTCTTTTATGTGTGTTGTTCAGCACCTTTGCGAGCTTAAAATAACACTTTTAAGCGTGTCGCATAACAACTTTAAGAGTGTCGCGTAACACTTTTAAGAATGCCGCGTAACGCTTTTAAAAGTGTCTTTGGATTGACTTCAAAATTAAAACAGAAACGGAAGACCTCATTTAAGAAACAAGTTATTGATTTTCTATCCCGCAGTATTATTATTTAATTTCCATGTTTAATTTCAAACGGTGTTTTAAAGGTTTTTATTACCGAATTTACACCTTAAATTGTCCGGAAAACTCAAGGTGACGAAACTCAATTTCGGGTGTTTTTAATTTGTAAAAAAGTGTTTTCTTGAATTACACTCTTTTGAAACTTCCATTTCGCTAAATATTAATTGTCCACAAAACTATTTCATATTAATATTAATAATAATCATAAATCAGTGAAAAAATGCGAAATTGTTCTCTCGCCTCTCTTGCCGCTCTCGCGTTATTGTATGAGACAGTTTAACTATAAATAGAAATTAAAAATTTACAGAATTGTGCTAAAAATACCAGTTTATAAAATTTAAAGTCTGAGATCTACCCTTTTAACACCCTTTTTGAGAAAAAGGAGTAATTCCAGATACATTTTACACCTATATTAACTTAGCGTTTTTGTCGTAGATAATGGTCACCTTTAAAATACCAATATAACACCGTTTTTGTTATTCATGTGAAAATGTTAGGTGTTATATAGGTGTATTTAAAAAGTACACCATTTTCACTCCAAAGAAACACTCAATTTTTTTGTGTGTGGCCAAGTCTATATATGTTAGTTAGATTAATATCCTTACATGATTGTCTTTGAGAAACTTTGCAGACAGGTTGGTTGCGTTGAGTACAAACTGATTCAAATAAACACCAATAATAATTTTCTCTAAAGGCTCTTTCAGACGATCCAACTTTTTGACTCAGCTTGATGGGTCAACTCGAGTTGAATCAAGTAGT
The DNA here is from genome assembly GCF_054372755.1 of Phalangium opilio. Classification (NCBI taxonomy): domain Eukaryota; kingdom Metazoa; phylum Arthropoda; class Arachnida; order Opiliones; family Phalangiidae; genus Phalangium; species Phalangium opilio. Next base: position 5,635,200 of record NW_028324166.1, read on the forward strand.
TGGATCGTGTGAATAGACGCTGGATGAGTTGAGTCACCAAAAACGTTGGCTAAGAAAAATTGGATCAGTGATCCAATTTTTGCTGACTCAACTTTTAATTTCATTTCTTCAGCCAACCAAAATGATTTACGAAAAAGCCTTTTTCGCGGCTTATTTCGTAAGTGCCAAGGTAGGTGGCGCTTAAAAAGTTCCTGTGACTGTGAAAGTTTGGTCTTGTGAAAAGGAAGGATTTACTACACTTTTCCCTTCAAAAGTTGGGCAAGTTGATACAACTTTTTGACCCATCGAGCTGGGTCAAAAAGTTGGATCGTCTGAAAGAGCCTTAACTCTGGTTGTTGCGACCAAGAGATAAGAATTAAAAAATTATAATATTGTGCATACCAAGCCTTAAAATGGACCTAGCGTAAATTTTCTCCTAAATCGAGCTAAAAAGATGAAACCAAGCTTGTCTTACCTTTTTTATTAACGGACTTGTTCAGTTGTCGTATGTCTCTCTCATCTTTGAAAATTAGAAAAATAAACATTTATATATATTCTTGATGTACGACTTTAGGTATTTATTTCTGAAAATACGGTATGGAGAGCTCTTTCGGGTCTCCTTCGCTCCATTGTATCCACAGCCACGGCTAACGTCATAGCGTACAACGAGAACAGTATCCGCCAAACTATCCAATGGTGCTTTGAACACCGATATGGTTCGAACACAATGCTGAAAATCTCCATTATTTTCACTACATATTCTTGGATATGGGCTAGCTTCGCTTTATCAATTTGGATCGCTATTATGGTTAAAATGGACCTTGAGTCGGCCTTTAATCTGTATTACTTCGGTTTATCGCCTGCTACAATGTCGACTTTCAGCGCTTATCTTCTCGTTGCGTTGGAACTTACACTAAACACATTTCTAAATCACTGCGTCATGGCATTCTCCTTATCCCTGTACATCGTGTTGTGTTACGGCACCAAAAGACGCGTATCGAAAATGGGACGCAACATGACGTTATCGTTGAAATGGTATGGCTTCCAAACATTATCCGTGATACGCAAGAACAGAAACGAATTTTTGGAACACTTAGAACGCTTTGACGGGGTCATGTCAAAATTACTCTTTCTATGGTACTGTTATTTCATGTTTCTCGTTTGCTTCGATGTCACTAATCTGATACAAGCCGAAGGTGACGCCCAAATTCTCCGAGTCCGTTACTACATATTTTTTCGTTGTATCACTTTCATACTTTGGTTTGTGGCATTGACGTTGGCAGCGGCTTCGGTACACGAAGAAGATCAAGCTTTGAAAATGAACGTTCAACGTTGGGTTTCCCAGCAAGTATTTACAGAGCAAAAGAATTACGGGGAGTTTCTGTGTTTGATCAACTTTTTCCAAGAGATTCCTTTGAGTATGACTGCCTGGAAATTTTTTTTAATCAGAAGGAAGGTTTTGTTATCGATTCCAGGAACTATAGTAACTTACATGGTTATCATATTTCAATTAAATCCTAAAGTTATGGGCGTGCTTAACGGATAAGGATAATACCGAATAAACAAAAAAAAATAATAATTCTGACTTATTCATTTTACAAACTATACTTCCATAACAGGTATTCATAAATTGTTCAAACTAGAAATTGGTAATGTTTATGGATGACTAAAATTTATTCTTCACAGATTCAAATAGGAATAAAAAAATTTTTGGGTATCGGGATGTGAAACTTTAACTTTACTAATCTTCTTATGTCTTCGTAGAGAGAAAAACAATAGAATAGACGAAAAAAAATGATCTTACTTTTTATTTGAAATCGATAAGTTTGAGTAAAAATAGATTCATTATGTTCCATCTAATACATCGTAATTGTAAATCTAAATCATTTTATTTAAAAATGACATTGTTCTAGTGAACGTCCCAACGTTTATAGTGACACTTTTAAAATTTAATTGGGAATTTGTGTTGTATCACATATATCATGCAGTAATTGTAGAAATTACAAAATTTTAGACAAATGTTTGAGACGTTTTTTCACGATGGCTTTAAAACTAAAAGAATAAATTTTATTATTTTCATTATCGTTATTAAAAGTTTTATGGTCGCAAAATGTCAACAAAATTTTAATTATAAATCACAATTTAACACAAGCAATATTTAATAGTGTAAAAATTAATTCTTTTTGTGCAAAAGTTAAATTAAATAATATTTTTTTCCGAAATTGAAAATGTTAAATGATTTATTTAGTGTTTAAATCCACAGATTAAAATTAATCATTAGCTAATTTCATTGCATGCATGTAATTCTTTTATAGCTACCACCGTGGGTCAAGATAAGCAGGAATAATTTGAATTTTGAATTTGAAGGATGCGTTATGAAAGCTCTTTCGGAGTTTCTTTCAATAACGTTGAACATAACGTAATATATTTTAAAAACTGGACTGTGTTTCAAATATTCTTTCAGTAAGACAGACTTTACTTTCTCAATGTAGGTTTTCGATTGTGAAACCTCCCGAAGATGTTCATGGGAACTTGAAATCTGATGGAAATTGGACTGGAGTTATAGGCGTATTAAGCAGAAAAGTAAAATGCGCATAAAGTTTTAGCGCATAAAATTAAAAACTGCTCAATTTCAACAGGAAGCGGATGTTGGACTGCTTCCATTTGGTTTAAGCATTCGAAGATTTGACGTTGTTCAATTCACTGTTCCGTTTTATTATTCGTACGCTACTATACTGGCACAATCTCCTTATAGCTTGAAGGATCCATTCAGCTTTCTAAAAGCGTTCGAGATTGAGGTAAGTTTTAATTTAACATACTAAGTATTTAATTTTAAATTTTAATGGAAACCTTCACGAATAAAGATAATGCTATAACTTTGAAAACTTTTATCAGGTTTATTGTTATATTCTAGTTAATAAATTAAAATTATGAATATGAATATGATTATCATTAATATACATGATTTGATTGAAAATAATATCAGATGAAAATTTATGTTTATAATGCAAACTAATTAGAAATGAACAGATTTTGTTAGAGACAGTTTTTCTGCTCAATTTTAAATTAAATCATTTTTCCCTGCGTTATTACTTGTTAAAAAAATTTAATTGAATCGAAATGAGGTTTTTTTTAAATCCTGCATTATAACATGACCTAGTCACTTTTTACAATTATGTAGGATTGTTATTTTCTAAGGCTCTGATATTTCAAATCATTTTAAATTTTAAAATACAATTAAAATTTCCCTTAAAATAATTATAATTTCTCTTAGAATACAATTAAAAATTAATATTCATAACTAGCAATAAGGATGTCCAGTAAATTTCCAGAACGGGATTTCATCCTTAATGAAAATCCTTGCTACGATTTTTTCAATTTGTCATGAATATATCTGAAAATATTATCACTGAATTTCTTTTAACAATAGAGAAATTATGTGATTACCTCTTTAAAATAAAAGTTTAGAGATTTAAAAATAAAGAGTCTCAAATAAAAATTGCAGGTCTGGACTTGCGTTATGATGTCGTTATTGGCGATTTCATTGGTCTTGTACATCATAGAGAACTATTCGAACTATAACAGTGTTCGAAATAAATATAATGAATTCAAACCTCATCCAGGATTGAGCTCCTATATTTGGATTTTAGTTTCTAATGTCTTACAACAAGGTACGTTTTTGGATATCTTTCAATATGTACCTTGAGGTTTTTTAGTGTGGACTCACTACAATCCAAAGACATGGATTCTTGATTGACAAGTGTCGTTAAAACAAGTTTGAACCCATAAGCATTAGAGCATGTAATAAGAGTCAAGATTTCGATACGGTTCTCGAGAAGTTTTGTTGCAGAAATGTCTACCCTCCCCTTCGCATGTGTGGTAGGTTGAACGGTACGTGGCGCCCCTATCGACGAGCAAAAGAGTTAATAAATTTGAACAATAAAGAAATACTATAACTTTGCATCTCGCAAATGTTTAAATTATCTGTTATTAAACCTCTCTGCTTTCTGCAAATAGTTTCCTTCCATTAAATTAAAATATAATAACTGTTAAAAGTCTCCGGCGGGATTCAAACCCTGGTTGTCTCCACCCTAAGTTGTTGAACTTCGAGTGTTAACCAGTTATTCAACCCATTACACATGCGACGGGGGTCTGCCACAACTCTGAAAATTAAACTGTTCATCTTGTATTTTTACTGTTGAAGCAACGAAAATTTTAAAAACACGTGAGGACTAGGCATATGGTCTTTCATCCCAAAACCAAAACACGCAGTTTTATTCAACACGCGACATTGTTATTGGTTTGTTGATGTGAATGTTGAATCAACATACATTAAAAACCAATTATATCCCATAATTTTATTAATAAAAGCTTTGTTCTTTTGTATCTATTTATGCTTTTATGTTTCTTAATACCTCGGCAGGTGTTAACTGGAAACCCAAAAAACCTTTGAGTAACGCCGTATATGTCGTATGGCTGTATGCCAGCGTAGTTATTGCTCTGGGCTTTTCTGGAATACTAATTGCACTATTCGCTTCGTCGAAAGAAATAGTTATTGATAGCTTAGAAGATGTTGCGAAATTGCCAGGAATAAGACCGACGGCTCCTAAAGACAGCATGTTTCAAGACTATTTCGAAGTAAGACAATTAAGGTTACATGATGCTTATGAGTCGTTAAAAGGATCAAACAAAGAAAAAGATATTCGCTTTTAATCCTTCTAAAACAATAGTATCATAATGAATAAAATTAACACATTAGTTCATAAGACATGTTCCATAAGTTTGTCACTGGTTAATGAGAGCTTGGCATGAATGATGAAGTAACGTAGGTGAAACGTTATATAGTCTCGTAAAGCAACGCCTGGTGAGGTGCTGTCAAAGGCTTAGTACAGACTAAATAGGAAGATGGACTGCAAAACAGTATAGTGTAGTCAATTCTGGCTTGTCGTTCTCGAACTAGCTCTCAGTAAGTCTCTAGCATTACGAAGCATAAAAAGTGTCATATACTTATGGAACATATCTTATAAACTTATGTTAACGAAATGATTACACTTGTGTTAACGCTAATATGCTTATGATACCGCTTCGTATATTGTCTGTGCTGACATCTATAACCCATATTTTTTTTTGAATAACTTCGGTTCATTTAATTCTGATCAGTTAAATTTCAAATTCTTTCAGTTTTCACCTTTTGAAACGAACCTCAAAATTTGGAAAAATATGAAAATGAAAGGCGGTTGCTTGTCAGTGCCCCAAATATTGGGCCAGAAAAATATGGACGCCATCACACGAGGAAAAAGTGTTATTATTTACGAAATAATCCCCATCAAATTCGCCATTTCTAAGATGTGTGATACGGATAAAATTTACCATATTTCGCAACCACTCTTTTGGATTCCTCTTTCCTTGGCAGTGAGAAAAGATATGCCTCCGTCTGATGTTGAACGACTGAATCAAGCGTAAGTAGTCAATCACGAAGGAAAAATTAGATAAAGATAAGCAGGAAAGTTACATTGGGGAAATTACGTTGCGCTTGTACCACCATCAACGGCTTAAAAAATTGCCTCTGCATTCTCAGCATTTTAGTAAAGTTGTTTTTGAGGCACCACTATGCCAAAATACAAAATAATTGTCACACAAATTTAATGAGAAATCGTTTTCCAAAAAAATTACGCCCCTTCCAATACGCCGTGAATTCTGGGAATATTTCTACACACATGCCTACCAGCATTTTTCTCTATTTAACTTTCGTCTCCAAGCTCTAACCACATGTTGATTCTAGTCCCACATATTAGAGTATGGGATTTGGAATGTTAGGATAGTCAAATAAAACGTTTTTACCATTAAGTGGCGCCCTCTTTCCCTGTTTAAGAAGTTATCGTCACATAAAAACTAACAGACGCAGAGTTGCAATAATGTGAGGTTTTTATCTTTGACAATTTTATTTCAAATATGATATGTTTTACAGACGAAAGTCTAAAAACAAATCAAAAGTTAGCAATCTATATTGTAAATTTCACTTCGTTTTCCAAAACCTTTATAACTCGTTGATGTGAGAGTCTGAACACTTTCATTACCAAATTCAGTGTCAAACATTTATGAAAATAATTGCTACGAAATTTTGGGTTTGAAAAATGTAATTTAAGAAAAACAAACATACGTAAAACTAAAATTCATGAGGTTTAACTATTGCCTCCAATTTTTAGCCAATAATTTATCTATATGAGCTTTCATATTTTACATTTTAGAATGAAAACATTAATAATTTTCTGTAGGATTTTGCGTTTTGTGGAAAGCGACCGAATTCAGATAATTTTGGACAAACTATTTCATCTGGGAAGAGAATGCATTTGGATCAAGAAACCTCCAAGAGTTGGTCGTCTTGGACTCAAGGAAATATTAGGGTTAATGTATTTCTTGCTGATTGGATATTTAACTGCAATTGTCGTATTTGCTTTTGAACTAAAATTAAACCTGCTAAACCTGCGTAGGAAGTAATATTTTGTTGTATTAAAAAGCCACGCCAAGGGCTATCTCATTTAGACCATGATTAACTAGTATAAAATGTACTTTGTTGTGTGTATTCATTCTCATGGCAATTGGCAAGCACCCTTGACACCCCCCCCCCCTAAAAATAGTTGCATATAAAACCTTACGTGCATTTTGATTGATCATTTGAAAAAACTGTAATATTTATTTGCTGATAAACACATGTCGTTTGCTTTTACTTTATTTGCCTCATTTATTATTCCATTGTTGAAAAAATACATCACAAAATTAGCGCCGTCTTCTAAATGAAATTTAACGTTTTTTTAAATTTTTAAAATTTATTAAAGGTGCAGTTCGGATTAAACATAGTTTCAATTGCGTATAAGTGTAATATTTGAAAATTATCAGCAAGTGCATTATGTCGATTATATAAGGGTTTTGCTGTATGATTAAAATCGTGTTCGTGTGAAATGTCCCTGGTGCAGTATTGACTCCTCTTGGTTGAATACAAATTACTTTCGAGGTCCTATGTAAGAATATTTGAAATTAAATGTTGGCACTTATCATGTAATGAAACATAGAAAAAACATAAACTTATATGGGAACAGCTATGCTATAATGATATGGGACACCAATTTGAAATACCGAAATTATACGATGTCTAAATATAAATTGTTAAAGTAATAGATTATTTTCAAAAGAGGATTCGAGGAATGCATGATCAAAGTCGTAGAATTGTAATTTTAAGAAACTAAGTCTCTATTTCAAGTCATTCTTTTGAGAACTAACTGTTTCTAATCCTTTATCAAACGTTTTAGGGAACTTTCAAGCACGGTTGGCACACTGGTATCCAGTCCGGTTTTATCCAGGTGGATAAAACCGGTTTAAACCACGTTGAAAAATCCAGTGGACTATATGAAAACCCTACCCGACCCAACCCAAAAAAGGTTTTAATTAATTTTTCCAACCAGACCCGACCTGGGATTTTTCGACGCTTTTCGGGTAGGGTCGGGTTGAAAAATCCCGATTAAATCGGGGGTCCTATATTCGTCAACAGGGGAAATGCCTATAGAGTTTTATCAACTATCATAAACATTCAAAGTTATTCTCACTAGCACTAAATGTAAAAAATAAGCGCCAGAATTAAGCACTATAGAGTAGTTTTCTTCCTTTTGGAAAAACGGCGGATAAAAGCAATAAAATCCGGTTTAAACCAGCAAAACACCATACCAGTGGTTTTTTCAAGAAAAATCCGGATTTTTGCCAACCCTGCTTTCAAGTCTCAAAGGGTCAAAATCAAAAACTCTATATTCCGTGCCTAATCATAACGCAATATTTGATTTGAAAAGAAAAGCATATTTTTTTCTTTTAACTATATACAATTAAACAATAAATAATCGAAAAAATTTGAGAAATCTTACTGGCTATGCAAAACAAGTTGTATAAAAACAAAATAAAACAGAAAATGTGATTAAACTAAGCATAAAATTAATAAACATAATCGAAACTTACGGACTATGCAAAATAAAATGTTTAAAGAATAATAAAACAGAAAATGGGTCAAACTAGGCTTAGAAAAGAAATTTTACCAACTACGCAGAAAACAATGTTCAAAATAAAATAAAAAATATGTTCACAAATAAGGCATAAACTTAATAAAAATAATCGAAATAAAAAGAAAAATCTTACAGTCTATGCAAAACAAAATGTTTAAAGATTAAACACGAAAAATGTTATCAAACTAGCCATTGAATTAATAAATATAAACTCTAAATAAACAGAAAAATCTTACCGCCTAGCCAAAACAAAATGTTTAAAGATAAAATAAAACAAAATGTTATAAAACTAGGCATAATCGATGGAAACAGAAAAATCTTACTTTCTATTTAAACACATATTAAAAAAATAAAATAAAATAAAACAAAAAAGATAAGAGTTGAACCTAGTAGGCATTGAATAAATAAATAATAATTGAGATAAGCAAAGAAATCTTACCAACTACGCAAAACACAATGTTCAAAATAAAATAAAATTAAAAAGCATGTTCTCAATCTAGGAATATATTTAATAAATAAATAATCGAAATAAACTGAGAAATTTACTTGCTGTTAAAATAATGTTTAAAGATAAAATTAAACGGAAAATGTTATCAATCTAGGTAAACAATTAACATAAATTAATAGTTATAAAGACAATAATCTTACGGACTATGCAAAAAAATGTGCAAAGAAAAAAATAAAACAGAGAACGTTATCAAATTATAGAAGTATTAAATAAAATCTCGTAATAAACTGAAAAATCGTTAATCATACCTCCTATGCAAATGAAAATGTTAAAGTTAAAATAAAACCGAAAATTAAACAAAACAATTAAATGAGAATTCTTTCTAGTTTTCATTGAGTAAATAAATAAATAATTGAAACGAGTAAAGAAATTTTACCAACTATGCAGAAAACAATGTTCAAAATAAAATAAAAAATATGTTCACAAATAAGGCATAAACTTAATAAAAATAATCGAAATAGAAAGAAAAATCTTACAGACTATGCAAAACAAAATGTTTAAAGATAAATTAAAACGGAAAATTAGTAAATAAAAACTCGAAATAAACAGGAAAATCTTACGTTCTATGAAAAACAAATAATTATAGATAAAATAATATAAAAAAGGAAAATATTAACAAACAAGGCAATTAATAAATAAAAACTCAAAATAAAAAGAAAAATCTTACCTCCTACGCAATCCATAGTGTTTAAGAAAAATAAAAGAGATAGGAATTCCAACTAGTACGATTGAATAAATAAATATTTTAGAGAAGAAAAGAAATCTCACCCACTATTCATAACAAAATGTTTAATATTAAGAGAAAAAAGTACTTCTCATTCTAGGAATGCAATTAAAAATACAATACTCGAAATAAACCAAAAAATCTTACGTCCTATGCAAAAAAAAAGGTTTATAGAAACAAAACAAAAAAAGGAAAACGCTATAAAACTAGACATGATAGAATTACTAAAAACTCGAACGAAGAAGAAACATCTTACTGGCTATGCAAATAAAAATGTTTAAAGATAAATTGAAACGGAAATTGTTACAAAATTAGGAACAAAATTAATAAATAAAAACTCGAAAACTAAACGTAGAAATCTTACTGCCTACGCAAAAAAAAAGTGTTTAAAGATAAAAAAGAAAAATGTTATCACACTAAGCATAGAATTAATAAATACAAACGAGAACTTAACAGAAAAATCTTACGGCCTAGGCAAAACAAAATGTTTAAAGATAAAATAAAACAAAAGTGTTATGAAACTAGGCAAAGTATTATTGAAATAATCGAAATACACAGAAATAAGTCTTACCTTCTATTTAAACACATGTTTAAAAAATAAAATAAAACAAAACAAACAAGTTGGAAAAACCAAAATATTACCTCTCCGAGTTGAATCTAGTAGGTATTGGAATAAATAAATAATTGCGAAAAGCAAAGAAATCTTACCAACTATGCAAAACACAATGTTCAAAATAAAATAAAAAAACCATGTTCTCAAACTTGGAATAGAATTTATAAATAAATAATCGAAATAAACTGAGAAATTTACTTGCTATGTAAAAAAATGTTTAAAGATAAAATTAAACGGAAAATGTGATCAATCTAGGTAAACAATTAATATAAATTAATCGTGATAAACACAATAATCTTACGGACTATGCGAAGTAAAATGTGTAAAGAGAAAAATAAAACAGAAAACGTAAACAAATTATGGAAGTAGTAAGTAAAATCTCGTAATAAACTGAAAAATCATTAATCATACCTCCTATGGAAATGAAATGTTAAAAGTTAAAATAAAACAGATAATTAAATCAAATTATTCAAAAATTAACAAAAAAAAATATAAACGTAATAAACAGAATATTCTTACGGACTAGCAAAAAAAAAAAACGTTAATAGAAAAAGTAAAACGGAAAATGTCATCAAACCATCGAAATATTAAATAGAAACTGAAAATAAACAGGAAAATCTTACAGGCTGTGTAAGACAAAATGTTTAACATTGAAATAAAACCGAAAATAATATCAAACTATAGAAATTTTAAATAAAATATAACAACTCGAAGTAAACAGAAATAATCTTACGGGCTATGCAAAAAAAGTTTAAAGATAGAATTAAATGGAATATGTTATGAAAGTAGGCAAAAATTAAAAAATTATTATCGAAATAAACAGAATAATCTTAAGAACTATCAAAACAAAAGGTTTAATGAAAAAATAAAACGGTAAATTTTATCAAACTACGGAAATACTAAATAAAAACTCGAAATAAACAGAAAAGTGTTACCTCCTATGCAAAAACAAAATGATTAAAAATAAAATAAAACGGAAAACGTTATCAAAATATAGAAATACAAAGTAAAAACTCGAAATAAACAGAAAAATCTTACCTCCTATGCAAAACAATATGTTAAAAGATAAATTTAATCGAAAAATGTTATTAAGATAGGAAAATAATTAATAATTGTCATTATAAAATGATGAGTGAGGGACGCCAAGTAGTGTAAAGCCGCACTTCGTACCTCCGTAGGTGTAGAATGTAGGTGTAGAGTGTAGGTGTAGAATTTCAAGGTCACCCTCTCGCCACGCCCCCTTGGGAAACTCGCGCGCGCCCCCTCGCGGGAAAACTCGCGGGCCCCCGCGCGCCCCCTGGCGGCTGCGCCCCCTCGCGGGAAAACTCGCGCGCCCCCTGGCGGCTGCGCCCCCTCGCGGGAAAACTCGCGCGCCCCCTCGCGGGAAAACATTGCGCGGGAATCTGGCAGTCCTGTCTACAACTGTCTCTGTGACGTCATTGGCGGGAAAACACCTGTCAGTCTCTTCTACAACTGTATTTGTGACGTCATTGATAAGAGACGAGAATTTTATTAAACGTACATGGCCAAGGGTTAATGATAGGCTGAAAGTTGCGCAATCCATTGTAATATTTAGTTTGACTCAAAATTTTAACCTTTTTTAAGGAGTTTATTTTGATTATGGTATTGTTTTTAATGGTAATTAAAAGGTCCACGTAAAAGCGTAATTAATATATAAGAAATTCATCTTAGACGTAATAGTAGAAAGCAACTGTATCTGTAACGTCATTGGCGGGAAAATCTACAACTGTATCTGTGACGTCATTGATATAAGAGATGAGGATGAATGGATAAAGGTTGAACTTATAGCTTTAAGCATACATTGACAAGGGTTAAATAGAAAATCTTTCATTGAGAAAGTGTAATTATGGAAAATAAGTTAAGCCGAGTGTATTATAACAGTGAAAGTCCTCTCAGTTACGGTAGCGTAAAGAAATTGAAACAAGGAGTGAAAAATGTTTCGAAGAAAAAAATTAAGACATGGCTTCAGTCTCAACCAACATATACCATTCACAAAGCAAGGAGGATATACTTTCCAAGAAATCGTACTTACGTTACAACAGCCAATGAAGTATTTCAGTGCGACTTGATCGATCTACGAAATCTTAAGAAATATAATAAAGGGTTTCAATATATTCTAACTATTATTGATATCCTCTCAAAATATGCTTGGAGTCTTCCTTTGAAAAATAAAACTAGTAAAGAGGTTTTGAAAGCTATGCGGAGAGTTATTAAAGAAAGAAAGCCGTTACGAATTAATGTTGATCAAGGTAGCGAATTTTTATCAAAATTGTTTAAAGATTATTTAAGAAAAGAGGGGATAAGTCTTTATACTAGTGTAGGTGCGATTAAATGCGGAGTAATTGAAAGGTTTAATAGAACTTTAAAGGATAAAATCTTCAAGTTATTAACTAGAACGAAGAAACTAAATTACATTGATGCCTTACCCAAAATAATGAAAGCCTACAATTCAACTGTACATTCAAGTACTGGTTTGGCTCCTGTTGATGTCAATATGCAAAATGAGCATTTAGTGTGGAAACGTCTGTATGGTAAACAATCTAGGGCAAAACCACCAATGTTAAAGGTCGGTGATCTTGTTAGGCTATCAAAAAGCAAACCTTTGTTCGAAAAGGGTTACAAAGGGTACTGGACCAAGGAAATATTTATCATTTCAAAAATTCTGTACAGAAACCCCGTTTGTTATATTGTAAAGGACTTTGATGATGAAGAAATAAGGGGAGCTTTTTACGAATGTGAACTTCAAAAAGTTATCTTGTAAAATATATAGAATAGTAATTGAAAAATAAAAAACATTTAAAGTTAACGAGTCATGTCGAACGATTCATTTTACGTAACTCTCGTGAGTACGGCTTCTATGAACGTGTTTCCGGGAAACACGCAATCTCATTTTAAAGTTCAATTACCAGCTCCATTGCATTTGAATGGAAACTGGCATGTGGGTTTAGCCGAAGCATTTTTACCTAAAGCTTGGGATAATGTGTCTGCAGACTATCTTTATTTTAGGGCCGGAGTCTACGATTATACGGACAATATTTGGGATCAATTTAAGGTGCAATTTACCGGCGGAACTTTACGCGGAGATGGTTACGACGCGTACAAAAATTTATTAAAAACTATGAACAATGCCATACCACCGGAAATACGATCTTCGGTATACATGTTTGTAGCATATAGTGACGATAATGAAAAAGCTTTTTGCGCCCTTAGGGCTAAAAATGGGTATGAAGTTCAAATACCTGAGGAGATGGGTAAAATCCTAGGATTGAGTTCCATGGAATGGATAAAAGAAAGATTTACGTTTCCCGAAGAACTCGTTAAAAGAAAGAAAGAGGACCCTCTCGTCCTAGATAGTTCCAATAATTTTTTCTATATCAGGAAGAGAAAAGGTCATAAAAATGCTCGAGAGTTGATATTACAAATACAACCTGGTCAATATACAAGCATTGAAAACGTCATCGAAGCTATGACCAATGAAATTCCTACGGAACATAGATCTATGATTAAAATAAACCTGAATCCCGACGGAAAAGTAAATATCAAATGTGTAAATGATTATTATCTACTGTTCACGAAAGAAAAGTCGGGTCTTGGAAGATTGTTAGGGTTTCACGAGGATCAAATGGACTATCCTCTTAGAAATTCAACTAGCAAGAGTATAGCGGATATTGACAAGGGCACTGCAAGTTTATATATTTATACAAATTTAATACTACCTCAAGTAGTTGGTGATGTCTATGCTCCGTTACTAAGGGTTGTGCCTATAGTCAATGATAAATCAACAACGTTAGCCGTCCATCGGTTTCAAAACATTGACTATTACCCATTAAGATGTCCGTCATTTGAAATGATAGAAATAGACATGAGAACTGATTATGGAGAGAATATTATGTTTAAGTTAAACAAATCAGTGATAAAACTTCATTTCATACTCAAACATGACACGAAGTAACATATACCTAAATTACTACTTGAACCAAACCGGAAGTGGTCTTACCGGAAGTGGTCTTAGTCACTTCCGGGGACCAGTATTTCAGAGAGGAAATGGTCTTGGGAGTATTTTTAAAAGCTTAATAAGATTTATAACACCAGTTTTTAAGCCCGTTGGGAAAGCACTAGGAAGAGAAGCCCTAAGAACTGGGTCCAAAATAGCTGGTGATTACATTGCGGGTAGAAACCTAAAAGAGTCTCTGAAATCTAATTTGAGCGAAGCTGGAGCAAATTTATTACAAAAAGCGAGTCAACACTTGTCACAACCGCAAACTGGTTCGGGTCGCCGTAGAAAGCTGAAGACTAGAAATCGAATCATAAAGAAAAAACGAACCAAGACTGACTTTTTGGACTAAAAAACAATAAACATGGTTGAGGGTATGATGTCAGAACTGGATTTATTCGCGGTGCCACCGGCGAATTACAATGTTGAAAATAGTGACTACGTAATTTACAAGCCTTTGGCATCAATTTCGGATCAAGGCCCTATTGAGTTCTTTGTTCCAGGATCTAATGATCTCTATACGGACTTGGCTAAAACATTGTTACAAGTTAGAGTAAAATTACTCAAAGATGATGGTTCTGCATTAACTGCTCTAGAAACGGATGTGGGTCCTGTGAATTTGTTACACGCTGCTCTGTTTAATCAAGTAGATGTGTTTTTCGGAGATACTCAAGTTAATACTTCGACAAACGCTTATCCGTATTTGGCATTCTTTGAAACGCATCTAAATTACGGTGACAGTGCAAAAAATTCCTATCTATCTGCAAAAATGTACTACAAAGATAATCCAGTAGACGCCGCAAAAATGTTTTTAGCTGCGAATAAAAATGATAACAATGGTATGTTGAAAAGAAAAAATCGCGTAGCCCTCTCAAACCCCGTTGATATGATCGGTGATTTACATCTTGATGTGTGTCGAATGGACAAGTTTCTTTTAAATAACGTAGATGTTAGGTTTCGATTCATAAAGTCAGTAAACGAATTTGCTATTATCTCAACAATAGCAAATCAAAAATTTAAATTTAAAATATTAGACGTAACTTTACTAATTAAAAAGGTTAAGGTCAATGCGGAAATAATGTTAGCTCACGCTATGGTTCATGAAAAGCATAACGTTATTTACCCTATTAACCGGACCGTGTTAAAATACTTTTCTATTAGTAGTGGTTTAACGGATATTACACGCGAAAATGTATTTATGAACAAAATGCCAGCCCGGGTAATTATTGGTTTAGTTAGAACGGCAGCCTTTAACGGCGATCTGAGTTTAAATGGTTTCGAATTTGCTCATTTCAATTTAAACTACTTGGCCTTAACAATAGGGAACCAAACATTTCCCAACCCTCCATTTACGCCAAACTATAACGTTAACGAGTATTCCCGAGAGTATCTTTCAAATTATACGGCTTTGGACTTGTTCAAAAGAAATAAAGGAAATTGTGTTTCTTACGAAGAATATAAAGAAGGTAACGTTCTCTACGGATTTGATTTAACCCCGGAAGAGCAAGCTAGTGCTGACCATCTATCACGGAATAAACAAGGAAACTTGAGAATATCAATGAAATTTAAGTCTCCGTTGGTTCATAATGTAACGGCTATTGTTTACGCGGAATTTGAATCGGAAATAATAATTTCAAAAGATCGCACCGTGATTTACAATCCCTCAGGAGAATGAACACCGTAGAAATAAACGAATTTTTAACGTGTGAATCCGTAACAAAACCATTTTTTCTCGGTGTTTTTGCCTTTGATCAAAAACCATTACCACCCAGACAGAAAAAATATTGTTTTTGTTTGAATACGGAACCAAAATCAAGCCGAGGCATTCACTGGTTAGCAATCTACGTAGATAATGGAATAGGTACCTTTTTTGATTCTTACGGAAATGATCCTTTTTACTACAATCTTGTAGACCTTAACCTTTACGCTAGTAAATGGTATTTTAACAACGTACCTATACAATATCCTTTGTCAGAAACGTGTGGACTACATTGTATTTTCTATTTATTTAACATGTGTAACGGCTATACCCTAGATATGATTATTCAAGACTTATATAATCCTCATGATTTAATGTATAACGAAGCAATGGTGCTTTTGTTTATGTGCAATCATTTATTAAATCATAAAGACATGTATTGTAATCAATAAACTTTATTCGTATAAATCGATCCATTTATTTTCCGTCTTTCGTCTTTTGTTTTGTCGTCTTACAGTTATGTTTGATTCTTCTTCTTTTGGTTTGGAATTTTTTTTAGGTTTCCTTCTTAGTTCAAGCGGAGAGTACAATTTTTTCAGTTCTTGATATTCGTGAATTACTTGGGCCATACTGTTTTTCCTATTCTTTTTAAGCCTTTCAGGATTTGGTAATACAGTAGATACTGGAGCAGTAAATGTAAATGGCGGAGCTGGTGCTGTTGCTGCTGGTGACTGCGTTGACATCACATTTGCAGGTGTTGATGGCATTATATTTGGAGGCAGTGTAGGTATTAGATTAGGTGTCGATGTCGGAACCATTGGAACTGGCAATGGTTGTACAATAGGGGGTTGACTTAATTTTACGGTCGGTGGTTCAACAAATTTCTTAACGTTTAGAAACTTTTGTAGCGTTGTCAAATATTCTCTCAATTTTGTTTCGGATGTTCCTGGTTTTTCAAGAATTTCACTCATTTCTTTGTCTAAATCGGATAATTCTCTGTCTACGGCCGACAAAACTGTAGAAGCCGGAACTAGTATCATTTTTTTCATCGTACAGCGTTAATCGCCGAAATTACACTAGGGACCAATGTTCCTAGTAGTAAAGGCCAGAATCCTCCTGTTTGATTAGTCATCAAACGACGTTTCTTTTTTAATGACAAAGATTTCAGAGCTAATCTTCTTATAACCCTTTTATGACTCCTAAGTTTTGCCTTTTGAGCCTTGGTGATTGGTAAGCCTCCAGTTGTAATATTATGACAAATATTGCAAATAGCTTTTATCTGAGCATTGCTACTATTTTTAAGAATTTTTTTTCTTTGTTTACTATGTTTTAAAACGTGTAAGAAGGGATAGTGTGGACGAAGTGATCGGGGTACCATCGTTATGGTAAATAATTTATTTTGGAGAGTTCGCGTTAATTTAATCCTCGACAAAAACTATCATAGGACCATCAGAAGGAAGGACATTGCTCCTTAAACGTAGTTTATCATCTTGGTCCTGTTTACAATCAATTAATATATAACTATGAGGTTTCTCCGTAGCCATTTCATAGGCTTTAGCTAAAAAATGTTTCTTTTTGGGAAACGTTTGCCGTCCTAGGTATTCAACAGCGGACGAATCTCTCGGAGACTTATAGATAATTATATAAGAACAATTAAGACTTATTGTCCTGGCCTCTTTCCCCTTAGCGAAGAGGTTCTGCGTAATTAAAATCAACGAGGTATTGAGATGATGAGACCCCTTGACAAACCAATCAGAAATTTGACTGCTACTATTACACTCGGATGATAAGTCGTCGAAAATCAACAGATTATTTTTAGTCCTATCGAAGAAATCTTCGTCATTAGGCGGTAAACCTTTTATAAAATCGATATTTCCAATTTTTCTTTTTAATTCGTCAAATTTTGGTTGATACATAGAATAACAATAAACTATACGATCTGGAGGTGGCTCAATCATTAATCGACTATTTTCCAACAATTTAAATACAAATGTCGATTTTCCCGACATAGTTGGTCCGGAGCAAACCATTTGATAAGGATGAATAAATTTTAATCTGCATGCCATAATTTATAATAAGTGAATAAAACCTTTTTTTAGAAAAACGTTAATATATACGTACGAGCAAGGTTGATGCAAAAGTCGTCAAGACGACATCGTGGATATATATCCCGCGAATTACGTTGAAGAAGTTAAGAAGTAATTGTCAAAAATTGCGATTAATTGAAAAACAGCAGCGCGTGTGTGCATCTAGGGACTAGAGTACGTTACTTGAAATAAACCTCAGAAACAGATGAAATCGTTTCTTCAGTCCCTGCCCCTTCATTTTATTAAAAAATAAAAGGAACGAAAAACGAAATATCAAAGACAAATAAACAACAACAATAGCTCTTCATTTAAAAAACAAACTCTTAATGAAACATCTCTTAGGATTGAGTTCGGGTAAGGTATAGGGTTCGAGGTTGGTTACGGTTAGGGTTTGGGTTACGGGCGGTGTTTGAGTTCGAGTTACGGGTTGGGATTTGAGGTTAGATTAGGAGTATAGATTGAGGTTGAGTGTTTCAAAATGGTTAATATTTCCCCGCGAATTACGTTGAAGAAGTTAAGAAGTAATTGTCAAAAATTGCGATTAATTGAAAAACAGCAGCGCGTGTGTGCATCTAGGGACTAGAGTACGTTACTTGAAATAAACCTCAGAAACAGATGAAATCGTTTCATCAGTCCCTGCCCCTTCATTTTATTAAAAAATAAAAGGAACGAAAAACGAAATATCAAAGACAAATAAATAACAACAATAGCTCTTCATTTTAAAAAACAAACTCGTAATGAAGCATCTCTTGTTTGTAAAGAAAAACATAAAATAAATGACACTATTAAACATTGTGGTGAACTGTTTTATTATTAATTTTAATTTTCTTAACCAATCAATTAAGTTATTAGGATATTATTTCTGTATTTTTCATAATATAGTTGAACTGTCTATTTCTACGAGGATGAATTCAGGGTTCGTACAAACCTGGGTAACTGGGAAAACTTTCAAAAATTCAGGGAAATTTAGAGTTTATGGTAAAATTCAGTTGGAGCGGCGCCTGTACGTAATTAACTGTTAGAACGCGTCTTCTATTGTAGGTCTTGGAGTAGTGTTACGGTTAATGTCTTCCCCCATAAAACCGTGTTCGAAGGGATAATTATTTGACGGACTATGCCAATCAGTAGTTTGTTCGCAATCGTCAGCATCTTTTAATGAGAATAATGGTTGTAAAATGCAGTTGGAACACCAACTTTTGTTATAGTTCCAGATATAATAGTGTAACGCATCTTTACTATTAACCTGATAGTGATCAGTTAACTGTTCATATTTAGCGTTTAAACAATCGTTTAAACTATGATGAAAATAGCAACCGGGACATATTCGTCTATAATTTTGAGGGCAACCACAATAGCAAATTTTTGCAAAATATTGGTAATGTAAATGATTTTGTTCATTTGTTAAGATAAATGGTGGCGTTTCTATCCGATTGCGATGCACTAGTTCAAATTCTTCAAACGTTAAGGGAATGAATTCGTCGAACACTATTTTTCTCTCTATAGACGATTTTGATATACTTATATCCAAATCTTCGAAAGTTCCAGGTGGTCGATGTTTCTCTACTTCGGCGGCTTTAAAAAAGACGGATTCTATTTGCCCCCAAAAAGTTTTCGGTATAAAATTTTTTACATCGTTAAAATTAAAATATCTTTCATTATGCAACTTATATTTAAAAACATGCATCAAATTTTTTATAGCGATATCTTGTAAAGACGTTACTTTAACGTCTTCTATTTTTTGTTTTTTTCTAGGAGATTCTATTATATTTTCTTCTTCCATTTCGGTCACAAGAGCGTGTCTCTTACTCTGATTCGCTGTATAAAATAACTATTTCCCTCTTACTAAATTTTCAAGTCCATTTGAAAAGTATAAAGTACTCACCTTTTTATAGAAATTTGTTATAGCAAGTTGTTAGTAAAGTATTTTTCGGTCCGAATGATTCTCGTCCTTTAAGGTATGCTGAACCGAGGTTCATAGATTTTTGTAGAACGAAGTCTATAACCTTGACGTCACACGTATATTTCGAATTACCTTTGACGTCAACCTTGTTTTCGCTTTATTAAAACACCTGTTAATTATAACGAAGCAAAATATAACACGGTATAGGCGCTATATTATTCACCTTCAGGTATAACGAATCCTTGGGTCCTAGCTAGATTAAGTTATTTTATGGAACGAAGTCTATAACCAACAACTATAGTATTTTATAAAACGAATAAAATACACTAAAAACACAATAAACCATTTAAATTGCAATAAAATATACTAAAAGTACAATAAAACTATAATGAAACACTCTAAAACACAATAAAACACTCTAAAACTACAATAAAACACTCTAAAAGTACACTATACCATAATAAAATACATTAAGGTACAATAAAACTACAATAAAACACAGTAAAACACAATAAACCATTTAAATTGCAATAAAATATACTAAAAGTACAATAAAACTATAATGAAACACTCTAAAACACAATAAAACACTCTAAAACTACAATAAAACACTCTAAAAGTACACTATACCATAATAAAACTACAATAAAACACAGTAAAACACAATAGAATACACTAAAATTACAATAAAACACTCTAAAAGTACAATAAAACACTCTAAAACACAATAAAACACTCTAAAACTACAATAAAACACTTCAAAAGTACACTATACCATAATAAAATACACTAAAAGTACAATAAAACTACAATAAAATACACTAAAAGTACAATAAAACTACAATAAAACACAGTAAAACACAATAGAATACACTAAAATTACAATAAAACACTCTAAAAGTACACTATACCATAATAAAATACATTAAGGTACAATAAAACTACAATAAAATACAGTAAAACACAATAAAACACTCTAAACCTACACTATACCACTATAAAACACACTAAAAGCACAATAAAACATTTAAATTGCTATAAAACTGCAATAAAACAGTCTAAAATTCACTTAAATTAAAACAAAACACACTAAACTACAGTAAAACATGGTTACACTAGACCGCCAAGAAGAAAAACATTGAATTTTTTGAAAGTTATTTATTTGCCTTAGTTTTCCCAGGTTTGTACGAACCATGAATTAAACCTCGTTCAGATAGACAGTTGTTTAAATGGTAAAAAGATAAGGTTTGAAAATAGGCTTATATTAAAGAAAGTCTGCGAAATACTTATTCGCGAAATAATTATTCGCGTCATTGGATCTCATGTGATAATGAACTTCATGAAACATTAAACTGTTAGTGTTATCACACAAACACTCGGCTAACCTGCAAATCTGCATGGCCTTGAATATATAATGCGTAGCTATGTCGTTTTCATCACTATAATTTTTCCTTATGGTTTTGTTAGTTTTATATACCATAAACATACACATATGAAGAGCTAAGTTAAGAACTCTTAAGTATTGGTTTGGACAATGAAATTCGTATCCTCCATAATAAAATGTACGAAATTTACATCCCTCCTCATTGCGAGGATGGCAACTACCTAACTGACAAATATTTGAGGTTCCATACATTTTGTTCGGTGTCAGGTGTACGTTAAATTCGTGGATACTATCCCCAGTGATTTCTTTCAATTTGAATTGATGAACCTTGTTATTTATGATACATGGAAACTGTCTAACAAACATGTTAATTAATGACCCTGGGGGTAATTGCACTGTAGAAGTTAGTAATCTGTACATTGCCAAGTGTTTCAATCCAAAATTTATATTAGGACCATTAACGTATTGCCATATATAACCTTCACCATCGGCTATATTATAGACTTCATTCGGTGTGGGGTTTATTAGTAAATACCCCGTTTCGGGATCTGTAGTCCTTTCGGATTTTCCGTAATCTTTATCCCATCCGATAGCACCAAATTTTTCAATTCGTCTTAAGTTGTTTCGTCTAACGACGGCTTCTAAAGTAATGGGTGAATTCATTCTACAATCCTCACTACAGCAGATAGGCTAGGAAGGGGTGTCCGATGTGTTGTCAGTTTCGGAGAACGCTTTTGATTCGTCCCTGATGGTGTAAAAATTAACCAAATACTCTAACTGTTTGTTATAAGAGAGTAAAATATATTTCCAATTATCTTTGACGTCAACCTTGTCTTTGCTTTATAAAAACAACTGTTTGTTATAAGATATAAAAATATATTTCCAATTATCTTTGACGTCAACCTTGTTTTCGCTTTATAAAAGCAACTGTTATAAGAGATAAAAATACATATCCTTTACAAAAGTAACCTTGGTTCGCTTGTTAAGGACTCTCGCTAAGGGGATTCGAACTCGTGAACAACGAGTTTAAAGGCAGATACGTTAACGAGCGAACCAATGTTACTTGAGGGTGTATTCGGTTGATGACTATAGTACCGTGGATTTATTAATATAATATGATTCTTTCCCCCCCGTGACGAAAAGTATATCTACTGAATAACCAATGTAGTTTTTGCTAACGCAATAGTCGAAAAAATCGTTTAGTTCTAGTTCTTGATAATATGTCTACTGATAAAATGAAACCTTATCCGACTGGATGTTATCAATGCGGCGGAAGCCTTATTGAGTTTCCAGATCACGCCGGACAAACGTTTTATTGCGATGGAGATCTCGATTGTCCTTTAAGACATCACACTGTTTTTGTAACAAAAAATAATCACATACACCCGATAGAAGAAAAATTTCAACCTTTGAGTCCGGATAGAGTGTGTTTAGTATGCGGTACGTATTCGTCGGCGAAGGACGCTCGTAACGCCGAATGTTCCGAAGAAGGCACAACTTGTCGGTTTACGGCTAAATCCGTTATAAAAGCGAGAGGCACCACGACCGTACACTGTAAAATTTGTTTTTTTTGGCATTTAAAAAACACCAAATGCGATACGAAAAACCGTTGCTTCAAATGCGACAAACTTTACCTGATGAGAGAAAATCATCTTTATGTAAAAAATTAAAAATAATAATAAAATGTTGCTTAGTTTTTCACATATAATAACTGTACATTCCCAATAGCAATCCAATATTATAACGATATTTTTCGTTTGAATCAACTAACCATTCCACGAACATCTGTCACGACAAAACGGAAACAGTAGGTGTACCATTTTTGAAACGCTTTTCACCCAATACCAGTTCAATATAAACCAACTAGTTTTTTCTACCTTTGGCTGCATAGTGATAATTTATCTTTGCGTATGAATTTACGATTGTAGGTTTGTTGTTTGTACATTTTTTTATTTAAATGAGAAAGTATACAGATCATATACAAATAACATTGAGATTACTTGAATATCAAGTATTGATTAACTTAGTTTTGAAGCTGTTGTTTGTACATTTTATATTTAAATCAACATTTATACAGATGAGATTACTTGAATATCAAGTATAGATTAACTTAGTTTTGAAGGTGTCTATTTTCTCAGGCATACTCCAGGAACATTTCGTGGAGGTTATAGTTGGGCATCATATCAACGTCTAAGACTTATACAAATTCTGTGGGGGGAATTTCTTCTCGCCATCTTACGTAATAAGTTGTTGGGGTACGGCCCTTTATGGCTATAGTTTTCACCCGCAACTCTGACTGACTGTAGTTTATCTATCAAAGATTTACAAGGGTCTCTGCGACTTTCTTCAGCCGTTAATGGATCTAAGCGGTTAGGTTTAGACACGTTAGGACGAGTCCTGGAATTTGGTGTTGACCTGTAAACGGGGTAGCCTCGGCCTCCACCTTGGCTTTAGTACCATTCTAATAGAAAATTAGACGTGAATTGCTTTGTCTTCAATCTCGTTGTTAATTGCTTTAAACTTGAAGACTCTATTTTCAATCACTTGGCACAGCTAAATAGTTTGTTCTTTATGTTAAAATCAATTAAAAATAATTTACTTTCTACACCCTGAATATCTAAATAGTGGAATGTGTGCTCTATCCATTTTTAAATAAACAAACTATGAATTCAATTTCAATAGGGAATAACAAAGTAGGTTCTAGTACCTTGATTGGAACGTTGGTAATAAATATAAACATACGACAGGAGGAAAATGCCTGAAAAACTAGTTATTTCAAAAGGTATGACAATCTAACAGCTCAAATTAAAGTCGAGTCCTTTCAGATTTCGATGCCGATTTAGCTGGAAAAAACAAATCCCTTAAACATTTATATGTTGGAAGAAATTTTGCTACTATTAAACCATTGCAAGTACGACATCTTTACCAAAATAGTCTGGTTTAGTATAGGTAATTGCTTTCAAACCACTACTAACCTATCGGTGATTTATTTTGAATCAGTGATAACTTCGTTATAACTTGGAGGTAGGTTAGGTTTAGACACGTTAGGACGAGTCCTGGCATTTGGTGTTGACCTGTAAACGGGGTAGCCTCGGCCTCCACCTTGGCTTTAGTACCATTCTAATAGAAAATTAGACGTGAATTGCTTTGAATATGCCAGATTTAAAAGGAGAGTATTTTCACACGCTTACTTTTCTGTGATTGTATTTTGAAACTAAGTACTGGTATTTGATTCCGTTTGGGCTGACAAATCTTTGTTCCTTTTGTAAGTATAACTCTACATTCAGAGACTAATTACGCTTTCTACTATTGCGTCTAAGATGAATTTCTTATATATTAATTACGCTTTTACGTGTACCTTTTAATTACCATCCAGCAGAGACCTATCATTAACCCTTGGCAATGTATTAAAGCTATCCATTCTCGTCTCTTATCAATGACGTCACAGCTACAATTGTAGAAGATTTAAGCCTTGGTAATGTACGTTTAAAGCTTCCATTCGTCTCTTATCAATGACGTCACAACTACAATTGTAGAAGATTTAAGCCTTGGCAATGTACGTTTAAAGTTTTTATCGTCTCTTATCAATGACGTCACAGTTGTAGAAGAGACTGACTTTTAATTACCATTAAAAACAATACCATAATCAAAATAAACTCCTTGAAATTTTGAGTCAAACTAAATATTACAATGGATTGCGCAACTTTCAGCCTATCATTAACCCTTGGCCATGTACGTTTAATAAATTCTCGTCTCTTATCAATGACGTCACAAATACAGTTGTAGAAGGGAGGAGTTTCCCAATAGGCGGCGCACGGTGTTTTCCCGCCAATGACGTCACAAATACAGTTGTAGATTTTCCCGCCAATGACGTCACAGATACAGTTGTAGACAGGTCTGCCAGATTCCCGCGCAGGGTTTTCCCGCGAGGGGGCGCGCGAGTTTTCCCGCGAGGGGGCGCAGCCGCCAGGGGGCGCGCGCGAGTTTTCCCGCGAGGGGGCGCAGCCGCCAGGGGGCGCGCGGGGGCCCGCGAGTTTTCCCGCGAGGGGGCGCGCGCGAGTTTCCCAAGGGGGCGTGGCGAGAGGGTGACCTTGAAATTCTACACCTACACTCTATACCTACATTCTACACCTACATTCTACACCTACGGAGGTACGAAGTGCGGCTTTACACTACTACGCCAAGGAGGATAGTGAACTATGGTCTCTGTCACTGTATAGCCTGTTTAAATATTACCCTCTAAACTTATACAGTAGAACTGAATCGAGATGAATTAGTCAATTGTTTTTGGAACAGATCGAAAAATAATTTTTTACTACCAAAAATCTAACCCCGAAATACACCATCTACACTTTACATCTTAGGTACCGGGGTCGGGCAAGAATTCCGGGGGTCCCCCTACTAACACTGACTTGGTGTTATCAATATAACATATTTTATTTCTATACAGGGTAGCAAATCTTGGCCGGCGACCAGTTTCGTAATTTCCCCTAATAACAAATCAGATAATAATTACCTTGAGATTCAAGATTTTGCGCCATACAAAAAATGCATAACATCACGATGATAAGAAGCATAGATAAGCCAACGAGAGTCTGAAGGAATGACATCTTTGTTTAACTGTAACAAGATGACCCAAGGGTTGGGCTCATAATATTAGCGACATCGTGCCGTACTTAACATGAGTAGAGAAAATTTGTGTGAATAGCTAAAATTATTACCTGTAATCCTAACGTTATTTACTTATGTTATAATTATAATAGTGCGAAACAAATAGAAAACTTGATTTATTACCCCCACGATGCGCAGCCTTTAACCCTTAATAGTAGTACACTTCCCGGGGACACAATCATTCAATAAATTTACTCAGGCTATAATTGTAATATCCCGTTGCCATTCTAAAAATAACACCAGTATAGATTTGCTTTAGCTCTTAAAATTCCCTTCGATTTCTTTGAATGTTGAAATGGGGGAGCGGTATTGAAAGCGTGAAATCTTCATTATCGACAGGTGAGTGAAAGTTTAATGGGAGCTTAATCTTACTATCATAATGCCCTTAGTTTAAAGTAGACGAACGAAAAATATCACCTCACTACATTTTTCTCCCTTTCACTTTCCCTTCAATGACGAACGAAAAATTTTATACTGCTAAAGGTGGTATTGTGACATACCTACTACGACAACAGGGCAGGTCTAAATGAGCCTCATACGATGTGGCTAAACAAATAGTATATTCATGGTAAGATAAATGCATTTTGCAAGTTCTTGTCTTGAACATTTTGTTGGAATGGTGCTAAACTTCACTAATTTACGTGCATTACAAGTAGGGCCGGAAATATGCTAATAGGTTAACAAAACATTAAACATTAAAATTAATAGTGTGCGAATACCACTTTTTGGGTATCGAACCGGTTATCGAATACCAAAATATTTTCCTTATCAAATACCGAATCGAATAGTTTATTCCAAATCGAATACCGAATAGTTGGGCCTTGGTAATTTTTTTCCTTCCCAATTAATCGCGAATAGTTAAGCCTAGTAACCGCGAATATTTAACACTAATATTCGCGAATACTAGGCCAACTATTCGCGGTTAATCGGGTAGTAACCCTAATATTCGCCAATAGTCAATACAAAGCAAGGAGAAGAACATCTAGAAGCTCCAAAATTTCAAAATACCTCTCCTCATTGGTGGTCAAGTATTTCTTAAAATTTTCCTATGCACTTGCTAGTAGTTTTTGATGGGAGACAAATAAAATTCGGATAATATTTTTTAAATAAGGTGGGTCTCTCTAGTGCCAAGGACCTAAATTTATGGTTGTTGAACTTTAACAGAATAGTCAGTTCGGTATTCGATATTCGAATCGAATAGTGAAAATGGGCTTATCGAATACCGGATCGAATTATTCGATTGAAACGGTTAACCGCACACCTCTAATTAAAATTGAAAAAAAAGCCCATCAAACCAGTAACCTCTCAAGTTGCTAAAACGTTATGATATTTTATAGAAATATCTAATGATACTTAGTGAATTAAGGCTTATTAAATGACTGGATATTTTCACAAACTTAAGCTATAAAATTTTGAATATTTTTAAACGGCAACGAATTATGCTCGAAATTACTTACATTCGAGGTACGTTTTGCGTATGAGGCAGTCTCTTATTTACAATTTCAAGTACTGTTTTTTAAAATCGTCAACTAGGAAACGAGGCTGAAACTTGTGTTGATCTAGATCCTTTCACACTCGTCCTATTTATATATATTTTTGCAATAAGCCTGTTTTAAAACGTCCTCTACACAAAATATGTAGCCGGGGGAAAGCAGAGATGGAAGGCATTTTTCCCTCCCTTGAAATGCGGTTTTATGAAAACCGTCAACTAGGAAACGAGACTGAAAACCGTGTAGTTCTAGATCATATCACATTTTTCCTAGGTGTGGTTATAACACCTAGAATTTCAATAGTGTTCTCTGTGTGTGGCCCCGGACACACGAAAAACAAGCGTGGATCGAAACCGTTTAAGGCAAGATCTACAACCACCTTAAAAATAGTTATGTGGAAGAATTGCGAAAGGAAATTTCTATGGTATGACTTAACAGCAATTTTCCGACTTCGGATAAACGTAAAACAAGTTTGTCAGGACCAATGTTTCTTCCGGCTTTTGGAAGTATTGGGAAAGAAATTAGATTGGCATCGTCAAAGAATTCACCCGGTTAGATTGCGGCAACCCTCAAGTTTAAAGTTAATTTGATGGTCGGGTGTATCGAAACAGATTTATTGGAAAGCGATATATATTCTTTATAGATGGGTTTTTTAGGTAGGCTAGTGGGATGGGAATGTGGGCACGGTTGCTAGAACGAGTGATCATTTTCATACGGAAATGACACTATGTGTAAAGGCTGGGTCGTTGTTATTTATTTATAGTTATCGTTGAAAACAAACATCTCCTGACACTTCAATGTGTGTATATGTATATATTTAGTTGCTATAGGTTATTATCTACGTTGTGAGACATACTGGGTTTTACGATTATGATCTGTGAGTGTGTATGTTTTTGGTGTGTCTGTGGAGGCTGGATAGACGAAAAGACCATTTTAGCTAGGTACAACAACCGTTGGGCCATCTCGAATATTATCTTAGCGAGTTAGAAAACATGAATACTGTCAGATACTGTACTACATTTTAGTTGATTAAGATCAAGTTCGAAGTCATTTTCGAGTTCCTTTTCAGGTTTGATCAGAAGTCCATTAAATTAGCCTAGGAAGTAACCAAAAGCGGGGTTTGGGACTGCCCTCTCTTGTGTAGCAATAATGAAGAAGGGCGACACATTCACCAGCTCGCGATCATTTTTCTCAGATCCCCGGTTTAGGTGCGACTCGTGCGCCAAAATTTGCCCTATTGCGAGAGAAAAATCTATTGGCTGAAAATGAACACTGTATCTCTAAAGGGACCGGAAAACGCCCCCTTCCACTGTAAAACCGAGCCCTCTTTAGCATAGAATCAGGAGAATTTCTAAATTTTGCAACATTGAGTTTTTTATGACTCCTCATAAACCTATTGAAAAAAAAAACTATTTAACGACCGTTGTCGATCCTTTATTTATTTTTTTATAAAGCAAACTATCTACCCTTTAGAGATCCAGCGTTCATGGGCTGAAGAAGTCACGCCCCGCTCACGTCAAGAAAGACTTCCTAGAGAGGAGTTCGAGATTTCTAACAGTGTTAGGAAAGGGGGGAAAATTTAACCCCCTATCCATGGAGTTAGAAGGAGTTCTTATCCCAGCAGAGACGTACGTCATACCAGCTATTGTAATTGTTTACTTCCTAGGCTAATTTAATAGGCTTCTGGTTTGATTGATTAAATGACAAGTTTTAAAGGCGGTTCCTGGTATAAACTAGATGGTTTCAGGTAGAGTTTTTACCTCTCCGAGTGACGTATGTCACGGAGAGGTTCTGTGACGATCGTGTGTGTGTGTGTGTCTGGGTGTGTCTGTGTGTGTTCGTAGCCCTGGGTACACGAAAAACAAGCGTGGATTGAAACCGATTAAGGCAAGAGCTCGTAACGCAATGTGAAAGAATTGCGAAAGGAAGTATATTAGCACAATGGTACGAGATTACAGCAGTTATCCTAACTTCGGAACCCTTGTTAAGAAAAGATCCTCTTTCGCCTCTAGGAAGTATTGAGAATGAAATAACATTGGCATCTTCAAAGAATTCATCCGGTTAGATTGCGGCAGCCCTCAAGATTAGAACTACTTTTTCAGAAATATTATTATTATCATCATCATCATTATCAGTTGTTGCTCCAGTCTTTAAATCGGGTGCGTCTTGCGATGGGGAAATTACAGGCCCATTTCACTTCTCTGTGTATTTGCAAAATTATTTGACATTGTTATGCATAGGCATTTACAACATTGGTTCAATCTGTTCCCTAATGACTGTCAGCACGGTTTCACACAGGGAAAATCTGTTGAGACTAATCACGCTGCATTTATGAATTACGTAGCTCCGGTTGTTGAGAGCTGCGGGCAAGTTCATGTCATTTATTTGGATCTTGCTAAGGCCTTTGATCGCGTCTCGCATAAATTTTTAAGGGATAACCTTTGCGCCTTGGGCGTTAACGGATTGCTGCTTGATTGGATTGGCGATTATTTGAAGGATAGGACTTATGTCCTTAAATGCAATGGGAAACTTACATCCATTGAATATAATCTGAAATGTGGAGCACCTCAGGGCTCTTCATTAGGGCCACTGCTCTTTGATATATATCTCTTCGACCTCCAATTGCTTATCCGTCAGTCCAATCTACTGCAATTTGCTGACGATAACAAGCTTTGTAAGGTGAATAATGATGAATTTGATTGCTCATTACTGCAAAATGATTTAAACACTGTCTCTACATGGTGCCGGAACAATAACATTCCGATTAACCCCAAAAAATGTGTCCATGTCACCCTTACTAGGAGAGTTAGCAGAACAATTATTTACTCCTATAATATTGACGCTAATCTAATTCGCACAGCAACGGACACTAACGATCTGGGTACGTTGTTTGATGCCAAGTTACACTTTTCTGCAAAATGATTTAAACACTGTCTCCACCTGGTGCCGGAACAATAACATTCCGATTAACCCCAAAAAACCTGTCCATGTCACCTTTACTAGGAGAGTTAGCAGAACAATTATTTACTCCTATAACATTGACGCTAATCTAATTCGCACAGCAACGGACACTAACGATCTGGGTACGTTGTTTGATGCCAAGTTACACTTTTCCAAGCATATCTCGAGAACATTTAATTCATGCCGCCGCACCTTGGCTGTTTCTCTTAAGATTTGTCGACAGTTACGCTCTCTGCGTCATTTTCGACTTTTATATTTGAGTCTCGTTCGCTCGCGTTTGATATTCGGTTGGGTTGCCTGGGCTAACTGCAGCCAGTATCTAAAAAATAAAATTGAAGGCGTGCAACGAAAATTTATTTACTTTCGCCACAAATTCTTTATACCACGATCTAAATATAATTATACCTTTCTGTTAACTATTCTTAATATCCTAAAAATTGAAGATTATGTTAGTATCATTGATTTTTCTTTTCTATTTAAATTGATAAATTACAAAATCCCCCTCTCTAATCTTTTAATGAACCTAAAATTTTTAACTCGTAAAAATTTGCGTTGCCCTGACACCTTCTATATTAATCGTAAAAGTTTAAACCCGATAGTTCGTATGCAAAGTACATGCAATAAATTTGCTAATATTGTAGACATTTTTTCTGATACCCTGCATGATGTCAAGAGGCTAATCCGTCTTCAATTGTTTAATAATTATTAAATAGAACATTTCACAATATAACTTCCTAGTCTCAATGTACTGTCGTGGCTATTGTATTGTTTTATATAATTGTAAATAATTCTGTATAATTTGGAATCATTCTAAGTAATTTCGTTTAATTCTGTATGATTTTGTGTAATTATGTATAATTTGTTTATTGTATACTTTGATTTATTCCACTAAGTGTGTATAATCTCGTGAGTTGTTCTGCAACTTTTTTTATACACAATAAACTTCAATTTCATTTCATAATGACTCTGGTGAGATTTATACTCGTTATATACTCGACCTGGATGGTATGCTTGATACTCAAAAATTTCTCTCACGCCACGAGTGAAAGAGGCAGCACAAGCTCACTACATGTTAGAGGCTAGCCAACTCGGTCTTGCCAATAGCGGTGTCTCCTGCCGTGAAATAAATTATCCAGTTTGGAGGCTTGACCCTGGAAGTTTGTTCCCTGCATGTAATATTCGTATTAGTCTATAATGATAGGTACGAAAAAGTCTAAAATTAATTTATCATTAAAAACAATGATAAGAGAAGTTTACAGTTGTTAAATGAATTAATTTAGGACTGAATATTACCAAAGTCGAAAATATGAAAATTTAAATCGGTTCCATTTTTATGCCAAATCAATATAGCGCCTAGAACTACAAATTTGTTTGTGCCATGTGTCCGGAATTCCCACGATCTACCTCTAGGATAATTGCGGAAAAGCGGCCAGTCATTAGGTTATTCCAACGTTAGAAAGGTTAAATATTTCCGTAGAAAACCTGAAATTTTCTACGCAAAACTCTACTCCTTCTAATGTTGCGCTTATTTACAGTTACTGTTCAAAACACTGGAAACCAATAATGACCAGACTGTCCGGTCACACGAGAATAAGCAATCATGCGACACGGATTTGGTTATATAACGATTTAGGCCTCAAGATTTCTCCAAATTTATTAAAACCTTTTATGCCCCATGCAGAAGCAGTTTAATACTCGGGCGTGAGTGGTTAACAACAAGCGCGGTTAATGACGCATTACCCAACCTACGCGTGCTAATTGCGGGGTATAGGTAATTGATCTAGAAATACTTGATTCCAACATTTCAGAGATCAGTGTGCAGTTCTTATAATTTATATCGTGTATAGATTTGAGAGATTTCGAAGTGCAGACTAATTAATCCTTGTCTTCGTCTTGGATAGATCCCGTAACTTTGTGGCTGCATTCAAGGGAAATTAATCGACACCTATCAAACCAAGAGCTTCGACAGAGCGCAACTTCAATTCTCTTTCTAGAAGCTTATTTAAAATATCATTAAGTTTGTTCTTATTTATAATTTGATGCTTTCGTTAAAAGGGAGTATGGAATGGCAATTTTGTGTTATGTTTAAAATTAGAAACGTTTATTAAAGGGACTGTAAAGAAGGCATCGTCGGGTGAGTAAAAATTATTTTAAATTCGTCGCAGGCCCCATGTGACTCCAGGATACAAAGACTAAACATGGGTGGGACTGGGCAATTAGTTCTTGTTTTTCGCTACAACGCAGCGTGAATTCCTCGAAGTGGTATTTTTCGAAAGTAAAAAAGTAGCCAAAGGAAATTGGCCAGACTTTAGACTTCTACTCTTACGCAGGTGTGTGTGTGGACAAGTAGGCCCCGCCCCTTTCATGTCCGTCATTGCTCTGCGCTTTCCCATTGGATCCTGTGCGGATAGGTCATGTAGACGCGAATGACGTATTCAGACTAGAGAAAAAAGCCTCGGACAAAGTAAACAGAAATGTAGGCTTCCCACGGTGATGAAACTGTACGCCGGTTGCTTTTAATTACCATTAACAAGTTAGTTAAAGATTTTGAGCCTAACTTGATGGATTAGGAGTATGTGCCTCTACGTGAAAATCGTCATATAATTATTTCTAAGTCGAATCAAGCGTACTATAGTTAACATTTCGTGAGATGCAAAAACCAAACCAAGGCTTAAGGAAAAGGTAAAAGAGATAGATGGTGGAAAACATAGAGTAAGATAAATCTTAAGTTCCACCTTCGTTTCAACCTACCCACCCATGAAGAAAGGATTGTAGACTATCACGAGAGTGATTTAGGTCTTCTTTTAGGTATATTTCTTCTTGACCACGCCTATCCTCGGTAACTGTAATTTTTTTTAATATTTGAGTCTAGGCAGTACTTGTTAAAAAAGGACGCGCTTTTACGTGAACTTCAAAATGGCACTGAACCAATTTGAGTTTCTTGGAAATGACCGGTATTTTAAATACAGGTAGAATTTAATGGGCTTTCAAATCTTAAATGTTATATCCGGTTTGAAAATTAATTAATTACTATAGATACAACCAACAGGAACCAATAAACGTGACGACAATTGAGGTTAGTTAACACTAGATCGAGTGTCTCAGATCAAATTATTTTTATTGATGCGGCAATTAAAATTTAAATATTTCTTGTCAGGAAACGTGGGAGATGGAGAACCTTGAGTCATTTTACAGTATCATGAAGGATTATTTCAAACGATCCCTTAACATGAAGTATAGTCTTTGAAATTAGATTCGAGAAAATAGATTGAAAGAGAAAGAATTGTGTTAGCGAACTACGTCTCGCTCTTTCGGTCAAGTGGGTGTGAAAATTTTTGAGAAATTGAATATTTCTCGCCTGTTTCGACTCGATAAGTTGGAAAACGTATTGATGATTAATCGATATGTTATATCATTGTTTTGGGGCCAAAGTTTGGAAGTCAATATTTCCGTAACTAAATGTTGTCGACCGATGTCCTTTGACACTATCCAATCTATTTGACTTTGAGAAAACATCCATTAATTTATGGCTGACTTATCAAATATCGCCTATATCTCACTGTAATTTAATTTTGATGGGTTTAGGGTATTTTACGAATTACATAAAGTGGGCGCTTTTGAAGTTAAAAAAATATATAATGAAGCCCAAGTTTTTAACGTAAGTGAAAGAGAAATCAGGCCCAATTTAAGTAAGTATATTTAAGAAGCAATTTCAAATAATCCTCGCACTTGGTTTAGAATGCCAATGTTATCATTATACCCAAGCAAGGCTCATTTTTCGATGGCCGACAGGAATATTTCAGTCCATCTCCGGTGTTCGAAACTGCCAGGACGATTATCGTCTCCGCCGCCCCGAAGAAAGTGTTGTCCACGACCATGTCCTTTTTAAATATAGATTCTCAAGTAACTTTAGCTCAAAATACAATCCAATCAGTACCCAATACATTGACTTACATCGTTTCAATTAGGTGTTGATTTTAATAGTCTCAACCATTATCCTTTTATCACTTTTGCTCGTCTTTCACTCCATCGTATCGAAAAAATTTAAATCTATGCCCGCCAAGAAAGTTGCCAAGAAACTGGCACAAGAAACCATGAGGAATGTCTGGGAGAACACGTCACTCTTGTGTGCCGAACGTAAGCAATTAAGTGCTCCCTTAAATTACAAAATAATGTTTCCTAATATGTTATATCGTAACGTTGGATTGTGTTAACGTAACTTTAATAAAAAAAATATTATGCTTTGTAGCGATCCCTGACGTTTTACCCCACATTACTTGTCGTCTCCTCGTTTCGTCGTGGCTAATTGGAGTAAGTTTCATTCTGTTTTTCTTGGGTTGTTTCTTGAGAACGGAGTTCACGACGGAAAGCTACAACTGCATCGACGGCCTCTCGGATTTGATTAAGTCCGGAATTCCCCCTACTGTGGTGAAAGAAAGCGGCGCTTTCGACTATCTGGAATATTTGGTAAACTGGCGATTCAGTGTCAAGTCCTCTATTCTTCTGACCTTATTGGTACTTATCTATAGGCAGCCAAGGACCCACTTGTTAAAAAATGGTTAGACGCTTACGATAAGGAGAAAATTTCCAGTAATCTTCTGGATTATCTGACGCTTGATGGATATCTTCCAATTCTTTCGGGAGAAAAAGCTCTGATCACAGAGGACACCTACATGATCTGGATAATGGCGGAATTTCTGACAACTGATTCTGAGAGTAAAGATTTTTTTGTGGACAATGGAGGTCTTTACTTTTCGCAGCACGTAATTAGCTTTGAGTACTTACACTTCATATGCAACACCTCTTGGATGAGAAGCACACCACAATTGCACGAAAACCTCCAGCTAAGGTCGGTACCAATTTTATCGTAAAATGATTCACTGGCTTGAAGACAGTTTTTGTTTCAGCCTGGTACCGATTTTTGAAACGCATTCTTTGAAGTATCTGGATTTTGAGAAGCACAACTTAATTGAACAAGTCAAGTGGAAGAGACCGTTGAAAAACACGGCTGCCTTGGACTTAAGTAGCGTCTTCGTTCCTTTCTATTTGCTTTTCATGCTATTGTCAGGAACGGTAGCCGTTATGATAATCGAAATATTCTTGAACCAATTTTCTTCAACGCTGAAAATTTAGGATGTCATCACTGGAAATGGAATTGTTCGATTTTTGCGAGAATTCAAAAATAACACCTCCCGCTTTAAATTTTACGTCATTTTATATTGACTTGCAATTATTCAAATTGGCACATTTTAGGAGAAAACTTATGAATAGAATAGTTCGTAGTTCTAGTTAACACTAGAAGTTTTAAAAAAGGCACAAACTGAATTTGAATTTCAAAGATTTGGTCTACAAACAATAGTATTTCAATGTAAAATTGTATCTTTGATTTACAGAATTCTTTGATTATGACAGGTTTTCCATAGAAACTCATATGAACTCTTCGTAAAAATAAGATAATTTTTCACACGAGCAATTTTTATATTTATTAAATTAATTTATGGAGTATAAACATTAAATTGGACCAATTCTAAAATTTAAAAGAAAAGAGGAAAAAAACCTTTTCAATTAGTTTGTCAAATCAAAATAGCATTCACTGAAATAAATGTGGTGTCTGGAGTTAGCGACTCGTCAGAAATTTATAACTATTCTAAAAAACTAAGATAATATTTCACACGAGTTTAAGTTAACAGTTATTAAATTAACTTATTCAGATTAAAGATTAAATTGTACCAAAGTCCAAAATATAAAAAAATAAATAAATAATAAAACCTGGTCCATTAGTTTATCAAATCAATATAGCGTTGACCGAAATAGATCCTTCTGCTTTGTGTCAGGAAGTACCACAATTTAATTTCACTAATAAAGCATAAAAGTGAATATCGTTAGGTGTTAGTTCCAAGTTTCTAAGAACAGTTCTCATATAATTGAGTTCAATAATTCTAGTATAAATGTTTGAGAAACTCAAGCACAAGGCTTGTTAATTTTCGGTTACATCAGAATGAAAAATACTTTAACTTTTTGTCTGCATTGACGTAACTAATCGGCACATATCAAATCATGTGGGTCCATAGCGTGACGTAACTAATCGGCACATATCAAATCATGTGGGTCCATAGCGTACAACTACAGCTGCACAGCACAATTGCCTTAAAGGGCGAAGATTTAGGGGGAGCCATATCGTGCTTTTCAACGGGCCAAATATTTCTGTTTCCTTGCCAAGTCATTGCACTCACCAATATGCCGGAATATTACTACAGTTGCCGTTACGACTTTGACAGAAATAATACAGTATTACGCAACGTTAATGATTTTACTGTTTATCGACCCGTTTGGATTGTGGCTGTCTTTCTTAGCGCTTCTAGGGATCCGCCGGACTTGATGGACCAGTTTATTGCGTTTCCACCAGATTTTAGTGGGTGCAGGTACAACACAGGGATGATGAACGACCTGCAGACGTTAGGACTGGTATTGAAGACTCGCTTAATTGATCGGTTCGTGTTTTGACATTACAAAAACTATCGTTGGCCTTGTGGTACTTACAGGCATATTCTTTCAGAGTTGTATCAACGATACGCTAATACCGTTGTGGTATTTAATGGGACTTGGGCTTAGTTTCGGACAAGAATAAATAAAAGCCACACATATCTTCGGCTCCCGTAAAAAATTTATAAGGACAGTTGTTAGATCCTAGAGAATACTCTAGTATGTTCACGATGCTTTGGTGTAAAGTTGAATTGTTTCTTTACAGTTTTTCCCTGTTCCGAATATATTATGACAGTGCGAATTTACTCGGTGAAACACACTTCACCAGTGATGTATTAGAAACGTGTTATTATTATTATTAGAGATCAAGGTATTATGACGTAATTGATCGGAAAAAAATTGTATAAAGAAAATATTTTACGTCGATTCCTGATAGCAGTGGTTCCACCGTAATCACGACCAAGTGGAAACTAAGCTTAAGTTTCGAAAGTAAAAACTCCATTACTAAAGAAATCGATATTTCAGCTAACGTTTGCCTTTTCTTATATTTATTGACAAAATTAAAAATACACCGTCACCTTGTGATTTATGGCATAGGTTAAATATCAATATTTGTTTCACCGTAATGAATGTAAGACCTTTTCACCTCTCCGAGTGACTATGTCATGGAGAGTTTTTATCCTCGACGTGTGAGGGTGTTTCTGTGAGTGTATCTGTTACCTCACCCACGGGGACTGTGTTTTCAATTTCTGGACCGAATTCTACGTACACAAAAATTTGGAAAATTTTATTTCATTTCTTTTTCTATTCGTCTTAAGTACCAATCATTAACTAGCCATAATTCCATAAAGACACCAATCTGTACATATAGACTTTTAACACCACCATCTTCTAGTCCTTGTCTATCCCACAAAGACATCAATCTGTACTTATTGGCTTCTAACACCACCATTTGCTGATCTTTGTTTATCCCACACATACCAATATGTAACATTGGTTTGTTCTTCGTCATCAACGTTAGCAGAAGCGCATGACATACGAAGTGATTTTCTAGACTCTTTGGTAGACCCGTCTCATACGGAAAGATTTTTATTTGAGTCGGCACTAGCCACCTATGGGGGGATACTGACAAGAACTGCATCGATTTATTAGGGTTGCCGTCTGGCGAGAATAAGGGGAACTATTTCTAGGCGGTGACATATGCGTAGGACTGTTCACGAGCTCGAGCCAGCTCGGGCTCGTGACGAGCGAGCCGAGTTCGAGCCGAGCCGAGCCGCCACTTTTGCGGCTCGATTAATTAACGAGCGAGCTTTTTTATGGTCGAGCCGAGCCGAGCCGATAGGCATCGAGCCGAGCCGACTCGCGAGCCGGCTCGCGAGCTTAGTCACTGATATAGTGCTTTCCTTTTAGTCTTTATTCTCTCCACCAATAGCGTTCCGTTGTATCTTTACATGAAATAAAGCGTGGGAAAAATCTCTCGTCTCTAACCTTGAGCATATTTTAAAGAGCGGGGTTTACTGAACCACTACATTCCTAAACATGGGATGGCATTTATAGTCATTCTCAAGTTTGACGTTAGTAGTAGCAATTTTTTTTAATCATGTATATGTTAATCGAGCCAGCTCGGCTCGGCTCGATCATTTTCGAGCCGAGCCGAGCTAGAGCCGAGCCAAGACCCAGCTCGGCTCGAGTCGAGCCGAGCCGCCGTTTTTTTGACTCGAGCCGAGCCGAGCTTTTAAAAAGCTCGCTCAGCTCGGCTC
The DNA here is from genome assembly GCF_054372755.1 of Phalangium opilio. NCBI lineage: Eukaryota > Metazoa > Arthropoda > Arachnida > Opiliones > Phalangiidae > Phalangium > Phalangium opilio. The sequence goes on from NW_028324166.1 coordinate 5,673,519, forward strand.
GTGAACAGTCCTACATATGCGTACGCACCTACAAAATCCACCCGAACCCCACCCGCTTGGATTTCTCGGCGAGAGAGGAAAAATAAAGTTGGAAAGGGGGCTGACATTCCCCCCCCCCTTGATGGTAAAAGCTTTCCGTGTAAGACGGCCGCTATGTTATGCATAATAGAAAATCACTTCGTATGTCATGCGCTTCTGACGTTAGGGTTAAGACTTACACGGCGATCGTCTTGGGTTACGAGAAACGTCTACCCTCCCAATGGCAGAGTTTCACGCACTTGCGCTGTTCTTATCCTTAGCTGTGATTCGAAACTGTTATATATTACCAATTTGTGTAAGGAGAAACTTTGACAGTGTTGTTGGCAAATAAAGAATTTCGCTGAGGTATAACGAGAGGATAATGATTATTCACAACCTTGATTATAGCTTTGATTAATTAATTTAACACCTGCAGTTGCTTATCAATAAAGAGCAATAATTGCATAATAATTTAAATAAGTTTCTAGATCCCCGTCTCGACTCGGAGAGATAATATTTAGGTTTTAGCAACTTGTTTTCTTTTATGCAGGCGCATTATTGCAATATTTCGAATCCCTCAAACGTTCAGGCTTCTAGCGTAGAACGAGTTTGGAAAATTTAAAGCTGTTGTAATAAGTGAAGATGAATTTTAATTCGCAGGGCTGGTCGAACAGAACATTTTGGCGTGCTGTGATCATTGTAATGACAGTATGGTCCTCAATTTCGGTGGTTTATTTGTCTTACAACCGTCTCAGCTGTCTTTCAATCTACCTACAAGATGCACCCACAAGAGTAGGATATAAAGAAGCGATACTTAGTGGCTTCGTTAGAACGTACTCGTTAACGATTGTTTTTGTCTACTTCTGCATACGTCAAAAACAATTGAAATTCCTTATAAAGGACATTTTGCGACAAATGCACAAAACGTCTCTACGTAAAATAACGCGACAATTCAAGTTGGCTCTATTGTTAGTATTCATTTACTTGACTTTTTATTGCCTTACAATTATTCACACGCTGTTGGATACAAAAGAAATTAAACGTCGATCAACGAAGTATATTGCTAGGTCAATTTGTTTCGGATGCGATTTGAAATTATCCAAAAGAGAGTTAGAAGTAGCGTTCACTTTGATACAGATTGCGTTCCCCGTATCTCTAATCGGTTTAACATCTCCCTTAATTTTGTTAATTTGTTTCGTGTTTGTTGCGGTATCGGAAATTCTGAATAATTGTGTAAAAACTTTCGTTTCCGTCAAGCAACATTCAGTAAAATTAATCCCCAAGTTACACCGCGAGCTATTGGATATGTACGACTTGATTGACCGTGTCAACTCTCTGTTTCAAATGGTAACGCTTATAATTATCGCGTCGTCATCGTTCACAATGTGCCAGAACTTTAACACGGTTGCCGTTAGCAGTTTGACGGGGAAATCACAGTACCATTTACCGTTTTTTGCTTATTCATTTATGGATTGGATCTTAATAGTTGCCCTTGTTCTCAGCGCATCTAAGGTACCGGATTCGATGGAAAAATTGAAAGAGTTTCTACCTGAACTTTGTAGGGATATTTACAGCACAGTACAGGTGAAAGACGTGCAGATTTTAGCTTTGGTACTAAACTCTCGTATAATTGGGTTTAAGGTCGGTTCGTATTTCATCATTACAAAAAGCCTGTTGTTGTCCTTTGTAGGCCTTGTAGCAACCTATAGTGTTATTTTCATTCAGTTAAATCCGCGATACACCAATCCGGTTGTGGTGGTTAATGGTACTACTACTTAGTTTCGGAAGGTGAAAATGGTAGCTGCACTGGGAATCTTTTATTTCCTCTTCTTAGCAGTGTAACATCTATAAGAACGATCGTGGCATCATAAAGATTCGCTGTGTTGCGTCCATTTTTGCTGTTTCGGATATTAACACCATGTCTCTGTTTTATAGTAATTGTCACTTTCAAAATCGTGGTAACTTACCTTGTTAACTAAATCAATAAATTCGGTGTGTTTTATTTCTCATAATTTATGGCGTAGCAATGACAGCATTGTAAATGTCTCATAACTCCAAGATCTAGCAAAGAACAAGCTTGATAAATATAGAATTGCCCTAAAAGCTCACCATGAACACGATTATCAAGATTGATTGTCACACGTAATATTTTTCGGTGCTATGTATCCTGCGATCATTGAAATTTGTCTTACTTCCGTCTCAGATCTCTTATAATCTACGCAACAGGTATGCGCAAACTCGCGGTATTTAATGTCTTTGTCAAACAATGGTTTTTGTGTAGTGTTGCATACGTCAAAAACAACCACGCCTAATTCCTCTTAAAGAACATTTTAAAAACAAATGTACTAAACGTCTCTTCGTAAAATATTGTGACACTTCAAATTGGCTCTTTTGGTTGTTTGTTGTCTAACAGTTATTCATTTGCTGATAACTGCAAATTAAAATGCAATCCGATCAACGAACTATGTTTATTTAAGTATTAAACATATTCGCTAAGCCTTTAATCTGTAGGCTTCTATGCAAATAGAAAAAAACATTATGAGTTAAAAAACATGTATTCAATTATGCAAAAAGGGGGGGGTGGGAGAACAACAACAAAAAAAATTTAGGAAGTTAAACTATGTTGGGTTGAGCATTTGTTTAGGATGTGAATTGAAATTGTCCAAAATACAATCACCGAAAAAAAAAATTAGTTAACCCATGGTTATAATCGTTTAGCATCTCCGATAAGTTTTTGCTTTTCATTTGAATGTAATTGCCCACACATTTAAGAAAATAAAACACGCACAAAGCTATAATTAATGAGGTTTTCCTTTGACTATATTTTTAACCAATAACGAATAGTCTAATTCTTTAGCAGTTCTTCTGTTACAAGTCAATTGAAAACAAAATTTTATGTGTATACAGGGATAGATTTAATTTTAGAAGTAGGAATGGAGAACAGAGTAATGTGGGCGCGCGCCAAAGTCCCCGACCTCCTACCCCGGGAAGGGGGTATGAAAGAAGAGGTGGGTTATAGCGAGAGGTAAAAATGGATTACGTATTTTTCGCCATCCCCGTCGGTAACTTCATCAAAACGTAGTTTAAGTCAGCCAATAAGATAATTTAAACTGTTCGTTACGTGTTGAAGGGAGAGGCTCTACACTGGGCTATGAGTCGGACTGAATTAAATACTAACCGTTCTCCATTCCTACTTCTAAAATTGAATCTATCCCTGATATATATAAAATTACTTTTGGTATATATAGTTATATTTATTATTAAAATCTAGGCCAATCTGGCGCCATATGCATTAGTATGGCCGTATACTTTAAAAACATATTCATTCGAAAATGATCCGAAGTATAATTGTCCATCGAAGTCTGACACTTGTGACAAAACGCAATTACTATTTAAATTTGGCATAATTATTTGTTTCGTCGAACCATCGGCGTTGATCTCCAAGGCCACGCACTGTAAAATTTAAAGAAAATTGGCCAATTGTAATCAACTTCCTTACATTAGGGAGGAAAATAAGCTCACAAATAATTTAAAATAACAAATAATAACACATCGATGTCATCACTAACTCGGGGGCATTTAATCTTGTATTTAAGTGTTACCTCCATATGTAGTTCTTTTGTCAATCGTGTAACAGCAACCCAATTATTGCCACTTGAACTTGGTCTTATATTATCCGGCAATCCCGGTGTATTTGTTAGAAAAGTCAATGTGCCAGCATTCGGTCCCGCCAAGCTGTACCTGAAACACAAGGAACATGAACTTCATGATTCGGATATAGAATTTATTTATTTTATTTTTGTAAAATAGTAGTAAAGTTTACCTCGAAACTCTTGCCTTCGTAAATTCGGATAACGTAAAAGAGTCGTAGTTTTTTGAAAGTTGAATCCCGTTACTAAAATAAAGATCGCGTAATAGAATCTCTTCTTTCTTCGTCTTCAAATTGTACTTGATTACCCTGCAAGTGTACAATAGTTAATGCGCGTAAGAAAAATGCAACAGTTGACAAAGACTAAATGTATATTTTTGAAATAAACAAGGAACGTTTAATCCCTGTAACTAGCACCGCGTTTCTACGATGCGCTTTATGGCTACGTCTCGACTAGCCAAGGGTTAAACAAGTTGGGAAAACCAAAATATTACCTCTCCGAGTCAAGACGACTACTTACAAACTTATTTACCCAGATATGGAAATGTTTCTTAAAATAAAATTTATGAAATATTAAAGCAGTATACAAAGCATAGCAAATTTACTGTAAATCAGACGACATTTTACATCCAATAATGATATACTTGTACACATTAAAATCATCCGATGGGGGAAAAACGGGTCATCGGCGTTTTATAAATGACGCTAGCCTAATAAAGCGTGCAAGGTACCAAGGCTTAACAAAAATTGTAGGATAACATATTTATAGAGATAGATAACAACTTTTATAATTAAAATTAGAAACTAACATATCTCTTAAAATTCTCGCGTGATCAACTGGTTTCACGCCAATTAAATAGCTATAGTCCCATAGAGCTATTTGTATTAATTCCTCCATGGTTTTTTCGCCAAGCTGAGAACTACGCGTTTTACGTCACGTTATCCAAAAAGCCGACTATTTTCTTTGAAGACCGCGCTAGCTCAGCGCTAAGCACCGTGACGTCAAAATTCAAAAACCCTGGGCCGCGTTCAGCAACGCTGGGCTCTGCTGAACGCGGCCCAGATTTCCACCATGATAATAAAATTTAAGCCTAATTATTTAAAAGTGTATTTAACTTTCGGCTCACTCTGAACCGTTAATGTCTATGCATACAGAAACAAAAACCAAACCCAAGCGTTTACTTTTCGGTTCACTAGGCCTATTGACAAATAAGAGTTTATTTGACCAACATAGCAACGTTGTGCTTGTATTCACTGTGAATTTAGAAAGGATTTTGCTATAAACAGATGTAGTATAGCTTAAGTAATATATAAACATCCATTTTAAATAATAATATTAAAAAAAATCTTTGGAATATCAAAATGAAATAGAGCTTTAAAGCTACAAAAGTACTAAATGCTTCATAATTACGAAAAATATTTCCACATATTCACTTTATATTAAGGATAAAGGGAATATTATGGTTGTGTTGGATTTCTTTACACATCAAAACAAAACGAACTTCTAACGCAGCGCACTACTGTAACAACGGACGGACACATACAGACAAAAACATAGACTGCTTTTAACTCTTTCCGTATTAATTTTGAATTGAGAAACAAGATTATCTTAAATATTAAAATAAATATAATTAATATTTAATATTTTCTTCGTTAGTTATTCGCCTTATTGAACGTTACATCGTTTTGAAAAAGAACAATTAAACATTCTTGAGAGACTTGACTAATATTGGCGTTTGAAATGAAGCATACGCCGGTTGCTTCGCCTTCATCAAATAATTAGTATATAAGGGTGTCGAATCGCAGCTTTGGATAAGAACAGCGCAATTGCGTGAACCTTTGGTGGAAGCCCCACCATTGGGAGGCCGGACGTTTCTCGTAACCCTGGCCGATCGCCGCGTATGTCTTAACCTTAAGGAGTTGAAGCCAGGTGTACAGACTGGTGTCCATGTGGGATGGACAAAAACAAAGACCAGAAGATGGTGGTGTTAGAAGCAAGGTGTACAGACTGGTCTCCATGTGGGATGGACAAAAACAAAGACCAGAAGATGGTGGTGTTAGATGCCAGGTGTACAAACTGGTGTCCATGTGGGATGGACAAAAACAAAGACCGGAAAATGATGGTGATAGAAGCCAGTAAGTGCAGACTGGTGTCTATGTGGAATGGACAAAGACCACAAAATGGTGGTGTTTGAACCCAATAAGTACAGATTGGTATTCATGTAGAATAGACAATTGACTAGTCAGATGAAGTAATTGTGGCCAGTTGATTTGTGGATAGATTCAAGTTTTGAAATTTCCGGGAACTGTGAATACGGTCCGGAAATAGCGAACACATTTGCTTCAATTCGGAAACTGCGAACACGGTCCCCTGGGGTGTAAGTCAATAACAACAGACAGACACACACACACACACACCCAAACACACACACCCACACACACACACGTCGAAATTAGAACCTCTCCGTGACATACGTCACTCGGAGAGGTAAAAAATATCAGGAATTTTTTTTTGGAGGGTTTCAATGCGAGTGGGTCAGTGGACCTCGGCAAGGATGTGATTATACAGGGTTCAGTACGTGTGTAAGCAGGGGAAGGAAATAAGGTTTACTTGGGAGGTGACGGACGGGGTGTGGGGGTCAAGTCACCTCCGGCAGACACGGGGCAGTCGGCACCTATAGGGAAATATCAGGAATCCGACAGAAAAAGGTTGAAATTATGCGGCAGTGAATAATTCTTTGAAAGGGGAACTTTTTTAATTCGAACCATGAGCTCAAACCAGAAACGGCAAGAGTGTATTTTTTCGTACGTTACTGATTTTTAACTGCTCAGGTTGGGTAATAGTGGGTTCTCTACACGAAACCATATAAACCGCTTTTTTACAGATATCGGCACTAGATATCTGACCGCCTGGTTGCATGAAAGCACTAGTTTTCTATAATTTTCGAGGCAAAGTGGGGATACCAATCTTAATCCGAAATCCGAACCGAGTGGTCTTGAAATTCTCCATAAATAATGATTATGTACTCACATTCCCGTGTTATCCGTCATGTCTGCCTGCATAATTTTTTCCAACGCTGCTTCATCATATTTTTGAGTCGCGACAACAATGTAAAGCGTTTGAGACGAGATGTCCATGTCAAAGTCGTCCAAGAACAAGTATTTAACTTTTCCATACGCATCGTAAGAAGAAAACAGTTCCTTCGACGTATCTTTACGGAACAAATATTAACAAGATGGGAACCAAAATTAACTCGCCGAGTCGAGACGCGTGAATTAAGAGGTTTTTCTTAAATAACTATATAAATATAATTGATATTAATTATTTTAATCGTCATTAATTTAGCTTAATTCTGTTTAAATCGTTTTAAGAAACTTTATTCCTAAAATCATTTTAAATATAGCTATTGTTGAGTTTTGAATTCAAGCGTATGCCTCTTTAACAATTTTTGGAAATTAAAGGCGATTGATTCACAATAAATGATAAGAAAACCCGCAATTGCGTGAACATTTGGCGGAAGCCCGGCCATTGGGAGGCCAGACGTTTCTCAAAACCCTAGCCGATCACCGCGTACTACTTAATCCAAAAGATGGGAGTACAAGCAAAAAATTGCTTTCTGCGAACACGTTTGCTCCGATTTGCCAACTGCGAACGCGGTGACAGAGTCGTCCAGTGTAATACCTCTCCGTGACGTTATCGTCACTCGGAGAGGTAAAAAGTCATAAAACCGTATTAACGTACGAAAAATGTAGCATTGATTGAAATTATTGTTTTAAATTCTTCTTGTTAATGACTGCGTATTCTCAGCCTTGCTTGACTAAATGACTACTAAATGATTTAATCCGAAGAAAGGTTTAGCTCGAATCTTTTGTTCGACTAATTCTTTGCCATTGGGAACAAATACAATCCAATTAAGTATAAATTATCTCTTCTTACAATTGCAAGTTTTCAAGTCCACCGAATAGACTCCGTTGAAAGTATCCACCGCTACAAGAACTCCGTCGAATATACGCAATCCCAAAAATCGTCGCCGAGGATTTTTACCACTGACTTAAAACCAAATGAAAGCGATGAAAATTAAGAATATGCATTCTGATAATGAAATAATACTTCCAGAAATGGACGATATTACCTATTTCGGGTAGTGAAATAATTGAAGTGTCGTTGAATTTTATTATTTGACCATTGGCAGTGCCAGAGTAGAAATAACCTATGGTAAGTACATGTTTATGTAAAGTATTTTACAAAATAAAGTAACACCAAAATGACGTTTTCCCTAAAAACTATAGTTATTTATGCCACAAGGTAATAAATCAACTCCAAGGGAACAGCCGGCAATCTTCCGGCTGAGGGTGTTTCAGATTTTGTCAGTCGAACCAGGAATGAATGGAGAGGGGTTGGAATGGCAAAGGTCAAATCATAATAGGCGTGAAATGATCTTGGAAACATCTGGCGTGGCTTATTTTATGTAAGCGACGTCATGGACTGACGAAATACGAGTATTTCCCGCTTAAATATTTTCATTGGCTGCCGAAAAAGTGAAAATTCTTCCGCTAACTCCACCCTCTATCCGCTCGGTCCCTAGTTTGAAACGACAAGACATTTACCGCCTTCAGGAGATGGCTAAGCAGACGATGGGGGGAGGAGCTACACTTTTCAAAAAAAATAATAAATAAATAAATAGCCATTCCAACCCCCCTCCATACATTCCTGGTAGCGGCTTAAAACTGCACATTTGTAATGAAATCGATTATTTAATTTTCCAGCAATCTTTACCATTGTATTGCGCAATAGATTCTGGACCCATGACTTTTCTATAAAATATTTTGTCGCCGTTAACGTATTTCACATCTTCAGAGTCTAGCTTTGACGTGACTTCTTCAAATTCCCTAAGCAGATCGGGGAAACAAACGTACACTGTTAATTTATAATAAGTTTCCGCACAGCTTTTTTTCACACCTTAACCTGTAGCCCCTTTCCGCACAATTTTTCGTAACTCATTTCAGCACAGTTTGCAATTAAAACATTTTCATTTTCTAGTTGATTACATTTTAAAACCCTGAAACTTACGCTGCTGGCCCATAGGACAGAGCCCCGTTGGACCGAATATAGTCAAAATGTGAGTTTTCATGATCACAAATCCTAACCCTAACCTAACCAAACCTAACCTAATCAACAAGAAAATAAAAACGTTTTATTTGGAAACTGTGCGGAAATGGGTTATGGTAAAAAGTGGCGAACTAAAATTTCGATGTAAAATCTGTGCACAAATGGGCCATAAAAATTGTGATTCTTGAAAATTGTGCGGAAATGCGCCTCCTCGCTCGAAACTATACCTGAAGGTATCGGATTTTCCGTTGGCGTAACTAACTCTCGTTATCGAAATTATTAGAAGAAATATATATAAAAACATAATTTAAGGTTTTGACTGAATTCGCTACTCGGTCTCGTCTGTTTTGCGGAAATCAAATTTTCACGTACGGCTATTCCATAATATTGAACTAACGTAGGTTGCGATAGGGGCGGAAATGTACACGTCGGAACGTAGTTAACGCTTAGCAAGTCGTATACTCTAGCGTTAATAAATATGCATATGTTGACATCTAGGCCTACCTATCCAAATGTCCAGACGCTTTAACTTTAAGAAAAATGCCCGCAAAGACATAAAAAAGAAAGATCAAAATAGAATCCATATTCGATTGCTGATTTTGATATGTATAGAATTCATATTATAAGATGTTGGTTTTAATCATGAAAATTGTGAATCAAAATACTACTTAGTGTTTAGTTTCTGCATAAAAATTAAGCTATTATCATTCTGAAAATTAAGCTATTATCATTCTGAAAATTAAGCTATTATCATTCTGAAAACTAAGCTATTCATAATTATAAAAGTAAGCTACACATTACTCTAAAAATTAAGCTAATCATCATTCTAAAAATTAAGCTACGCATCATTCTAAAAATTAAACTAAGCATCATTCTAAAAATTAAGCTACTCATCTATAAATTAAAAATTCTACAGGGCCGGTAGGCCCTTGTAGACTTGATACCGTTTTGTAACGTTAAAGTAATATTCACCCGCTTTTGCTAATTTCCTATGGAGATTAACATGGGTTTTTCTTGATTTTTCCCCACCGATAACTTAAAAACTACAGCAAAGATACTTTTCGGAATTATCTTAAATTAACAATTAAGTATTCAGGGTGTGCTATCAGCCAGTTTGATCAAAACAATTAAGTCTAAGTATGTTAATTTTAGTTAATTACAGAAGTACGGCTTTGACCATCGTGATTGGACATAATAATTAGCTAGATCACTACCTCCTATATAAGAATCAAGGCCCGAGTATGGGATTTTTTTATCTTCGAAATGAGGAATTTTAATTCGCGGGATTTAGACGCAGCGCGGCGCTCGTTTCCAGACTTTGACGTCACAGCTATGACGTGTTTGTGACGTCTGTAGCAGACGAGAGGCTCTCGTGGTTGTCTTCAGTCTGGGAAATAAGGATATTTTTTAAACTAGTCCTTGGGACCAGTGACCCCCCTATGTCCGAAATAATAAACTGGTCTCTTAACTGGTCCCAGCCTTTGTTCTCCTATAGATTTGCAATTAATAAACTGGTCCCGAGGACCAGTAACCCCCACTTCTTGAATTAAAAAACTAGTCCAACCAATTAATAAACTGGTTTTGGACCAGAGGAAGTGTGCTATTTCCCAGACTGGTTGTCTTGGCGGATTGGGAGGGACTGCTCGAGACCTTTTTGTTCGTCACATTTGTGAATTATGCGTTAAGGCAGAAATAATATAAGAAACCTTCCGTAGAAACCTCCCTACGGAAGGTTTCTTATATTACTTTTGGTTAAGGTAATTTCTTTAACTTTTTCTTTCAAAATACTAAAGAAGTACTAAATATTTGATTATCGATTTGCTTGTATTAAATATTGACTTAAAAAGCATTATTAAAATTTGAAGGTTGCATTTAACCCTTGGTCTATTTTCATAATAGGAAATGTAGAAATAAATTTTCAATTCTTTCATAACAGTATTTTTAATTTAGGTTCAAAAAGGTTCCCTGAATATAATTATTTAAACAAGATAAGTTGATGTTTAAGTTCACTCATTTAAATGAGATTTAAAAGTTTAAAATGATGCACTGAGTTTAAATAAAATTATTTTTAAACTTTAATAACACCTGTTTTTTAAGCTTGCCTATAATTATAAATTAAAAGTATGAAACTGGTATTGAATTAAGTCTATTAATATTAATAAACATAAAATAGTTCTAATTAACCAATGTTGGCCAAATAGTCAAAGTCATTGTGCTAATGCGAACGGGCGTGATTTGAAATAAGAAATCCTGATACGAGCTCCACCTCACGGGGAAACCGCACAATTATATACAAGTTCAAATCCCCATCTGACGAGGGAGCATACTCGGGCCTTGATTCTTATATAGGAGGTAGTGGCTAGATCTCTTGGAAAACTCAGTGTTATTACGTATCTGTAGTGTGGTGGTTATCACGTCCGCTTCACATGCGGAAGGTCCCTGGTTCGAGCCCTGGTAGATACATGTATTGACCGTCGTGATTGGACATAAGAATTAGCTAGATCTATTGGAAAACTCAGTACTACCACGTACCTATGGTGCAGTGGTTATCACGTCCGCTTCACACGCGGAAGGTCCCAGGTTCAAGCCCTGGTAGATACATGTTTTGACCATCGTGATTGGACATAATTATTAGTTAGATCTCTTGGAAACCTTAGACTTACCACGTGTCTGTGGTGTAGTGGTTATGATAAATATTTAACAATTATTTCACTTCACTTGGTTTAATAATGTGACATAGGAAGCATACTTTTTCCCTACTTTTAAAACCATTAAACTAAGTAATATTAGAAGTTCAACAGATTGTCAAAAAAAAAGATGTTAAAAGCCACTGTAAATGGTGCTTAAATGCCTAATATTTCCTTAATACTTCCAAATAATATTAGTAAATGGCGTGAATTGATCATAGAAATGGGGTTAAAGTACACCATAAATGATGTCTTTTTTGGCACTGGAAAAAACAGCATATGTGGTGTTTGAATGCACCATTATATTTTAGAGTGCAAATGTATGACGGTAAAGCAAACATAATTATTCAAAATTTAATTACATTAAGACTGAAGTGACAGATATTATATAAAACCGTCTTGGTTTGGACCAAGGCCGAAAAAACAAACGATATGTGTGAGGTTTATCAATTGACTGAAGTTTCAGATATTGAAATTTTTTTCTAGTTATTTTTATCCACTCAATCCTTAATCAATATTTAATTCAATCAACTGATTTTACTGTTAATCGATCTAGTCCCTCTAAATTTATTGAAAAAATTACATATCTACGCTTTTTCAAGAACCATTAATTTCATGATAAAATGTTTTCGGAAAATGTAATTGTTCTTGAAAAAGCGTAGATATGTAATTTTTTCAATTAATTTAGAGGGACTAGATCGATTAACAGTAAAATCAGTTGATTGAATTAAATATTGATTAAGGATTGAGTGGATAAAAATAACTAGAAAAAAATTTCAATATCTGAACTTCAGTCAATTGATAAACCTCACACATATCGTTTGTTTTTTCGGCCTTGGTCCAAACCAAGACGGTTTTATATAATTAATCAATGTCCTGAAGGGTTAATTAACGTTACCCATATTGCATTTACGCCTAATTTTGGCTCTCCATCGTTCATATATAAACTAATGTCAGTTCCATTTTAATCATACTTACCTGGCGTCGCTGCGGCCTTGATCTTATAGGAGGCGGGCTGGGGCGAGACCCGATCACTGCACTCCGATCGGCTTGACCCTCACCACTATCACTAATCGTGATCAGTGGGGCGTACTATTTTTGGTAGCGGGGGTCGTGCGTTCGCGCTCACCCCCAAAAATTTAAAACATCAAAATTAAACGCAAATATATACGTAAACTTTCAACGTATTGAAAGTATCGTAGGTAAGGAATCAGTATATATTAAAGATAGAGGAAATTTAAACTTAGATCAAGGTTCAGTAAACATAAGCGGGTGGGGAGGATTTAACTTCAATAAAAAATAATATATTAAAAACGATATAAAAAAGGGGCAATGTCACCTTCAATCCATGTAAAAAAATGAAAATTGGTTGCTTGTAAAATTAAATTATTTTAGTTCATTTTAAAAATTGGCTGACGAAGGACCGCGGTCCGAAAGCTCCCGAAGTTTTAAATTTTAAATAAACATATAAAACTTACTCCATGAAGTATCAAAAACCTACGCATGCAAAATCATTTTTAAATTTTAGATCATCCCATAATGAAAAAATAAAAATAGGCGTTGTAAAAACATTTAAAAAACGGATAGAATGTTTATCAGATATCACTTAGTGATAAAAACAAGTTAAAAGAACAATTTATAAATAGTGGATACCCGAACCGCTTAATTGATCAAATATTTAACAATCATGATGTCGAAAATATTAAAACCAAAGAAAAACCAGAACACATTATATCATTACCCCATGATAAAGGAATTTCTGAAAAGACAAGCAGACAATTAAAAAAAAACACACTATTACCTTAGTTAGCAAAATAACGAACACATTAAAATCAGAATTAATTAAAAATAAACCTAGAATAGATGAAATGAAAAAAACGGGTATAATTTATGAAATTAGATGTAAATGTGATGAAAAATACATAGGACATCCAAAACGACAACGAAAAAAAGACAAACGGAACATAAATATGCTGTAAAAAATATGACGAAACCAACGGACTGGCGACCCATATAAAACAGAACAACGACCATCAAATTGATTGGGATTTAACTCGGGTTTTATGTCAGGAAACTAATTGGTATAAACGATGTTTTAAGGAATCAGTATATATTAAAGATAGAGGAAATTTAAACTTAGATCAAGGTTCAGTAAACATAAGCGGGTGGGGAGGATTTAACTTAAATAAAAAATAATATATAAAAAACGATATAAAAAAGGGCAATGTCACCTTCAATCTATGTAAAAAAATGAAAATTGGTTGCTTGTAAAATTAAATTATTTTAGTTCATTTTAAAAATTGGCTGAGGAAGGACCGCGGTCCGAAAGCTCCCAAAGTTTTAAATTTTAAATTTTAAATAAACATATAAAATTTACTCCATGAAGTAGCAGTTCTTATTGAAATTAACAACATTAGAAATATTAAAATACCATGGATCAGAAATTCAATATCTACGCAATTTAATCATTGGCTGTTTTTTTCTAAACACTTCTAAAATTATAGAAGTGTTCGACTTACCAAAATACAGTTGTGAAATTTAGAAAATGTATATTTAATTACATAAAAAATTAAGGAAACATCATATTAGTGGTGTACATATTTATTTTGCATAAATCAAATGTTTATTAATTTTCTTGACATAAATGAAAAGGTATATATGGTGCTATTTCTAGAAGGAAAAAACTTGTTACCCGTTTTGAGACACGTTTACATTGGTCGCTTAAAATTCGTTTCCCATGATTGACAATCCGCCATCAATCAAGACATTTGATCCGGTCATAAATGATGCATCATCAGAGGCGAGAAATGCGATAGGTTTAGCAATTTCCATCGAATCAGCCACTTTGTTCAGAAGGTGAAGCTTCTTAAGGTCTTCCAAAACTTTGTCAATTTGATCCGGTGGATAACCCAACTGTTCGAAAATATCAGTGGCAACAAAACCGGGATTGACGCCGTTTACTCTGATTTCATACTTTCCCAACTCCCTGGCAGTCGTTTTGGTAATATGGTCCAGACCCGCTTTCGACAGAGAGTAAGCGTGAGTCATGGGGAAGATCCTGACGGCACTGACGCTGGATACGTTTATAATGCTGCCTTTGGTCACCTTTAAGTGCGGCGCGCATTGCTTGATCAAGTTGAAAGGTCCCTTCAAGTTTGTATTCATGATTTTATCAAACATCTCCGTATTATGATTCTCCATATCTCCCATTATGGCTATACCAGCGTTGTTGACCAGAATGTCGAGCTTACCAAAATGAGAAATTGTCTTTTCCACGATATTAATGACTTCTTGCTCGACACTGACGTCACCGACTACGACAAGAACCTTTTCTTTAGGTAGACCAGCGGCCACGCATTCCAACGATACTTTACTCAGTTTGGTGACATTTCGGCCGTTAATGGCAACAGCGCACCCCAATGAAGCGAAGTGAATGGCTGTCGCTGCTCCAATACCTGAACTAGCACCGGTTATGAGGGCGACTTTTCCCAGTAGGTTGACCATTTCTCCAGATGCCGATAGCCGACGAGGAAATTGAGGTGAAAGTTTGAAACAAAGTCTTTTATAGATGAACGAGAAGTCGTAATAGCATGCCTGATCTGAAATTCGGCTTTTATATCGTTTTAAATAATCACAATGCCAGAAATAGATAAAACTGAAGATATATAACGATAAGCCCCTATACCTATGAGTTACAATTTTCAATTTTAAAAATAGCTTTGTGATCTTAAAGAATGGTTTGAGAAATTAATGCCTTTCACTCTATGCAGAATAAAAAGTAGGCCTTAAACCGAGACACCTGCATTTCAAAAAGGTCCATCCTGCTCTGACTGGAATTGTTGAAGACCTGCATACAAAACCGGGCACGGCCGGAATTGTCAAAACTGACCTACAAAAAATATTTTGTAGGAACTATTATAATACCATCTGATATTTATTTGTCTAATAGTTTCCTTTATACTAGTGGATGTCACCAGTAACCATTAAAATTACGTAAACCAAGTGCTTGTACATTTTCTCAAATGAAAATAATAATGGTAACAAAATCACTTCATTGATCTAAGCTAAAGTAGTCTATGCTAAAAATACGATAACTTTGGGTTCATCCATTCGTTTAAAGCAATATCTCGCAAACATACTTCTATTGTATTTTAACAAAATGGTTTTAATTTAGAAATGCAAATTTTTGTAAATCTTTTTATTCACCGTTTCAACTGATGACTTATCATGAATGGAAAATGGATAAGAAGGTAAAGTCAAGCGAGAAGAAACTTAAGACAGTATATTATTGTTTGCAAGTCTCCTTAAGGTTAAGCTTAATATCAAAATTATGTAATTATATTCTGACTAATCAATTTACCGCATGAATTATATTGAAAACGGAACAACAATAGGACGTAAGTAATTAAGTTCAGTCTTAAGATAAAGCGTTCATAGTATTATAGGGTCCTACGTTTCATTTCAGTGGTTATTCTTTCGTATCACCTTTACTTCATGGCTAGCCGGCTGAAACGTTAAATATTAATTTTAATATAGATATACAGGGTGTTTCTGATAAGAGTGCCATAAACTAAAGGGTGTGTTCTTTGAGTCAAATTGAGTGAAAAGTGTCAGAGAACATGGGGTTTAAACATTTAATATCGGAGGTACGGGCCCCCAAAACATTGTCACCTAAAACAAGTAAATTGGAACACATATGGAGTTAGACATATCAGAGTGCTCATCTCGTTTAGACAATTTCAATAACCTCCAATCATATAAAGGTAATGTTTAAAATGTCCACTCTTGTGCTATTGCAATTTTAACTACTTTACATTACCATGCTTTGGCAAACTTCTACATTTAAACATAGACGCCTTCTAGATTAAGGTTCACAGATTGGAGGCTATTGAAATTGTCTAAACAAGATGGGGACTCTGGTATGTCTTACTGCACATGTGTGCTAATTTCCTTGTTTTAGAGGCCAGTGTTTGGGGGTCCCGTACCTCCGAAAATAAATGTTTTAGACCCCATGTTCTCTGACACTTTTCACTCAATCTGACCCAAAGAACACACCCTTTAATTTATGGCAGACTTATCATAAACACCCTGTATATTTCTTATTTATAACTCGTTTTGTTTAAACACGACATAGATATGCACAAAAAGGCCAAGCCTCGCATCGCGGCCTCTCCACCGTGAAACGCTCTGAGATACCGTGTAGAGCTAAGTCAGTAATTTTCATTTCATTCGTCGCAAATTGAACAATTTTGCTATGAATTAAGTACAAATCGTGGATGGCAATCGCAGACCGAAAATATCATAATATTACCTATGTACATACTTACCTGAGATTTCTAACTCACGATATCTTTTGTATGTATAATAGAGCCTAATGATAAAGTCACAAAATTGATTAGAAAGTGTGATAAATGAGCTGAAAATGACAGACTTGGCTCTACTTGGGGTCTCAAAACTAATCACGTTGGATGCGAGGCTTGCATTAATTTTTGTACATGCTTACATTTTTGATTAGATTTAAATTTTGAATATTCTTGTTATTGAAATTAAATCTCTAAATTTAATAAGCAGACTAGTATCACTATGCTTGGGAAACGTTGATCTCAGCACTTGGCTTTTAATCTATCAGAGGGTCTGATTACTGATACTGATTTATAAACTATAAAAACAGTGGGGAGCTCTTAGAATTCATAAAACAGAGGATTACATTTGAAGCTGATCGTAAGTATCGACAGTTATGTTTACAATATTCGTAATGCTAAAAGTAACTGAGCGAAAGGATTAAAATTAATTAAACCATAAACTCCCTTAAATTAACGCTGTTGACTATACAGGGTGTTTCTGAGAAGACTAGGATAAATTAAGGGGGCTGTTCTTGGAGGGAATTTGAGTCGAAATTTGAGGTTTTGTCGGTCATGCCACTGTTTTGGAGTTATGATTTTAGTGTTTTAGGGATGACCCCTTAAATTTAATTAGCGTTGTCTTTCAGTAATTAATTAAATTTGAGGGGTTACCCATAAAACACATTTCAAAATCGACCCAATGTTCCTTGACACTTTTAACTCAGTCAGACTCAAAGAACACACGCTTTAGATTATGGCAAATTTATCAGAAACACCATGCATAGTTCGCTAGTCGTCTTCGTGCAAGTTTATCCAACGATTGCATAGTTTAACATATTTATAAGGACATTTTAATTCTTCTAGATAGAAAAACTAATGGCTTTACGAAACTTCATCGTGGCGTTAATATGCGTTGGAACTTTCATTACGATAACCTTGCCAATTTCTGACGCTTCAATGCGATTATGTGGCGAGGACTTATTAGCCGCTCTTAACACGGTTTGCAGAGGCGGTTATTACTCTATTGGTATGTAAATAACTTTACAATCACTTATATTTAATTTTCTTGTAAACCTGTTGAAATACCATTCTCAAAAGTTGGTAATTATGTCCTTCCCAATACAATCTGGGTTTAACAATGCAGCAAGAAAAGCATTTATAATAATTGCACAATTTACATCATTATAGACAGACCAGCTGTCAAGAACAATGTGGGTCGTCGTTCTCGCCGCTCCATCGTTAAAGAATGTTGTCATAATGTTTGCGGGGTGGAGACATTGATATCGTATTGTGGTCGTTGAGGTATCAAATTACCATAAACTTCATTCTCAGCAAAAAAACTGTATTGTTGTAATAATATTCTCAGGAAAAATAAAATTAATTCGTAAATGAGGACTTTTTAACAAAAAAAAACATTTTAATGGTTTAATATTTTTGAGGATTATTTTGAATTTGTTTTGAGCAAAGATTTGTTTACTTGCTTAATTTTTATGTAAAGTATGGTTGCTGTCACACAGAATATTTTTAGAGAAGTCAAGAAGCTTATAAACGTTTTCTTGTCACAGATATGATGTAGTTCACATTCTTTTTCTTTCTTTTTTTATTTTTAGCCACGTCGTATGATGAACATCTACGATGTGGGTCTTAGTTTGACCTGGCCTGTTGTTGGTGGTGGTGGTGGTGGTGGTGGTGGCGTCGTGAAAGAGAACTGCCTTAGACAGTATAAAATTTTTCGATCGTCATTGAAGGGAGAGTGAATGGGAGAGAATTGTGGTGAGGTGATATTTTTCGTTCGTCTACTTAAAAGGAAGGAAATTAAGACAGTTAGGTTAAGTCATATACCCTCCCTTAAAAATTCCTCTTACCCGTCGACAATAAGAGTTTCACGCTCCCCTGTTTTAATATTCAAAGAAATCGAGGGAAATTTTGGAAGCAAAAGCAAGTATTTACAGACTTTCTTTTTAGAATGGTCTTAAGGCACCGGGATATTACAATTATTGGGTGTTTTACCGAATTCTTTCTCTTTCAAACTCTTCTGACCATAAGTTCATGTTAGAAATTTATAAGAAGCGATAAGTGTGCATCGGCATAAGTCTATGTTGTAAACTCATCGAGGGGATAATCACTAAAACTATCTGTTCTTCGATTCGCCGGAATATTACAATTACGGCATAAGTAAATTTATACGGGTAATAATTCTATCACCGTTTAGGGTAGGGCATCGAGGGGCTATTCACTCTGATTTTGTGCACGGTAAAATATTTAAGCATTGTAAAAGATAGAGCTATTCACTCATTAGGGTAAGGTATAGAGGGATTATCCACTCATTAGCGTAGGGTATAGAGAGGCTATTCACTCATTAGGGTAGGGTATAGAGGGGCTATTCACTCGTACGATGTGGCTACTATTACGACCCCTTGGGTCGCCTTGTTATTTCTATGTTAGGCGGTCCTTTGATTTTAGTTTCTCTCCAGGTTGTCATGTCCCGGGTAATTTTATTTGGGAATCAAATAAGTTAAAGGGGTTTTTTCGTGGAGTCTTTGCGCGAGTTGGTTTTCATACATAATTTGACACAAATCCCTGCAAACAACTATTAGGTACCAAAAACCAGTGAGAAGGAGAGTCAAAGAGGGAGGGGGAAAGGTAACTACAACGGCACAGCCAGATATCTCTCTTACGCGCACAGCCGAGAAGCCAGACGTCACGTGATCCGTTAAGAAGATAATTCAAAAAGGGGAAAATACCAAAAAAATGTTAGAGGCTCACACCAGAGGTCAGCGTGGTTAACTGTAGCCTCGGCTGTAATACTGGCAGTAAACAAACTTCTCTGATTTTTTCCTCTCTGTTGAATCGAATGCACATGTGCCGATTTCTGTTGCCGAGTCTATTGAACAATTTTGCTTTAATTCAAGTAAATGTCGTGGTGACAATCGTAGACGAAAAATATCTAAACTTTACCAATAAACGTATGCACTTACCTATATACGATTTCCACCTCGCTATATCTATATCTATATCTATATCTATATCTATATAAATCGAAGTCCTGACTGACTGACTGACTGATAATCAACGCCCAGACCAAACCGCTTGCCCTAGAAGGCTGAAAATTTGCAGGAACGTTACTCATATGTAGTAGGCGCGTACTAACAAAGATTTTTCCAATCCGCCGCCATCTTAATAAATGGCTCCCAGAAATGTAAAAAAATATTCTCTATGCAACATAGTCCGCGTTTCAAACGATTTCACAAATAGTCATCAGTGAAATCTACCCATTCTTTATATATTCTTGTTACACGCGAGCGACGCCGTGGGTAACAGCTAGTCTTTTATATTAACAAAATGTATAGGAATGGTAGTCGCAAAACATTGGTTTTTAATTAGAAAATTTGATTAATTTATAACAAAGTCGTTCAATTGGCGATTGACTGAAAAGAAAATGATAGCTTTGGCTCTACATGGGATCTCAAAATGTTTCACGGTGGATGAGAGGCTTGGATTAAATTTTGTTTATGTTTATATTTTTGATAAGATTGAAATTTAGAAACTTCTTGTTATTGAAATTAAATCTCTAAATTTAATAAGCAGATTTGTATCCCTATATTCTTGGAAAACGTTGATGTCATCACTTGGCTTTTAATCTATCAGAGGGTATGATTACTATTACTGATTTAAAATCTATAAAAACAGTGGGGAGCTCTTAGAATTCATTAAAACAGAACTTGACTGCATTTGGAGCAGATAGTAAGTATCGACTGTTATGTTTACAATTTTCTAAATGCTAAAAGTAACTGAGGGGATGGATTAAAATTAATTAAACCATTAACTCCCTTAAATTACGCTGTTGACTATACAGGCTGTTTCTGATAAGACTAGCGTAAAATAAGGCGACTGTTTTTGGGCAATTTTGACTCGAAAATGTTCTATAACATTTTGAAATGCATGCCACTGTTTTCGAGTTATAATTTGAGTGTTTTAGGCATGACCCCTTAATTAAATTTAAGGGGGTCACCCGTAAATTTCTCCAATCTTAACTTGAAAACAGTGACCCGAACAGGAAAATGTGTTAGAAGATACATTTTCGACTCCAAATCGCCCAAAGAAAACCCCCTTAATATATGGCAGAAACATCGCTAATCGTCTTCGTGCAACTTTATCCAACGATTGCATAGTTTATCATATTTATAAGGACACTAGCGGCGTCGCTCGCGTGTAATAAGAACTTCCATCAAGAATGGGTAGATTTTACTGATGAGTTATATTTTTGTAGCACCCTAGGAGCGAAGGCACTCGGCGGTGCCCGTCAGCCCGTCGGAACATTTTTTATTACTTTTCACGCGGACATTATTCCATAGAGAAGGGTTTTTAAGTTTTTGGCCGCCATTTAAAAAGATGGCAACAAATAGAACCCAAAAGAACATTCAGTCTGTCTATAGGTTAAAGGAAACCAGTGTACTAAATATTTGTGAAATCGGTTGAAACGCGCGGACTTTGTTGCATGGAGAAGAGTTTTTTACATTTCTGGGCGCCATTTATTAAGATGGCGTCGGATTGGAAAAAATCTTTCTTAGTACGCGCCTACTGTTTATGAGTAACGTTCCTGCAATTTTTGAGCCTTCTAGGGCAAGCGGTTTGGGCTGGGCGTTGATTATCAGTCAGTCAGTCAGGACTTTGATTTATATAAATATAGATTTTTAATTGTCCTAGATAAAACAATCATGGCTTTACGAAACTTCATCGTGGCATTAATATGCGTGGGAACATTCATGACGATAACATTACCAACTTCTGATGCTTTAATTCGATTATGTGGCAAGGACTTAGCCGCTGCACTTACCTTGGTTTGCAGAGATCAGTTTCACCCTACTGGTATGTAAAATACTTAATAATCATGTCTAAATAATTTTCTTCTAAACCTGTTGAAATACCATTCTCAAAAACTGCTAAATATATCCTTCCTAATTCAATCTGTGTTTGAGCAGCGAGAAAAGCATTTATGAAAATAGTTTAATTTACATCATTGTATGCCTAGATGTTCCAGCTGTCAAGAACAATGCCGGTCGTCGTTCTCGACGCTCCGTCGTTAGCGAATGCTGTCTTGGTTATTGCAGTTATGGGACGTTGATGTCATATTGCAATCGATGAGATATCTAATTATAGTAAACTTCATTGTCTCAATTACCGCACTAAGCGAAAAAAAACTGTAGTGTTGTAATAATATTATGAGGGAAAATAAAATTAATTCGTAAATGAGGATTTTTTAATTTTTTAATGCTTTTATATTTTTGTGGATTAGTTTGAATTTGGTTAGAGCAACGATTTCTTAATTTTTCAGTAAAATATGCATGGTTCCAAGTTGCAGAAATCTACGCAATCCTGGTTTGAAATGTATGTGGGACTCACCCAACATTCAATCAGAGAGCTAGTTTCAGTCCCGTATAAGTCAATTTCGTCGAATTCGCCAAGTAAAAATACAGATTAGTACTAGTACTCCAGCGAGGCTGCGTCTTGATTCCAGTTATGTTATTTTCATTGATAATATAATGAGTTTATAAGATATGTTCCATAAGTAGGACACTACCTATACTTCGTAATGCTACAAACAAACCCCTCCATAGGAAATGCATTAGACTAAATTTTGGAGGCTCGTAAGTCTGGTTCTACCAGAGATACGGGGATGTCCTTTGAGTATGTTATAGCCCAATTTGTCCCCCATCTAACCATGCTAAAAACTTTGGGCTGCGACAAACAGGGGCCGAGTACTTAAGCAAAATGTGACCTTGACACAAATGTTCGGATAATTATAAAGGTCTTTACATATCCCAAGCAAAAAAAAAAACTTCGCGGTTTCGAACCTGTGGCCTTCCGGGAGTAAGGCGGATGTGATAACCACTACACTACAGATATGTTATTATTTTTGATCGAAAAAACAGGGCCAAGTAATTAAGCAATATGTGAACAAACAAACCCCTCCATAGAAAATGCATTAGACTATACTTTGCAGGGTCGTAACTCTGTGTCTACTAGAGATACGGGGATGTCCTTAGGATATGTTATAGTCCAATTTGTCCCTCATCTAACCATACTAAAAGCTTTGGGGTAAGACAAACACTGGCCGAGTACTTAAGCAAAACGTAAAGAAAGAAACCCCTCCATAGGAAATGCATTAGACTATATTTTGCATCGTCGTAACTCTGTTTCTACTGGAGATACGGGCATGTCATTTGAGTATGTTATAGACCAATTTGTCCGCCATCTAACCATACTAAAAGCTTAGGGCTACGACAAACAGTGGTCAAGTAATTAAGCTAAACGTAAACAAACAAACCCCTCCATAGGCAATACATTACACTAAGTTCTGGAGGCTCGTAACTCTGGTTCTACCAGAGATACGGGGATGTAAATAATGTGACCTTGACACAAATGTTCGGATAATTATAAAGGTCTTTAAATATTCTAAGCAAAAAAAGAAAACTTCGCGGTTTCAAACCTGTGGCCTTCCTTCCGGGAGTGAGGCGGATGTGATAACTACTACACTACAGATATGTTATTATTTTTGATCGAGAAAACAGGGCCAAGTAATTAAGCAATACGTGAAATAACAAACCCCTCCATAGAAAATGCATTAGACTATACTTTGCAGGCCCATAACTCTGTGTCTACTAGAGATACGGGGATGTCCTTAGGATTATTATTATTATTGTTGTTGAGGAGGGTACGCGCCCTAGCACCGATGCCAAAGGCATATTGTGCATCCTCGTATTCAGGCCTTGAAAAGGCCCGTAGCAGCAGCGTAGCGAAGAATTCGCTCCACCGTAATAGAGGAGACCCGGAAGGGTTCCAAAGTGTGTGAATCAGAATATTCTAGTCTAAGCGAGGCGAAGCAGTCGCACTCGCAAAGTACGTGAGCGGATGTTTCTTCCTTCTCCTGACACGACCTACAGAGAGGGTCGTCGGCAAAACCCATAAGATGGAGGTGCCTATTAAGCCGACAGTGCCCGGTCAGAAGACCGGTGGCCAGCCTAATATCCCATCTGCTGAGCGAAATTAGGTCTCTAGCACGAGACCTGCAGGGACCATTGACTAACAGTTTAGTCTGTCTCTGGCCCTCCATGTTATGCCAGAGCTGGTTTTGTATGACAGTCAACCTGTCATGCAGACACCGTTTCACGTGCCTGTAGGGGATGGGGACGGCCGGCTCCGGCCCCAAGAGCTTGGCCTCCGCACCCCTTTTCGCAAATCTATCGGCTTGCTCATTGCCATGATATCCGCTATGCCCTGGCACCCAGTACAACAGAACTTTTTTGCAGGATGCCAGTCGCGCTAGCAGATCAAGGCAGCTGCGCACCAGTTGAGAGGTAATCTGACACTGGTTCAGCGCGTTCAGGGCGGCCTGACTGTCAGAATAAATTCTCGCAGTCCGTCCGGTATACCCTTTGTTAATACAGTAATCTGCGCAATAACAGATCGCGGCAATTTCCGCCTGGAACACACTAGCGAAGGTGCCCAGGCAAGCAGAAAAGCCGACCCTTGTGGTTTGGCAGTAATAGCCGGCGCCAGCGCCGGAATCAGTCTTGGAACCATCGGTGAACCAAATAGTTTCACCCTCAGTGCCAAGAGGCAGCAGGTTAGTCCACTCTGCCCGACTGGGGAAGTGGATGCTGAATGGCTTAGTGAAATCAAAACTGGTAACGGTTTTGTCAGAGCACATCGTTAGCGACGGCTCAAGTGCGGCGTACTCCCGAAAGAGCTTTGTATGGCTGTAATCCCAAAGTCTTGGAACCCAGCAGCCACTAATGTTGAGCCTGTAGGCCCCGATGACAGCCTCCTCCTCAATAAAGAGATGAAGAGGAAGCATGTCAAGGAGCACCTCCAGGGAAGCAGTTGGGATCGATCTCATGGCCCCCGTAACACCATTGCAGGCAAGCCTTTGAAGCTTGCGCAGGGCAGCCTGCACCGTCTTAAGCCGGACCCTTGTCCACCAGACAAGTGCCCCGTAAGATAGTATGGGTCTGATGATCCCAGTATAGAGCCAGTGTACAGCCTTGGGGTTGAGGCCCCAAGTCTTGCCGATAGAGCTCCTGGTCCTCCAGAAGAGCATCTTGACCTTCATAATACACCGATCAAGATGCGGCTTCCATGGGAGTCTGCAATCAAAGGTATTTCACCTCGGAGGACTTTGTCAGGACCTGGCCAAAGAAAGAGATATCATTGAACAGATCCTTAGTATTTTTCCTCGTAAACGGAACAAGGACAGTTTTATCAGGATTAACGGTGAGGTTAACCGCCTGACACCATTGCTCCACGCTAGAGAGAGCAGATCTCATAAGCGTGGTAACAGTATCCGGGAACTTCCCGGTAAAGACTATCGCTACATCGTCCGCATACCCGAAGCAGCTACAGCCCCCAGCACCCCCGAGCCTCCCCAAGAGTTCGTCCACCACCAGGCACCACAACAGGGGGGAGAGCACTCCACCCTGAGGGCAGCCCTTGCTGGTAGTCACCCCTAGAGAGTCCCCAAGGAGGGCCGCCGACACCTCGCGGTCGGTAAGCATGGACTTGATCCAGCGGCCAAGAGTGTCGCTGATGCCAAATCTCTTAACAGCTTCAGTAATAACCGAGCTAGAGACCTTGTCAAACGGAACGGGACATTTGGGCGCCGACGTTTAGGCGCCGGTCATTTAGGCACCGCCACTTAGGTGCCGGGACAGTTAGGCGCCGCGACATTTAGGCTCCGCGACAATTTGGCGCAGCGACATTTAGGCTCCGCGACAATTTGGCGCAGCGACATTTAGGCTCCGCGACATTTAGGCTCCGCGACAATTTGGCACCGAGACATTTAGGCTCCGTGACAATTTGGCACAGAGACATTTAGGCGCCGAGACAATTAGGCGCCGCGACATTGCCGTAAAATTTTCTCGAAAGATTTGAGATATTTAATAAAGGAACATGACAAGTACTTTTAGGCTTATATTCTTTTTATTCAATTGACTTCAGAGTTCAACCATGTTGTTGTTTATCTTCATTGACTTCCCAAAAGAATATGCCTTTTCCAAATTATTGTTTATCTTCTTTATATGCCTTTCCAAGATATTGTTGTTTATCTTCTTTATATGCCTTTCCAAGATATTGTTGTTTATCTTCTTTATATGCCTTTCCAAGATATTGTTGTTTATCATCCTTGACTTCCCAGAATAATATGCCTTTTCCAAAATATTGTTGTTTATCTTCATTCATTTCGCAAAATAATATGCCTTTTCCAAAATATTGTTGTTTATCTTCATTGACTTTGCAAAATAATATGCCTTTTCCAAAATATTGTTGTTTATATTCATTGATTTCCCAAAATAATATGCCTTTTCCAAAATATTGTTGTTTATCTTCATTGACTTCCCAGAATAATATGCCTTTTCCAAGATATTGTTGTTTATCTTTATTGACTTCCCAAAATAATATGCCTTTCCAAAATATTGTTGTTTATCTTCATATACTTCCCAAAATAATATGCCTGTTCCAAATTATTGTTTATCTTCTTTGACTTCCCAAAATAATATGCCTTTTCCAAATTATTGCTGTTCATCTTCATTGACTTCCCAAAATAATATGCCTTTTCCAAAATATTGTTGTTCATCTTCATTGGCTTCCCAAAATAATATGCCTTTTCCAAATTATTGATTATGTTCTTTGACTTCCCAAAATAATATGCCTTTTCCAAATTATTGTTTATCTTCTTTGACTTCCCAGAATAATATGTCTTTTCCTAAATATTGTTGTTTATCTTCTTTGACTTCCCAAAATAATATGCCTTTTCCAAAATATTTTGTTGTTTATCTTCATTGACTTCCCAAAATAGTTTGCCTTTTCCTAAATATTGTTTTTATCTTCATTGACTTCCCAAAATAATATCCCTTTTCCAAATTATTGTTGTTTATGTTCTTTGACTTCCTAAAATAATCTACCTTTTCCAAAATATTGTTGTTCATGTTCGTTGACTTTCCAAAGGAATATGCCTTTCCTAAATATTGTTTTTATCTTCATTGACTTCCCAAAATAATATCCCTTTTCCAAATTATTGTTGTTTATGTTCTTTGACTTCCTAAAATAATCTACCTTTTCCAAAATATTGTTGTTCATGTTCGTTGACTTTCCAAAGGAATATGCCTTTCCTAAATATGGTTTTTATCTTCATTGACTTCCCAAAATAATATCCCTTTTCCAAATTATTGTTGTTTATGTTCTTTGACTTCCTAAAATAATCTACCTTTTCCAAAATATTGTTGTTCATGTTCGTTGACTTTCCAAAGGAATATGCCTTTTGCAAAATATTGTTGTTTATTTTCATTGACTTCCCAACTTAGGTTAGGTTAGGTTATGTTTGTTTTTTTATTATTTTAGGATTGTTATGTAAAAACAAGTAAGTTTTCGTGTCCTTTAATGGAGATTGCGAACATGCAGTGACGCACAGGGACAATACACGGGTTGCCAAATTGAGAGGTCATTACGGATTTTTAGAAGAAATAATGGAAAAATTATTGGCACGCAAATGTCTCGACGCCTAAATGTCGCGGAGTCTAAATGTCACGGTGCCTAAATGTCGCGGCGCCTAAATGTCACGGCGCCTAAATATCGCGGCGCCTAAATGTCGCGGCGCCTAAATGTCGCGGCGCCTAAATGTCACGGCGCCTAATTGTCTTGGCGGCTAAATGGCGGCGCCTAAATAACCAGCGCCTAAGTGGCGGCGCCTAAATGTCACGGACCGTTGTCAAAGGCCCCCTCAATATCGAGGAAGACGGCCAGTGAAATTTCCAGAAACTCGAATGCCCTATCCAGGCAATTCGTAAGGCCGTGAAGGGCCGTCTCAGTGGATTTGCCTTTTTGGTAAGCAAATTGTGAAGAAGAGAGAGGAGTTAACGAAAGTACCTCGTCTCTAATGTACCTGTCCACCAGCTTCTCCAGAATTTTGAGGAAGAAGGAGGTCAGGCATATGGGCCTAAATGCCTTCGCCTCGAGATAGGAAGCCTTCCCGGGCTTGGGAATAAAGATGACCCTAGAGCGTTTCCAGAGCAATGCAGAGTCTGTAGATCTTGCATAGCGGAGAGGCGATGTGGTCTAAGCCCTCCTGCAAAAGCAGAGGGAAGACCCCATCGCGTCCTGGAGACTTGTAGGGCTCAAAACAGTTGACAGCCCACCGAATCGTGACAACCTGTCTGGCTACAAGCCAGTCTTCCCTCTTAGCCCTGTGCAGGACAGGGTAGAGAGAGTCAGGGTTTGTTGGATTGATAAAAGTAGAGTCAGGAAAATGGACCTCCAGCATGTGCTTGAGAGTCTCAGCCCCAGACTTAGTGTACACACCCTCCCGCAGCTTAATAGCATTAAGTCGATGTGTGCTGTCGTGCGCTAGAATCTTCATGACCCTAGCCGTAGCAGGGACATTGGAGACTTGCTCACAGAAGGTCCACCAGGAGTCCTTCTTAGCAGCTCTAATGGCCCTGTTGTAGGTGTTAAGGGACTGCCTGTATCCAGCCCAGTCACCCGTGCGCTTGGCTTTGTTAAAGAGCCTGCGCGTGTATTTACGAAGCCGGCTGAGATCCGCGTTCCACCAAGGGACAAGCCTCGAGCGGTTGACGCTCTTAAGTGGGCAGTTCCGGTGGAACGACTCCATGATGGAACACTGTAAATCACCAGCAGCCCTATCAAGATCCTTAGGTGAAGTAAGTTTAGGAGTGTGACCCCCTCCGTAGCGTAGGATTAGGTCTTCCCTATAGCCGGCCCAATTAGTCCGTTTTGGATTGCGTATCTCCGTCCCCGCCGGGACAGAGGTAGTCGCGACAGTAAAGCAGATGTGCCTATGATCCGACAGAGACGGCTCATTAGACACATGCCAGTTAGACACGGAAGACACGAGGTTTTCCGTGGCTAGCGTGAGGTCAATGACCTTCCTTCTATTAGAAGTAACAAAAGTAGGTTCATTGTTTTGATTAAGAATATAGAGTTTACAACCAACTAAATATTCTAGTAAATCATCACCTCTCCTGTTGCAGCCAGAACTGCCCCACGTGATGTGATGAGCATTGGCGTCGCAGCCAATGATTAGTTTGTCCCCTCTCTTTTCACATTGATTGACCAAATTGATCACCTCAATTGTCGGGAGAGAGTCCGCGTCGTGGGCAAAGTATGCAGAGGCAGCCGTGATAGTCAACTTGGCATGCCCAGTGGCCAGGACTAGCTTCACGGCCGCCGTGTCCTGGGACGTGTACAGCGGTAGAGAGATACAAAAAAGATCCCTCCGAACCAGAATACACGCCCTAGGTCTAGCAGCAGTATGGTCATAAAATAGTGACCCCGCCGCGTCAAGACCGAGGATTTTGCCATGGCAAATCCACGGTTCTTGTATGAGGGCCAGATCCAGACCCTCTATAGCAAACCTCCTGCAGAGTACCGCAGAGGCCGCCTTACTATGGTGCAGATTGATTTGAATTGCACGTAGTGTCCCCATGGTCCTTAAGAGAGGGGTTCAGAAGGGACCTAGCTACACCTCATCGGTCCCGAGAGGGCTAGTGGCACCTCCCCCCCGACAGGCGAGCTCCCAGTCCCAAGATCCTCCCCCTCATCAGGACCACTAGAACGCACATCGGCTGGATCCCGAAGGGTCCCATCCGATTCTTCCAGTAGGGTGCACTCATCCATGGAAGAACAAGCTTCCGAATGAGCCACCCCCTCCCCCTCTGTGCCTAGAGCGACACCAGCGAGCTCCACAGCGAGATCCCCCATCTCGCTAGTCCCACCCCCTGCCGTAGACTCGGCTGCAGTGGTTTTGGTGGTTTCCGTGTGCTGTAGGAGTTTGAAGGAACCCTTGTCCTCTCCAGTGAAGCCCACGAAACCAGCATTCTTAATGGCGTCCAGCGAGGAGCCATCGATGGACAGTACCCAGTACCTCACTGCCCTGTCCACGTATGTCCGAATACATTTCCATTATTCGGTTGCAAAGCCATCGTTAAGGGCCTTTAGGCGCCGGAACAGCACCGCCGGCTCTTTGGTGATCTGGTCCCTGGTGCGGAACATTACCTTAAACGGCTTAGGGAGTTCGCTAGCTCTCATTACTGAGAGCGCCGCATCCCCCACCACCGAGTAGGCTAAGTTCTCCTTCAGCCATTGACCAGTAAACGTATCCTCACAGGCTAAAATGCGCAAGGCGCGGTAGACGGCTCCCCAAAGGTATCCCATTCAGCGCCCCTAGAATCGCCTTCTGGATTGGGCCCACGTCTTCCTCCGTGATGACCGCCTTCGGATAGCCTTTTTTAACAATGGCCATCTTTTCTGCGCTGGCGGCGTCACTATAGGACTTAGCCTTTTTTGCCGCCGCCTGCAAGGTGCTAGGAAAGGGAGTCGAGTCCTCCGTTCTAGGCCTCTTCAATTGGGTGCCCCGTGCCACCGCACCCCCAGCGGGGGTGGACACCGTTTCAGACCCCGATTTGGCCTTTTCCCGAGCAATATGTCGTTTACGGCGACGTCGCACGGTACGTTTCGAAGCCTGACCAGTCACACGCACCGATAAATCGGTACGAGTATCGCTGGATACAGGCCCTAGCGTAGTGGTATCAGTGTGGGTTCTGCCCTGAGCAGACCCCTGCACCGTAGGTGTTGTAGTTTTAGAGTTGTTTTCTGATGTGTTATCCATAAGAATCCCACGAGTAAGGGGGCAAGTAAACGGTCACCACCCGGTAGTCCCCCACCCGGGTGGAAGGCTAGATACAACGGGGTGTCGCCTGGTGCCCCGAGGGGATCGTTAGCGATACCGTAGTTTTACTTCCCCGGTACCATGCAGCCCTCGGCACGATGCCTCAACACCTTGGCTTGGGAAGGGCGCATATCCGCTTAGCCCACACAACGTAGTGGTTACCAGCTCTCACCACCGAGGAGGTGTGATACTTCGCATCGATGAGGACCCAAGCTAGCGTGTGTGAAGTTAAAAACGCCAGCGGGAAGCCAAAGCAAGGGGGGGGGAAAGAGAGAACACCCCATCTAGCTTGCGTCCCCAACTTCGAGAGCCATGTTAAAGTCCAATTTGTCCACCATCTATCCGTACTAAAAGCTTAAGGCTACGACAAACAGGAGTCGAGTAATTAAGCTAAATGTAAACAAACAAACCCCTCCATAGGAAATGCATTAGACTAAATTATGGAGACTCGTAACTCTGGTTCCTCCAGAGATACGGAGATGTAAATAATGTGACCTTGACACAAATGTTCGGATAATTATAAGGGTCTTTTCATATCTCAAGCAAAAATAAATAAAAAACTTCGCGGTTTCGAACCTGTGGCCTTCCGGGAGTGAAACGGATGTGATAACCACTACACTACAGATATGTTATTATTTTTGATCGAAAAAACAGGGCCAAGTAATTAAGCAATACGTGAACAAACAAACCCCTCCATAGAAAATGCATTAGACTATACTTTGCAGGCTCGTAACTCTGTGTCTACTAGAGATACGGGGATGTCATTTGGATATGTTATAGTCAAATTTGTCCCCCATCTAACCATACTAAAAACTTTGGGCTAGGACAAACAGGGGCCGAGTACTTAAGCAAAACGTAAAGAAACAAACCCCTCCTTAGGAAATGCATTAGTCTATACTTTGTAGGCTAATAACTCTGTGTCTACTAGAGATACGGGGATGTCCTTTGAATATGTTATAGTCCAATTTGTCCCCCATCTAACCATACTAAAAGCTTAGGACTACGACAAACAGGGGTCGAGTAATTAAGCAAAACGTAAGCAAACAAACCCCTCCATAGGAAATACATTAGACTAAATTCTGGAGGCTCGTAACTCTGGTTCTACCAGAGATACGGGGATGTAAATAATGTGACCAAGAAGTTATATAAGTATCTCAGAGAGAAGATATAAGATGCCTTTGTATTCCCGCGCCATAGTCCCAGTCCCTCTTTCAAAATACAAGGGGGGACGTAAAAGGAGGCGCCGGGCTATTTCGCTCTCGTCAGTCGGAAATTTTCCTCACTCGTGTCGTCGCGCTGACGTGAGTTTTCAAGAACCAATGAGATGCTGGTTGTAATTTAGAGACGGGGATTGACTGCGGACCTACGTTAGGACTGGAGATAAAGCTGGAAATCTGGCGAATTTATATCTTCTCTCTGAGATACTGATATAACTTCTTGATGTGACCTTGACACAAATGTTCGAATAATTATAAAGGTCTTTACATATACCAAGCAAAAAAAAATAAAACTTCGCGGTTTCAAACCTGTGGCCTTCCGGGAGTGAGGCGGATGTGATAACCACTACACTACAGATATGTTATTATTTTTGATCGAAAAAACAGGGCCAAGTAATTAAGCAATACGTGAACAAACAAACCCCTCCTTAGAAAATGCATTAGACTATACTTTGCAGGCTCGTAACTCTGTGTCTACGAAAGATACGGCGATGTCCTTTGACTATGTTATAGTCCAATTTGTCCCCCATCTAACCATACTAAAAACTTTGGGCTACGACAAACAGGGGCCGAGTACTTAAGCAAAACGTGAAGAAACAAACCCCTCCTTAGGAAATGCATTAGACTATACTTTGCAGGCTCGTAACTCTGTTTCTACTGGAGATACGGGGATGAAGATTGAGTATGTTATAGTCCAATTTGTCCCCCATCTAAACATACTAAAAGCTTAGGACTACGACAAACAGGGGTTGAGTAATCAAGCAAAACATAAACAAACAAACCCCTCCATAGGAAATACATTAGACTAAATTCTGGAGGCTCGTAACTCTGGTTCTACCAGAGATACTAGGTGTAAATAATGTGACCTTGACACAAATTACAATAAAGATCTTTACATATCCCAAGAAAAAAAATAAAAACTTCGCGGTTTCGAACCTGTGGTGTTCCGGGAGTGAGGCGGATGTGTTAACCACTATACTACAGATATGTTTTTACTTTTGATCGAAAAAACAGGGGCAAGTAATTAAGCAATACATGAACAAACAAACCCCTCCATAGAAAATGCATTAGACTATAATTTGCAGGCCCATAACTCTGTGTCTACTAAAGATACGGGTATGTCCTTTGGATATGCTATAGTCCAATTTGTCCCCCATCTAACCATTTTAAAAGCTTAGGGCTACGACAAAACGGGGTCGAGTAATTAAGCTAAACGTAAACAAACAAACCCCTCCATAGGAAATACAATAGACTATAATTTGCATTCTCCTAACTCTGTTTCTACTGGAGATACGGGGATGTCCTTTGATTATGTTATAGTCCAATTTGTCCCCCATCTAACCATACTAAAAGCCTAGGACTACGACAAACAGGGGTCGAGTATTTAAGCAAAACATAAACAAACAAACCCCTCCATAGGAAATACATTAGACTAAATTCTGGAGGCTCGTAACTCTGGTTCTAACAGAGATACGGGGATGTAAATAATGTGACCTTGACACAAATTACAATAAAGGTCTTTTCATATCCCAAGAAAAAAAAAAACTTCGCGGTTTCGAACCTGTGGTGTTCCGGGAGTGAAGCGGATGTGATAACCACTACACTACAGATATGTTATTATTTTTGATCGAAAAAGCGGGGGCAAGTAATTAAGCAATACGTGAACAAACAAACCCCTCCATAGAAAATGCATTCGACTATACTTTGCAGGCGCATAACTCTGTGTCTACTAGAGATACGGGGATGTCCTTTGACTATGTTATAGTCCAATTTGTCCCCCATCTAACCATACTAAAAACTTTGGGCTACGACAAACAGGGGCCGAGTACTTAAGCAAAACGTAAAGAAACAAACCCCTCCATAGGAAATGCATTAGACTATACTTTGCATTCTCGTAACTCTGTGTCTACTAGAGAAACGGGGATGTCCTTTGACTATGTTATAGTCCCATTTGCTCCCCATCTAACCATGCTAAAGGCTTAGGGCTACGACAAACAGGGGTAGAGTAATTAAGCTAAACGTAAACAAACAAACAACTCCATAGGAAATATTTTAGACTAAATTCTGGAGGCTCGTAACTCTGGTTCTACCAGAGATACGGGGATGTAAATAATAAGACCTTGACACAAATGTTCGGATAATTATAAAGGTCTTTACATAGTCCAAGCAAAAAAAAAAAAATAAAAAACTTCGCGGTTTCGAACCTGTGGCCTTCCGGGAGTGAAGCGGATGTGATAACCACTACACTACAGATATGTTAACATGGGTGACCGAGAATACAGGCCGAGTAATTAAGGAAAAAGTAAACAAACAACTCCTTCCATAGGAATAGCATTAGACCCAACTCTGGAGGCTCGTAACTCTGGTTTTAGTAGAGATACGGGGATGTCCTTTGAGTATGTTATAGCCCAATTTGTCCCCCATCTAACCATACTAAAAACTTTGGGCTACGACAAACAGGGGCCGAGTACTTAAGCAAAACGTAAAGAAACAAACCCCTCCGTAGGAAATGCTTTAGACTATATTTTGCAGGCTCGTAACTCTGGTTCTACCAGAGATACGGGGATGTAAATAATGTGACCTTGACACAAATGTTCGGATAATTATAAGGGATTTTCATATCTCAAGCGAAAAAAAAAAAAAAACTTCGCGGTTTTGAACCTGTGGCCTTCCGGGAGTGAGGCGAATGTGATAACCACTACACTACAGATATGTTCTTATTTTTGATCGAAAATACAGGGTCAAGTAATTAAGAAAAACGTGGACAAACACACCCCTCTATAGGAAATGCATTAGACTATAATTTGCAGGCTCGTAACTCTGTTTTTACTAGAGATACGGGGATGTCCTTTGAGAATGTTATAGCCCAATTTGTCCTTCATCTAACCATACTAAAAACTTTGGGCTACGACAAACAGGGACCGAGTACTTAAGCAAAACGTAAAGAAACAAACCCCTCCATAGGAAATGCTTTAGACTATACTTTGCAGGCTCGTATTTCTGTTTCTACTAGAGACACGGGGAAGTACTTTGAGTATGTTTTAGCCCAATTTGTCCCCCATCTAACCATACTAAAAACTTTGGGCTACGACAAACAGGGACTGAGTACTTAAGCAAAACGTAAAGAAACAACCCCTCTATAAGAAAAGCATTTGACCCAATTTTGGAGGCTCGTAACTCTGGTTCTACCAGAGATACGGGGATGTAAATAATGTGACCTTGACACAAATGTTCGGATAATTAAAAACGTCTTTACATATCTCAAGCGAAAAAAAAAACTTCGCGGTTTCGAAGCTGTGGCCTTCCGGGAGTGAGGCGGATGTGATAACCACTACACTACAGATATGTTACTATGGGTGACCGAGAATACAGGCCGAGAAATTAAGGAAAAAGTAAACAAACAACTCCTTCCATAGGAATAGCATTAGACCCAACTTTGGAGGCTCGTAACTCTGGTTCTAGTAGAGATACGGGCATGTCCTTTGAGTATGTTATAGTGCAATTTGTCCCCCATCTAACCATACTAAAAACTTTGGGCTCCGACAAACAGGGGCCGAGTACTTAAGCAAAACGTAAAGAAACAAACCCCTCCTTAGGAAATGCATTAGTCTATACTTTGCAGGCTAATAACTCTGTGTCTACTAGAGATACGGGGATGTCCTTTGAATATGTTATAGTCCAATTTGTCCCCCATGTAACCATACTAAAAGCTTAGGACTACGACAAACAGGGGTCGAGTAATTAAGCAAAACGTAAGTAAACAAACCCCTCCATAGGAAATACATTAGACTAAATTCTGGAGGCTCGTAACTCTGGTTCTACCAGAGATACGGGGATGTAAATAATGTGACCAAGAAGTTATATAAGTATCTCAGAGAGAAGATATAAGATGCCTTTGTATTCCCGCGCCATAGTCCCAGTCCCTCTTTCAAAATACAAGGGGGGACGTAAAAGGAGGCGCCGGGCTATTTCGCTCTCGTCAGTCGGAAATTTTCCTCACTCGTGTCGTCGCGCTGACGTGAGTTTTCAAGAACCAATGAGATTCTGGTTGTAATTTAGAGACGGGGAATGACTGCGGACCTACGTTAGGACTGGAGATAAAGCTGGAAATCTGGCGAATTTATATCTTCTCTCTGAGATACTGATATAACTTCTTGATGTGACCTTGACACAAATGTTCGAATAATTATAAAGGTCTTTACATATTCCAAGCAAAAAAAAAATAAAACTTCGCGGTTCCAAACCTGTGGCCTTCCGGGAGTGAGGCGGATGTGATAACCACTACACTACAGATATGTTATTATTTTTGATCGAAAAAACAGGGCCAAGTAATTAAGCAATACGTGAACAAACAAACCCCTCCTTAGAAAATGCATTAGACTATACTTTGCAGGCTCGTAACTCTGTGTCTACGAAAGATACGGCGATGTCCTTTGACTATGTTATAGTCCAATTTGTCCCCCATCTAACCATACTAAAAACTTTGGGCTACGACAAACAGGGGCCGAGTACTTAAGCAAAACGTGAAGAAACAAACCCCTCCTTAGGAAATGCATTAGACTATACTTTGCAGGCTCGTAACTCTGTTTCTACTGGAGATACGGGGATGAAGATTGAGTATGTTATAGTCCAATTTGTCCCCCATCTAAACATACTAAAAGCTTAGGACTACGACAAACAGGGGTTGAGTAATTAAGCAAAACATAAACAAACAAACCCCTCCATAGGAAATACATTAGACTAAATTCTGGAGGCTCGTAACTCTGGTTCTACCAGAGATACTAGGTGTAAATAATGTGACCTTGACACAAATTACAATAAAGATCTTTACATATCCCAAGAAAAAAAATAAAAACTTCGCGGTTTCGAACCTGTGGTGTTCCGGGAGTGAGGCGGATGTGTTAACCACTATACTACAGATATGTTATTACTATCGATCGAAAAAACAGGGGCAAGTAATTAAGCAATACATGAACAAACAAACCCCTCCATAGAAAATGCATTAGACTATAATTTGCAGGCCCATAACTCTGTGTCTACTAAAGATACGGGTATGTCCTTTGGATATGCTATAGTCCAATTTATCCCCCATCTAACCATTTTAAAAGCTTAGGGCTACGACAAAACGGGGTCGAGTAATTAAGCTAAACGTAAACAAACAAACCCCTCCATAGGAAATACAATAGACTATAATTTGCATTCTCCTAACTCTGTTTCTACTGGAGATACGGGGATGTCCATTGATTATGTTATAGTCCAATTTGTCCCCCATCTAACCATACTAAAAGCCTAGGACTACGACAAACAGGGGTCGAGTATTTAAGCAAAACATAAACAAACAAACCCCTCCATAGGAAATACATTAGACTAAATTCTGGAGGCTCGTAACTCTGGTTCTAACAGAGATACGGGGATGTAAATAATGTGACCTTGACACGAATTACAATAAAGGTCTTTACATATCCAAAGAAAAAAAAAACTTCGCGGTTTCGAACCTGTGGTGTTCCGGGAGTGAAGCGGATGTGATAACCACTACACTACAGATATGTTATTATTTTTGATCGAAAAAACGGGGGCAAGTAATTAAGCAATGCGTGAACAAACAAACCCCTCCATAGAAAATGCATTCGACTATACTTTGCAGGCGCATGACTCTGTGTCTACTAGAGATACGGGGATGTCCTTTGACTATGTTATAGTCCAATTTGTCCCCCATCTAACCATACTAAAAACGTTGGGCTACGACAAACAGGGGCCGAGTACTTAAGCAAAACGTAAAGAAACAAACCCCTCCATAGGAAATGCATTAGACTATACTTTTGCATTCTCGTAACTCTGTGTCTACTAGAGAAACGGGGATGTCCTTTGACTATGTTATAGTCCAATTTGCTCCCCATCTAACCATACTAAAAACTTTGGGCTACGACAAACAGGGGCCGAGTACGTAAGCAAAACGTAAAGAAACAAACCCCTCCGTAGGAAATGCATTAGACTAAATTTTGGAGGCTCGTAACTCTGGTTCTACCAGTGATACGGGAATGTAAATAATGTGACCTTGACACAAATGTTCGGATAATTATAAGGGATTTTCATATCTCAAGCGAAAAAAAAAAAAACTTCGCGCTTTCGAACCTGTGGCCTTCCGGGAGTGAGGCGAATGTGATAACCACTACACTACAGATATGTTCTTATTTTTGATCGAAAATACAGGGTCAAGTAATTAAGAAAAACGTGAACAAACACACCCCTCTATAGGAAATGCATTAGACTATAATTTGCAGGCTCGTAACTCTGTTTCTACTAGAGATACGGGGATGTCCTTTGAGAATGTTATAGCCCAATTTGTCCCCCATCTAACCATACTAAAAACTTTGGGCTACAACAAACAGGGACCGAGTACTTAAGCAAAACGTAAAGAAACAAACCCCTCCATGGGAAATGCTTTAGACTATACTTTGCAGGCTCGTATTTCTGTTTCTACTAGAGATACGGGGAAGTCCTTTGAGTATGTTTTAGCCCAATTTGTCCCCCATCTAACCATACTAAAAACTTTGGGCTACGACAAACAGGGACCGAGTACTTAAGCAAAACGTAAAGAAACAACCCCTCTATAAGAAAAGCATTTGACCCAATTTTGGAGGCTCGTAACTCTGGTTCTACCAGAGATACGGGGATGTAAATAATGTGACCTTGACACAAATGTTCGGATAATTAAAAAGGTCTTTACATATCTCAAGCGAAAAAAAAACTTCGCGGTTTCGAAGCTGTGGCCTTCCGGGAGTGAGGCGGATGTGATAACCACTACACTACAGATATGTTACTATGGGTGACCGAGAATACAGGCCGAGAAATTAAGGAAAAAGTAAACAAACAACTCCTTCCATAGGAATAGCATTAGACCCAACTTTGGAGGCTCGTAACTCTGGTTCTAGTAGAGATACGGGCATGTCCTTTGAGTATGTTATAGTGCAATTTGTCCCCCATCTAACCATACTAAAAACTTTGGGCTCCGACAAACAGGGGCCGAGTACTTAAGCAAAACGTAAAGAAACAAACCCCTCCATAGGAAATGCATTAGACTAAATTATGGAGACTCGTAACTCTGGTTCTGCCAGAGATACGGGGATGTAAATAATGTGACCTTGACACAAATGTTCGGATAATTATAAGGGTCTTTTCATATCTCAAGCAAAAAAAATAAAAAACTTCGCGGTTTCGAACCTGTGGCCTTCCGGGAGTGAAACGGATGTGATAACCACTACACTACAGATATTTTAACATGGGTGACCGAGAATACAGGCCGAGTAATTAAGGAAAAAGTAAACAAACAACTCCTTCCATAGGAATAGCATTAGACCCAACTTTGGAGGCTCGTAACTCTGGTTCTAGTAGAGATACGGGGATGTCCTTTGAGTATGTTATTGCCCAATTTGTCCCCCATCTAACCATACTATAAACTTTGGGCTACGACAAACAGGGGCCGAGTACTTAAGCAAAACGTAAAGAAACAAACCCCTCCATAGGAAATGCATTAGACTAAATTATGGAGACTCGTAACTCTGGTTCCTCCAGAGATACGGAGATGTAAATAATGTGACCTTGACACAAATGTTCGGATAATTATAAGGGTCTTTTCATATCTCAAGCAAAAATAAATAAAAAACTTCGCGGTTTCGAACCTGTGGCCTTCCGGGAGTGAAACGGATGTGATAACCACTACACTACAGATATGTTACTATGGGT
Source organism: Phalangium opilio (assembly GCF_054372755.1). Taxonomy (NCBI): domain Eukaryota; kingdom Metazoa; phylum Arthropoda; class Arachnida; order Opiliones; family Phalangiidae; genus Phalangium; species Phalangium opilio. Next base: position 5,713,023 of record NW_028324166.1, read on the forward strand.
GACCGAGAATACAGGCTGAGTAATTAAGGAAAAAGTAAACAAACAACTCCTTCCATAGGAATAGCATTAGACCCAACTTTGGAGGCTCGTTACTCTGGTTCTAGTAGAGATACGGGCATGTCCTTTGAGTATGTTTTAGAACAATTTGTCCCACATCTAACCATACTAAAAACGTAGGGCTACGACAAACATGGGCCAAGTAATTAAGCAAAACGTAAACAAACAACCCATCTATAAGAAAAGCATTTGACCCAATTTTGGAGGCTCGTAACTCTGTTTCTACTAGAGATACGGGGGTGTCCTTTGAGTTTGTTATAGCCCAATTTGTCCCCCATCTAACCATACTAAAAACTTTGGGCTACGACAAACAGGGGCCGAGTACTTAAGCAAAACGTAAAGAAACAAACCCCTCCGTAGGAAATGCATTAGACTAAATTTTGGAGGCTCGTAACTCTGGTTCTACCAGAGATACGGGGATGTAAATAATGTGACCTTGACACAAATGTTCGGATAATTATAAGGGATTTTCATATCTCAAGCGAAAAAAAAAAAAAACTTCGCGGTTTCGAACCTGTGGCCTTCCGGGAGTGAGGCGAATGTGATAACCACTACACTACAGATATGTTCTTATTTTTGATCGAAAATACAGGGTCAAGTAATTAAGAAAAACGTGGACAAACACACCCCTCTATAGGAAATGCATTAGACTATAATTTGCAGGCTCGTAACTCTGTTTTTACTAGAGATACGGGGATGTCCTTTGAGAATGTTATAGCCCAATTTGTCCTTCATCTAACCATACTAAAAACTTTGGGCTACGACAAACAGGGACCGAGTACTTAAGCAAAACGTAAAGAAACAAACCCCTCCATAGGAAATGCTTTAGACTATACTTTGCAGGCTCGTATTTCTGTTTCTACTAGAGATACGGGGAAGTACTTTGAGTATGTTTTAGCCCAATTTGTCCCCCATCTAACCATACGAAAAACTTTGGGCTACGACAAACAGGGACTGAGTACTTAAGCAAAACGTAAAGAAACAACCCCTCTATAAGAAAAGCATTTGACCCAATTTTGGAGGCTCGTAACTCTGGTTCTACCAGAGATACGGGGATGTAAATAATGTGACCTTGACACAAATGTTCGGATAATTAAAAACGTCTTTACATATCTCAAGCGAAAAAAAAAACTTCGCGGTTTCGAAGCTGTGGCCTTCCGGGAGTGAGGCGGATGTGATAACCACTACACTACAGATATGTTACTATGGGTGACCGAGAATACAGGCCGAGAAATTAAGGAAAAAGTAAACAAACAACTCCTTCCATAGGAATAGCATTAGACCCAACTTTGGAGGCTCGTAACTCTGGTTCTAGTAGAGATACGGGCATGTCCTTTGAGTATGTTATAGTGCAATTTGTCCCCCATCTAACCATACTAAAAACTTTGGGCTCCGACAAACAGGGGCCGAGTACTTAAGCAAAACGTAAAGAAACAAACCCCTCCTTAGGAAATGCATTAGTCTATACTTTGCAGGCTAATAACTCTGTGTCTACTAGAGATACGGGGATGTCCTTTGAATATGTTATAGTCCAATTTGTCCCCCATCTAACCATACTAAAAGCTTAGGACTACGACAAACAGGGGTCGAGTAATTAAGCAAAACGTAAGTAAACAAACCCCTCCATAGGAAATACATTAGACTAAATTCTGGAGGCTCGTAACTCTGGTTCTACCAGAGATACGGGGATGTAAATAATGTGACCAAGAAGTTATATAAGTATCTCAGAGAGAAGATATAAGATGCCTTTGTATTCCCGCGCCATAGTCCCAGTCCCTCTTTCAAAATACAAGGGGGGACGTAAAAGGAGGCGCCGGGCTATTTCGCTCTCGTCAGTCGGAAATTTTCCTCACTCGTGTCGTCGCGCTGACGTGAGTTTTCAAGAACCAATGAGATTCTGGTTGTAATTTAGAGACGGGGAATGACTGCGGACCTACGTTAGGACTGGAGATAAAGCTGGAAATCTGGCGAATTTATATCTTCTCTCTGAGATACTGATATAACTTCTTGATGTGACCTTGACACAAATGTTCGAATAATTATAAAGGTCTTTACATATTCCAAGCAAAAAAAAATAAAACTTCGCGGTTTCAAACCTGTGGCCTTCCGGGAGTGAGGCGGATGTGATAACCACTACACTACAGATATGTTATTATTTTTGATCGAAAAAACAGGGCCAAGTAATTAAGCAATACGTGAACAAACAAACCCCTCCTTAGGAAATGCATTAGACTATACTTTGCAGGCTCGTAACTCTGTTTCTACTGGAGATACGGGGATGAAGATTGAGTATGTTATAGTCCAATTTGTCCCCCATCTAAACATACTAAAAGCTTAGGACTACGACAAACAGGGGTTGAGTAATTAAGCAAAACATAAACAAACAAACCCCTCCATAGGAAATACATTAGACTAAATTCTGGAGGCTCGTAACTCTGGTTCTACCAGAGATACTAGGTGTAAATAATGTGACCTTGACACAAATTACAATAAAGATCTTTACATATCCCAAGAAAAAAAATAAAAACTTCGCGGTTTCGAACCTGTGGTGTTCCGGGAGTGAGGCGGATGTGTTAACCACTATACTACAGATATGTTATTACTATCGATCGAAAAAACAGGGGCAAGTAATTAAGCAATACATGAACAAACAAACCCCTCCATAGAAAATGCATTAGACTATAATTTGCAGGCCCATAACTCTGTGTCTACTAAAGATACGGGTATGTCCTTTGGATATGCTATAGTCCAATTTATCCCCCATCTAACCATTTTAAAAGCTTAGGGCTACGACAAAACGGGGTCGAGTAATTAAGCTAAACGTAAACAAACAAACCCCTCCATAGGAAATACAATAGACTATAATTTGCATTCTCCTAACTCTGTTTCTACTGGAGATACGGGGATGTCCATTGATTATGTTATAGTCCAATTTGTCCCCCATCTAACCATACTAAAAGCCTAGGACTACGACAAACAGGGGTCGAGTATTTAAGCAAAACATAAACAAACAAACCCCTCCATAGGAAATACATTAGACTAAATTCTGGAGGCTCGTAACTCTGGTTCTAACAGAGATACGGGGATGTAAATAATGTGACCTTGACACGAATTACAATAAAGGTCTTTACATATCCAAAGAAAAAAAAAACTTCGCGGTTTCGAACCTGTGGTGTTCCGGGAGTGAAGCGGATGTGATAACCACTACACTACAGATATGTTATTATTTTTGATCGAAAAAACGGGGGCAAGTAATTAAGCAATGCGTGAACAAACAAACCCCTCCATAGAAAATGCATTCGACTATACTTTGCAGGCGCATGACTCTGTGTCTACTAGAGATACGGGGATGTCCTTTGACTATGTTATAGTCCAATTTGTCCCCCATCTAACCATACTAAAAACGTTGGGCTACGACAAACAGGGGCCGAGTACTTAAGCAAAACGTAAAGAAACAAACCCCTCCATAGGAAATGCATTAGACTATACTTTTGCATTCTCGTAACTCTGTGTCTACTAGAGAAACGGGGATGTCCTTTGACTATGTTATAGTCCAATTTGCTCCCCATCTAACCATACTAAAAACTTTGGGCTACGACAAACAGGGGCCGAGTACGTAAGCAAAACGTAAAGAAACAAACCCCTCCGTAGGAAATGCATTAGACTAAATTTTGGAGGCTCGTAACTCTGGTTCTACCAGTGATACGGGAATGTAAATAATGTGACCTTGACACAAATGTTCGGATAATTATAAGGGATTTTCATATCTCAAGCGAAAAAAAAAAACTTCGCGCTTTCGAACCTGTGGCCTTCCGGGAGTGAGGCGAATGTGATAACCACTACACTACAGATATGTTCTTATTTTTGATCAAAAATACAGGGTCAAGTAATTAAGAAAAACGTGAACAAACACACCCCTCTATAGGAAATGCATTAGACTATAATTTGCAGGCTCGTAACTCTGTTTCTACTAGAGATACGGGGATGTCCTTTGAGAATGTTATAGCCCAATTTGTCCCTCATCTAACCATACTAAAAACTTTGGGCTACAACAAACAGGGACCGAGTACTTAAGCAAAACGTAAAGAAACAAACCCCTCCATGGGAAATGCTTTAGACTATACTTTGCAGGCTCGTATTTCTGTTTCTACTAGAGATACGGGGAAGTCCTTTGAGTATGTTTTAGCCCAATTTGTCCCCCATCTAACCATACTAAAAACTTTGGGCTACGACAAACAGGGACCGAGTACTTAAGCAAAACGTAAAGAAACAACCCCTCTATAAGAAAAGCATTTGACCCAATTTTGGAGGCTCGTAACTCTGGTTCTACCAGAGATACGGGGATGTAAATAATGTGACCTTGACACAAATGTTCGGATAATTAAAAAGGTCTTTACATATCTCAAGCGAAAAAAAAAACTTCGCGGTTTCGAAGCTGTGGCCTTCCGGGAGTGAGGCGGATGTGATAACCACTACACTACAGATATGTTACTATGGGTGACCGAGAATACAGGCCGAGAAATTAAGGAAAAAGTAAACAAACAACTCCTTCCATAGGAATAGCATTAGACCCAACTTTGGAGGCTCGTAACTCTGGTTCTAGTAGAGATACGGGCATGTCCTTTGAGTATGTTATAGTGCAATTTGTCCCCCATCTAACCATACTAAAAACTTTGGGCTCCGACAAACAGGGGCCGAGTACTTAAGCAAAACGTAAAGAAACAAACCCCTCCATAGGAAATGCATTAGACTAAATTATGGAGACTCGTAACTCTGGTTCTGCCAGAGATACGGGGATGTAAATAATGTGACCTTGACACAAATGTTCGGATAATTATAAGGGTCTTTTCATATCTCAAGCAAAAAAAATAAAAAACTTCGCGGTTTCGAACCTGTGGCCTTCCGGGAGTGAAACGGATGTGATAACCACTACACTACAGATATTTTAACATGGGTGACCGAGAATACAGGCCGAGTAATTAAGGAAAAAGTAAACAAACAACTCCTTCCATAGGAATAGCATTAGACCCAACTTTGGAGGCTCGTAACTCTGGTTCTAGTAGAGATACGGGGATGTCCTTTGAGTATGTTATTGCCCAATTTGTCCCCCATCTAACCATACTATAAACTTTGGGCTACGACAAACAGGGGCCGAGTACTTAAGCAAAACGTAAAGAAACAAACCCCTCCATAGGAAATGCATTAGACTAAATTATGGAGACTCGTAACTCTGGTTCCTCCAGAGATACGGGGATGTAAATAATGTGACCTTGACACAAATGTTCGGATAATTATAAGGGTCTTTTCATATCTCAAGCAAAAATAAATAAAAAACTTCGCGGTTTCGAACCTGTGGCCTTCCGGGAGTGAAACGGATGTGATAACCACTACACTACAGATATGTTACTATGGGTGACCGAGAATACAGGCTGAGTAATTAAGGAAAAAGTAAACAAACAACTCCTTCCATAGGAATAGCATTAGACCCAACTTTGGAGGCTCGTTACTCTGGTTCTAGTAGAGATACGGGCATGTCCTTTGAGTATGTTTTAGAACAATTTGTCCCCCATCTAACTATACTAAAAACGTAGGGCTACGACAAACATGGGCCAAGTAATTAAGCAAAACGTAAACAAACAACCCATCTATAAGAAAAGCATTTGACCCAATTTTGGAGGCTCGTAACTCTGTTTCTACTAGAGATACGGGGGTGTCCTTTGCGTTTGTTATAGCGCAATTTGTCCCCCATCTAACCATACTAAAAACTTTGGGCTGCGACAAACAGGGGCCAAGTAATTAAGCAAAACGTAAACAAACAAACCATCTATAAGAAAAGCATTTGACCCAATTTTGGAGGCTCGTAACACTGGTTCTAGTAGAGATACGGCAATGTCCTTTGAGTATGTTATAGCCCAATTTGCCCCCCATCTAACCATACTAAAAACTTTGGGCTGCGACAAACAGGGGCCGAGTACTTAAGCAAAACGTAAAGAAACAAACCCCTCCATAGGAAATGCTTTAGTCTATACTTTGCAGGCTCGTAACTCTGGTTCTACCAGAGATACGGGGATGTAAATAAAGTGACCTTGACACAAATGTTCGGATAATTATAAAGGTCTTTTCATATCTCAAGCGAATAAAAAAAATAAAAAACTTCGCCGTTTCGAACATGCGGCCTTCCGGGAGTGAGGCCGATGTGATAACCACTACACTACAGATATGTTACTATGGGTGACCGAGAATACAGGCTGAGTAATTAAGGAAAAAGTAAACAAACAACTCCTTCCATAGGAATAGCATTAGACCCAACTTTGGAGGCTCGTAACTCTGGTTCTAGTAGAGATACGGGCATGTCCTTTAAGTTTGTTATAGAGCAATTTGTCCTTCATCTAACCATACTAAACACTTTGGGCTGCGACAAACAGGGGCCGAGTACTTAAGCAAAACGTAAAGAAACAAACCCCTCCATAGGAAATGCTTTAGACTATACTTTGCAGGCTCGTAACTCTGTTTCTACTAGAGATACGGGGGTGTCCTTTGAGTATGTTATAGCCCAATTTGTCCCCCATCTAACCATACTATAAACTTTGGGCTACGACAAACAGGGGCCGAGTACTTAAGCAAAACGTAAAGAAACAAACCCCTCCATAGGAAATGCATTAGACTAAATTATGGAGACTCGTAACTCTGGTTCCTCCAGAGATACGGGGATGTAAATAATGTGACCTTGACACAAATGTTCGGATAATTATAAGGGTCTTTTCATATCTCAAGCAAAAATAAATAAAAAACTTCGCGGTTTCGAACCTGTGGCCTTCCGGGAGTGAAACGGATGTGATAACCACTACACTACAGATATGTTACTATGGGTGACCGAGAATACAGGCTGAGTAATTAAGGAAAAAGTAAACAAACAACTCCTTCCATAGGAATAGCATTAGACCCAACTTTGGAGGCTCGTTACTCTGGTTCTAGTAGAGATACGGGCATGTCCTTTGAGTATGTTTTAGAACAATTTGTCCCCCATCTAACCATACTAAAAACGTAGGGCTACGACAAACATGGGCCAAGTAATTAAGCAAAACGTAAACAAACAACCCATCTATAAGAAAAGCATTTGACCCAATTTTGGAGGCTCGTAACTCTGTTTCTACTAGAGATACGGGGGTGTCCTTTGAGTTTGTTATAGCCCAATTTGTCCCCCATCTAACCATACTAAAAACTTTGGGCTGCGACAAACAGGGGCCAAGTAATTAAGCAAAACGTAAACAAACAAACCATCTATAAGAAAAGCATTTGACCCAATTTTGGAGGCTCGTAACACTGGTTCTAGTAGAGATACGGCAATGTCCTTTGAGTATGTTATAGCCCAATTTGCCCCCCATCTAACCATACTAAAAACTTTGGGCTGCGACAAACAGGGGCCGAGTACTTAAGCAAAACGTAAAGAAACAAACCCCTCCATAGGAAATGCTTTAGTCTATACTTTGCAGGCTCGTAACTCTGGTTCTACCAGAGATACGGGGATGTAAATAAAGTGACCTTGACACAAATGTTCGGATAATTATAAAGGTCTTTTCATATCTCAAGCGAATAAAAAAAATAAAAAACTTCGCGGTTTCGAACATGCGGCCTTCCGGGAGTGAGGCCGATGTGATAACCACTACACTACAGATATGTTACTATGGGTGACCGAGAATACAGGCTGAGTAATTAAGGAAAAAGTAAACAAACAACTCCTTCCATAGGAATAGCATTAGACCCAACTTTGGAGGCTCGTAACTCTGGTTCTAGTAGAGATACGGGCATGTCCTTTAAGTTTGTTATAGAGCAATTTGTCCTTCATCTAACCATACTAAACACTTTGGGCTGCGACAAACAGGGGCCGAGTACTTAAGCAAAACGTAAAGAAACAAACCCCTCCATAGGAAATGCTTTAGACTATACTTTGCAGGCTCGTAACTCTGTTTCTACTAGAGATACGGGGGTGTCCTTTGAGTATGTTATAGCCCAATTTGTCCCCCATCTAACCATACTAAAAACCTTGGGCTGCGACAAACAGGGGCCAAGTAATTAAGCAAAACGTAAACAAACAACCCATCTATGAGAAAAGCATTTGACCCAATTTTGGAGGCTCGTAACACTGGTTCTAGTAGAGATTCGGCGATGTCCTTTGAGTATGTTATAGCCCAATTTGCCCCCCATCTAACCATACTAAAAACTTTGGGCTGCGACAAACAGGGGCCGAGTACTTAAGCAAAACGTAAAGAAACAAACCCCTCCATAGGAAATGCTTTAGACTATAATTTGCAGGCTCGTAACTCAGTTTCTACTAGAGATACGGGGGTGCCCTTTGAGTATGTTATAGCCCAATTTGTCCCCCGTCTAACCATACTAAAAACTTTGGGCTGCGACAAACAGGGGCCGAGTACTTAAGCAAAACGTAAAGAAACAAACCCCTCCATAGGAAATGCTTTAGACTATACTTTGCAGGCTCGTAACTCTGGTTCTACCAGAGATACGGGGATGTAAATAAAGTGACCTTGACACAAATGTTCGGATAATTATAAAGGTCTTTTCATATCTCAAGCGAATAAAAAAAATAAAAAACTTCGCGGTTTCGAACCTGTGGCCTTCCGGGAGTGAGGCCGATGTGATAACCACTACACTACAGATATGTTACTATGGGTGACCAAGAATACAGGCTGAGTAATTAAGGAAAAAGTAAACGAACAACTCCTTCCATAGGAATAGCATTAGACCCAACTTTGGAGGCTCGTAACTCTGGTTCTAGTAGAGATACGGGCATGTCCTTTAAGTTTGTTATAGAGCAATTTGTCCTTCATCTAACCATACTAAACACTTTGGGCTGCGACAAACAGGGGCCGAGTACTTAAGCAAAACGTAAAGAAACAAACCCCTCCATAGGAAATGCTTTAGACTATACTTTGCAGGCTCGTAACTCTGTTTCTACTAGAGATACGGGGGTGTCCTTTGAGTATGTTATAGCCCAATTTGTCCCCCATCTAACCATACTAAAAACCTTGGGCTGCGACAAACAGGGGCCAAGTAATTAAGCAAAACGTAAACAAACAACCCATCTATAAGAAAAGCATTTGACCCAATTTTGGAGGCTCGTAACACTGGTTCTAGTAGAGATTCGGCGATGTCCTTTGAGTATGTTATAGCCCAATTTGCCCCCCATCTAACCATACTAAAAACTTTGGGCTGCGACAAACAGGGGCCGAGTACTTAAGCAAAACGTAAAGAAACAAACCCCTCCATAGGAAATGCTTTAGACTATAATTTGCAGGCTCGTAACTCAGTTTCTACTAGAGATACGGGGGTGCCCTTTGAGTATGTTATAGCCCAATTTGTCCCCCGTCTAACCATACTAAAAACTTTGGGCTGCGACAAACAGGGGCCGAGTACTTAAGCAAAACGTAAAGAAACAAACCCCTCCATAGGAAATGCTTTAGACTATACTTTGCAGGCTCGTAACTCTGGTTCTACCAGAGATACGGGGATGTAAATAAAGTGACCTTGACACAAATGTTCGGATAATTATAAAGGTCTTTTCATATCTCAAGCGAATAAAAAAAATAAAAAACTTCGCGGTTTCGAACCTGTGGCCTTCCGGGAGTGAGGCCGATGTGATAACCACTACACTACAGATATGTTACTATGGGTGACCAAGAATACAGGCTGAGTAATTAAGGAAAAAGTAAACAAACAACTCCTTCCATAGGAATAGCATTAGACCCAACTTTGGAGGCTCGTAACTCTGGTTCTAGTAGAGATACGGGCATGTCCTTTAAGTTTGTTATAGAGCAATTTGTCCTTCATCTAACCATACTAAACACTTTGGGCTGCGACAAACAGGGGCCGAGTACTTAAGCAAAACGTAAAGAAACAAACCCCTCCATAGGAAATGCTTTAGACTATACTTTGCAGGCTCGTAACTCTGTTTCTACTAGAGATACGGGGGTGTCCTTTGAGTATGTTATAGCCCAATTTGTCCCCCATCTAACCATACTAAAAACCTTGGGCTGCGACAAACAGGGGCCAAGTAATTAAGCAAAACGTAAACAAACAACCCATCTATGAGAAAAGCATTTGACCCAATTTTGGAGGCTCGTAACACTGGTTCTAGTAGAGATTCGGCGATGTCCTTTGAGTATGTTATAGCCCAATTTGCCCCCCATCTAACCATACTAAAAACTTTGGGCTGCGACAAACAGGGGCCGAGTACTTAAGCAAAACGTAAAGAAACAAACCCCTCCATAGGAAATGCTTTAGACTATAATTTGCAGGCTCGTAACTCAGTTTCTACTAGAGATACGGGGGTGCCCTTTGAGTATGTTATAGCCCAATTTGTCCCCCGTCTAACCATACTAAAAACTTTGGGCTGCGACAAACAGGGGCCGAGTACTTAAGCAAAACGTAAAGAAACAAACCCCTCCATAGGAAATGCTTTAGACTATACTTTGCAGGCTCGTAACTCTGGTTCTACCAGAGATACGGGGATGTAAATAAAGTGACCTTGACACAAATGTTCGGATAATTATAAAGGTCTTTTCATATCTCAAGCGAATAAAAAAAATAAAAAACTTCGCGGTTTCGAACATGCGGCCTTCCGGGAGTGAGGCCGATGTGATAACCACTACACTACAGATATGTTACTATGGGTGACCGAGAATACAGGCTGAGTAATTAAGGAAAAAGTAAACAAACAACTCCTTCCATAGGAATAGCATTAGACCCAACTTTGGAGGCTCGTAACTCTGGTTCTAGTAGAGATACGGGCATGTCCTTTAAGTTTGTTATAGAGCAATTTGTCCTTCATCTAACCATACTAAACACTTTGGGCTGCGACAAACAGGGGCCGAGTACTTAAGCAAAACGTAAAGAAACAAACCCCTCCATAGGAAATGCTTTAGACTATACTTTGCAGGCTCGTAACTCTGTTTCTACTAGAGATACGGGGGTGTCCTTTGAGTATGTTATAGCCCAATTTGTCCCCCATCTAACCATACTAAAAACCTTGGGCTGCGACAAACAGGGGCCAAGTAATTAAGCAAAACGTAAACAAACAACCCATCTATAAGAAAAGCATTTGACCCAATTTTGGAGGCTCGTAACACTGGTTCTAGTAGAGATTCGGCGATGTCCTTTGAGTATGTTATAGCCCAATTTGCCCCCCATCTAACCATACTAAAAACTTTGGGCTGCGACAAACAGGGGCCGAGTACTTAAGCAAAACGTAAAGAAACAAACCCCTCCATAGGAAATGCTTTAGACTATAATTTGCAGGCTCGTAACTCAGTTTCTACTAGAGATACGGGGGTGCCCTTTGAGTATGTTATAGCCCAATTTGTCCCCCGTCTAACCATACTAAAAACTTTGGGCTGCGACAAACAGGGGCCGAGTACTTAAGCAAAACGTAAAGAAACAAACCCCTCCATAGGAAATGCTTTAGACTATACTTTGCAGGCTCGTAACTCTGGTTCTACCAGAGATACGGGGATGTAAATAAAGTGACCTTGACACAAATGTTCGGATAATTATAAAGGTCTTTTCATATCTCAAGCGAATAAAAAAAATAAAAAACTTCGCGGTTTCGAACCTGTGGCCTTCCGGGAGTGAGGCCGATGTGATAACCACTACACTACAGATATGTTACTATGGGTGACCAAGAATACAGGCTGAGTAATTAAGGAAAAAGTAAACAAACAACTCCTTCCATAGGAATAGCATTAGACCCAACTTTGGAGGCTCGTAACTCTGGTTCTAGTAGAGATACGGGCATGTCCTTTAAGTTTGTTATAGAGCAATTTGTCCTTCATCTAACCATACTAAACACTTTGGGCTGCGACAAACAGGGGCCGAGTACTTAAGCAAAACGTAAAGAAACAAACCCCTCCATAGGAAATGCTTTAGACTATACTTTGCAGGCTCGTAACTCTGTTTCTACTAGAGATACGGGGGTGTCCTTTGAGTATGTTATAGCCCAATTTGTCCCCCATCTAACCATACTAAAAACCTTGGGCTGCGACAAACAGGGGCCAAGTAATTAAGCAAAACGTAAACAAACAACCCATCTATGAGAAAAGCATTTGACCCAATTTTGGAGGCTCGTAACACTGGTTCTAGTAGAGATTCGGCGATGTCCTTTGAGTATGTTATAGCCCAATTTGCCCCCCATCTAACCATACTAAAAACTTTGGGCTGCGACAAACAGGGGCCGAGTACTTAAGCAAAACGTAAAGAAACAAACCCCTCCATAGGAAATGCTTTAGACTATAATTTGCAGGCTCGTAACTCAGTTTCTACTAGAGATACGGGGGTGCCCTTTGAGTATGTTATAGCCCAATTTGTCCCCCGTCTAACCATACTAAAAACTTTGGGCTGCGACAAACAGGGGCCGAGTACTTAAGCAAAACGTAAAGAAACAAACCCCTCCATAGGAAATGCTTTAGACTATACTTTGCAGGCTCGTAACTCTGGTTCTACCAGAGATACGGGGATGTAAATAAAGTGACCTTGACACAAATGTTCGGATAATTATAAAGGTCTTTTCATATCTCAAGCGAATAAAAAAAATAAAAAACTTCGCGGTTTCGAACCTGTGGCCTTCCGGGAGTGAGGCCGATGTGATAACCACTACACTACAGATATGTTACTATGGGTGACCAAGAATACAGGCTGAGTAATTAAGGAAAAAGTAAACAAACAACTCCTTCCATAGGAATAGCATTAGACCCAACTTTGGAGGCTCGTAACTCTGGTTCTAGTAGAGATACGGCGATGTCCTTTGAGTATGTTATAGCCCAATGTGCCCCCCATCTAACCATACTAAAAACTTTGGGCTGCGAAAAACAAGGGCCGAGTACTTAAGCAAAACGTAAAGAAACAAACCCCTCCATAGGAAATGCTTTAGTCTATACTTTGCAGGCTCGTAACTCAGTTTCTACTAGAGATACGGGGGTGCGCTTTGAGTATGTTATAGCCCAATTTGTCCCCCATCTAACCATACTAAAAACTTTGGGCTGCGACAAACAGGGGCCGAGTACTTAAGCAAAACGTAAAGAAACAAACCCCTCCATAGGAAATGCTTTAGACTATACTTTGCAGGCTCGTAACTCTGGTTCTACCAGAGATACGGGGATGTAAATAAAGTGACCTTGACACAAATGTTCGGATAATTATAAAGGTCTTTTCATATCTCAAGCGAATAAAAAAAATAAAAAACTTCGCGGTTTCGAACCTGTGGCCTTCCGGGAGTGAGGCCGATGTGATAACCACTACACTACAGATATGTTACTATGGGTGACCGAGAATACAGGTTGAGTAATTAAGGAAAAAGTAAACAAACAACTCCTTCCATAGGAATAGCATTAGACCCAACTTTGGAGGCTCGTAACTCTGGTTCTAGTAGAGATATGGGCATGTCCTTTGAGTATGTTATAGAGCAATTTGTCCCCCATCTAACCATACTAAAAACGTAGGGCTACGACAAACATGGGCCAAGTAATTAAGCAAAACGTAAACAAACAACCCATCTATAAGAAAAGCATTTGACCCAATTTTGGAGGCTCGTAACTCTGTTTCTACTAGAGATACGGGGGTGTCCTTTGAGTTTGTTATAGCCCAATTTGTCCCCCATCTAACCATACTAAAAACTTTGGGCTGCGACAAACAGGGGCCAAGTAATTAAGCAAAACGTAAACAAACAAACCATCTATAAGAAAAGCATTTGACCCAATTTTGGAGGCTCGTAACACTGGTTCTAGTAGAGATACGGCAATGTCCTTTGAGTATGTTATAGCCCAATTTGCCCCCCATCTAACCATACTAAAAACTTTGGGCTGCGACAAACAGGGGCCGAGTACTTAAGCAAAACGTAAAGAAACAAACCCCTCCATAGGAAATGCTTTAGTCTATACTTTGCAGGCTCGTAACTCTGGTTCTGCCAGAGATACGGGGATGTAAATAAAGTGACCTTGACACAAATGTTCGGATAATTATAAAGGTCTTTTCATATCTCAAGCGAATAAAAAAAATAAAAAACTTCGCGGTTTCGAACATGCGGCCTTCCGGGAGTGAGGCCGATGTGATAACCACTACACTACAGATATGTTACTATGGGTGACCGAGAATACAGGCTGAGTAATTAAGGAAAAAGTAAACAAACAACTCCTTCCATAGGAATAGCATTAGACCCAACTTTGGAGGCTCGTAACTCTGGTTCTAGTAGAGATACGGGCATGTCCTTTAAGTTTGTTATAGAGCAATTTGTCCTTCATCTAACCATACTAAACACTTTGGGCTGCGACAAACAGGGGCCGAGTACTTAAGCAAAACGTAAAGAAACAAACCCCTCCATAGGAAATGCTTTAGACTATACTTTGCAGGCTCGTAACTCTGTTTCTACTAGAGATACGGGGGTGTCCTTTGAGTATGTTATAGCCCAATTTGTCCCCCATCTAACCATACTAAAAACCTTGGGCTGCGACAAACAGGGGCCAAGTAATTAAGCAAAACGTAAACAAACAACCCATCTATAAGAAAAGCATTTGACCCAATTTTGGAGGCTCGTAACACTGGTTCTAGTAGAGATTCGGCGATGTCCTTTGAGTATGTTATAGCCCAATTTGCCCCCCATCTAACCATACTAAAAACTTTGGGCTGCGACAAACAGGGGCCGAGTACTTAAGCAAAACGTAAAGAAACAAACCCCTCCATAGGAAATGCTTTAGACTATAATTTGCAGGCTCGTAACTCAGTTTCTACTAGAGATACGGGGGTGCCCTTTGAGTATGTTATAGCCCAATTTGTCCCCCGTCTAACCATACTAAAAACTTTGGGCTGCGACAAACAGGGGCCGAGTACTTAAGCAAAACGTAAAGAAACAAACCCCTCCATAGGAAATGCTTTAGACTATACTTTGCAGGCTCGTAACTCTGGTTCTACCAGAGATACGGGGATGTAAATAAAGTGACCTTGACACAAATGTTCGGATAATTATAAAGGTCTTTTCATATCTCAAGCGAATAAAAAAAATAAAAAACTTCGCGGTTTCGAACCTGTGGCCTTCCGGGAGTGAGGCCGATGTGATAACCACTACACTACAGATATGTTACTATGGGTGACCAAGAATACAGGCTGAGTAATTAAGGAAAAAGTAAACAAACAACTCCTTCCATAGGAATAGCATTAGACCCAACTTTGGAGGCTCGTAACTCTGGTTCTAGTAGAGATACGGCGATGTCCTTTGAGTATGTTATAGCCCAATGTGCCCCCCATCTAACCATACTAAAAACTTTGGGCTGCGAAAAACAAGGGCCGAGTACTTAAGCAAAACGTAAAGAAACAAACCCCTCCATAGGAAATGCTTTAGTCTATACTTTGCAGGCTCGTAACTCAGTTTCTACTAGAGATACGGGGGTGCGCTTTGAGTATGTTATAGCCCAATTTGTCCCCCATCTAACCATACTAAAAACTTTGGGCTGCGACAAACAGGGGCCGAGTACTTAAGCAAAACGTAAAGAAACAAACCCCTCCATAGGAAATGCTTTAGACTATACTTTGCAGGCTCGTAACTCTGGTTCTACCAGAGATACGGGGATGTAAATAAAGTGACCTTGACACAAATGTTCGGATAATTATAAAGGTCTTTTCATATCTCAAGCGAATAAAAAAAATAAAAAACTTCGCGGTTTCGAACCTGTGGCCTTCCGGGAGTGAGGCCGATGTGATAACCACTACACTACAGATATGTTACTATGGGTGACCGAGAATACAGGCTGAGTAATTAAGGAAAAAGTAAACAAACAACTCCTTCCATAGGAATAGCATTAGACCCAACTTTGGAGGCTCGTAACTCTGGTTCTAGTAGAGATACGGGCATGTCCTTTAAGTTTGTTATAGAGCAATTTGTCCTTCATCTAACCATACTAAACACTTTGGGCTGCGACAAACAGGGGCCGAGTACTTAAGCAAAACGTAAAGAAACAAACCCCTCCATAGGAAATGCTTTAGACTATACTTTGCAGGCTCGTAACTCTGTTTCTACTAGAGATACGGGGGTGTCCTTTGAGTATGTTATAGCCCAATTTGTCCCCCATCTAACCATACTAAAAACCTTGGGCTGCGACAAACAGGGGCCAAGTAATTAAGCAAAACGTAAACAAACAACCCATCTATAAGAAAAGCATTTGACCCAATTTTGGAGGCTCGTAACACTGGTTCTAGTAGAGATTCGGCGATGTCCTTTGAGTATGTTATAGCCCAATTTGCCCCCCATCTAACCATACTAAAAACTTTGGGCTGCGACAAACAGGGGCCGAGTACTTAAGCAAAACGTAAAGAAACAAACCCCTCCATAGGAAATGCTTTAGACTATAATTTGCAGGCTCGTAACTCAGTTTCTACTAGAGATACGGGGGTGCCCTTTGAGTATGTTATAGCCCAATTTGTCCCCCGTCTAACCATACTAAAAACTTTGGGCTGCGACAAACAGGGGCCGAGTACTTAAGCAAAACGTAAAGAAACAAACCCCTCCATAGGAAATGCTTTAGACTATACTTTGCAGGCTCGTAACTCTGGTTCTACCAGAGATACGGGGATGTAAATAAAGTGACCTTGACACAAATGTTCGGATAATTATAAAGGTCTTTTCATATCTCAAGCGAATAAAAAAAATAAAAAACTTCGCGGTTTCGAACCTGTGGCCTTCCGGGAGTGAGGCCGATGTGATAACCACTACACTACAGATATGTTACTATGGTTGACCGAGAATACAGGCTGAGTAATTAAGGAAAAAGTAAACAAACAACTCCTTCCATAGGAATAGCATTAGACCCAACTTTGGAGGCTCGTAACTCTGGTTCTAGTAGAGATATGGGCATGTCCTTTGAGTATGTTATAGAGCAATTTGTCCCCCATCTAACCATACTAAAAACGTAGGGCTACGACAAACATGGGCCAAGTAATTAAGCAAAACGTAAACAAACAACCCATCTATAAGAAAAGCATTTGACCCAATTTTGGAGGCTCGTAACTCTGGTTCTAGTAGAGATACGGCGATGTCCTTTGCGTATGTTATAGCCCAATTTGCCCCCCATCTAACCATACTAAAAACTTTGGGCTGCGACAAACAGGGGCCGAGTACTTAAGCAAAACGTAAAGAAACAAACCCCTCCATAGGAAATGCTTTAGACTATAATTTGCAGGCTCGTAACTCAGTTTCTACTAGAGATACGGGGGTGCCCTTTGAGTATGTTATAGCCCAATTTGTCCCCCATCTAACCATACTAAAAACTTTTGGCTGCGACAAACAGGGGCCGAGTACTTAAGCAAAACGTAAAGAAACAAACCCCTCCATAGGAAATGCTTTAGACTATACTTTGCAGGCTCGTAACTCTGGTTCTACCAGAGATACGGGGATGTAAATAAAGTGACCTTGACACAAATGTTCGGATAATTATAAAGGTCTTTTCATATCTCAAGCGAATAAAAAAAATAAAAAACTTCGCGGTTTCGAACCTGTGGCCTTCCGGGAGTGAGGCCGATGTGATAACCACTACACTACAGATATGTTACTATGGGTGACCAAGAATACAGGCTGAGTAATTAAGGAAAAAGTAAACGAACAACTCCTTCCATAGGAATAGCATTAGACCCAACTTTGGAGGCTCGTAACTCTGGTTCTAGTAGAGATACGGGGATGTCCTTTGAGTATGTTATTGCCCAATTTGTCCCCCATCTAACCATACTATAAACTTTGGGCTACGACAAACAGGGGCCGAGTACTTAAGCAAAACGTAAAGAAACAAACCCCTCCATAGGAAATGCATTAGACTAAATTATGGAGACTCGTAACTCTGGTTCCTCCAGAGATACGGGGATGTAAATAATGTGACCTTGACACAAATGTTCGGATAATTATAAGGGTCTTTTCATATCTCAAGCAAAAATAAATAAAAAACTTCGCGGTTTCGAACCTGTGGCCTTCCGGGAGTGAAACGGATGTGATAACCACTACACTACAGATATGTTACTATGGGTGACCGAGAATACAGGCTGAGTAATTAAGGAAAAAGTAAACAAACAACTCCTTCCATAGGAATAGCATTAGACCCAACTTTGGAGGCTCGTTACTCTGGTTCTAGTAGAGATACGGGCATGTCCTTTGAGTATGTTTTAGAACAATTTGTCCCCCATCTAACTATACTAAAAACGTAGGGCTACGACAAACATGGGCCAAGTAATTAAGCAAAACGTAAACAAACAACCCATCTATAAGAAAAGCATTTGACCCAATTTTGGAGGCTCGTAACTCTGTTTCTACTAGAGATACGGGGGTGTCCTTTGCGTTTGTTATAGCGCAATTTGTCCCCCATCTAACCATACTAAAAACTTTGGGCTGCGACAAACAGGGGCCAAGTAATTAAGCAAAACGTAAACAAACAAACCATCTATAAGAAAAGCATTTGACCCAATTTTGGAGGCTCGTAACACTGGTTCTAGTAGAGATACGGCAATGTCCTTTGAGTATGTTATAGCCCAATTTGCCCCCCATCTAACCATACTAAAAACTTTGGGCTGCGACAAACAGGGGCCGAGTACTTAAGCAAAACGTAAAGAAACAAACCCCTCCATAGGAAATGCTTTAGTCTATACTTTGCAGGCTCGTAACTCTGGTTCTACCAGAGATACGGGGATGTAAATAAAGTGACCTTGACACAAATGTTCGGATAATTATAAAGGTCTTTTCATATCTCAAGCGAATAAAAAAAATAAAAAACTTCGCCGTTTCGAACATGCGGCCTTCCGGGAGTGAGGCCGATGTGATAACCACTACACTACAGATATGTTACTATGGGTGACCGAGAATACAGGCTGAGTAATTAAGGAAAAAGTAAACAAACAACTCCTTCCATAGGAATAGCATTAGACCCAACTTTGGAGGCTCGTAACTCTGGTTCTAGTAGAGATACGGGCATGTCCTTTAAGTTTGTTATAGAGCAATTTGTCCTTCATCTAACCATACTAAACACTTTGGGCTGCGACAAACAGGGGCCGAGTACTTAAGCAAAACGTAAAGAAACAAACCCCTCCATAGGAAATGCTTTAGACTATACTTTGCAGGCTCGTAACTCTGTTTCTACTAGAGATACGGGGGTGTCCTTTGAGTATGTTATAGCCCAATTTGTCCCCCATCTAACCATACTATAAACTTTGGGCTACGACAAACAGGGGCCGAGTACTTAAGCAAAACGTAAAGAAACAAACCCCTCCATAGGAAATGCATTAGACTAAATTATGGAGACTCGTAACTCTGGTTCCTCCAGAGATACGGGGATGTAAATAATGTGACCTTGACACAAATGTTCGGATAATTATAAGGGTCTTTTCATATCTCAAGCAAAAATAAATAAAAAACTTCGCGGTTTCGAACCTGTGGCCTTCCGGGAGTGAAACGGATGTGATAACCACTACACTACAGATATGTTACTATGGGTGACCGAGAATACAGGCTGAGTAATTAAGGAAAAAGTAAACAAACAACTCCTTCCATAGGAATAGCATTAGACCCAACTTTGGAGGCTCGTTACTCTGGTTCTAGTAGAGATACGGGCATGTCCTTTGAGTATGTTTTAGAACAATTTGTCCCCCATCTAACCATACTAAAAACGTAGGGCTACGACAAACATGGGCCAAGTAATTAAGCAAAACGTAAACAAACAACCCATCTATAAGAAAAGCATTTGACCCAATTTTGGAGGCTCGTAACTCTGTTTCTACTAGAGATACGGGGGTGTCCTTTGAGTTTGTTATAGCCCAATTTGTCCCCCATCTAACCATACTAAAAACTTTGGGCTGCGACAAACAGGGGCCAAGTAATTAAGCAAAACGTAAACAAACAAACCATCTATAAGAAAAGCATTTGACCCAATTTTGGAGGCTCGTAACACTGGTTCTAGTAGAGATACGGCAATGTCCTTTGAGTATGTTATAGCCCAATTTGCCCCCCATCTAACCATACTAAAAACTTTGGGCTGCGACAAACAGGGGCCGAGTACTTAAGCAAAACGTAAAGAAACAAACCCCTCCATAGGAAATGCTTTAGTCTATACTTTGCAGGCTCGTAACTCTGGTTCTACCAGAGATACGGGGATGTAAATAAAGTGACCTTGACACAAATGTTCGGATAATTATAAAGGTCTTTTCATATCTCAAGCGAATAAAAAAAATAAAAAACTTCGCGGTTTCGAACATGCGGCCTTCCGGGAGTGAGGCCGATGTGATAACCACTACACTACAGATATGTTACTATGGGTGACCGAGAATACAGGCTGAGTAATTAAGGAAAAAGTAAACAAACAACTCCTTCCATAGGAATAGCATTAGACCCAACTTTGGAGGCTCGTAACTCTGGTTCTAGTAGAGATACGGGCATGTCCTTTAAGTTTGTTATAGAGCAATTTGTCCTTCATCTAACCATACTAAACACTTTGGGCTGCGACAAACAGGGGCCGAGTACTTAAGCAAAACGTAAAGAAACAAACCCCTCCATAGGAAATGCTTTAGACTATACTTTGCAGGCTCGTAACTCTGTTTCTACTAGAGATACGGGGGTGTCCTTTGAGTATGTTATAGCCCAATTTGTCCCCCATCTAACCATACTAAAAACCTTGGGCTGCGACAAACAGGGGCCAAGTAATTAAGCAAAACGTAAACAAACAACCCATCTATGAGAAAAGCATTTGACCCAATTTTGGAGGCTCGTAACACTGGTTCTAGTAGAGATTCGGCGATGTCCTTTGAGTATGTTATAGCCCAATTTGCCCCCCATCTAACCATACTAAAAACTTTGGGCTGCGACAAACAGGGGCCGAGTACTTAAGCAAAACGTAAAGAAACAAACCCCTCCATAGGAAATGCTTTAGACTATAATTTGCAGGCTCGTAACTCAGTTTCTACTAGAGATACGGGGGTGCCCTTTGAGTATGTTATAGCCCAATTTGTCCCCCGTCTAACCATACTAAAAACTTTGGGCTGCGACAAACAGGGGCCGAGTACTTAAGCAAAACGTAAAGAAACAAACCCCTCCATAGGAAATGCTTTAGACTATACTTTGCAGGCTCGTAACTCTGGTTCTACCAGAGATACGGGGATGTAAATAAAGTGACCTTGACACAAATGTTCGGATAATTATAAAGGTCTTTTCATATCTCAAGCGAATAAAAAAAATAAAAAACTTCGCGGTTTCGAACCTGTGGCCTTCCGGGAGTGAGGCCGATGTGATAACCACTACACTACAGATATGTTACTATGGGTGACCAAGAATACAGGCTGAGTAATTAAGGAAAAAGTAAACGAACAACTCCTTCCATAGGAATAGCATTAGACCCAACTTTGGAGGCTCGTAACTCTGGTTCTAGTAGAGATACGGGCATGTCCTTTAAGTTTGTTATAGAGCAATTTGTCCTTCATCTAACCATACTAAACACTTTGGGCTGCGACAAACAGGGGCCGAGTACTTAAGCAAAACGTAAAGAAACAAACCCCTCCATAGGAAATGCTTTAGACTATACTTTGCAGGCTCGTAACTCTGTTTCTACTAGAGATACGGGGGTGTCCTTTGAGTATGTTATAGCCCAATTTGTCCCCCATCTAACCATACTAAAAACCTTGGGCTGCGACAAACAGGGGCCAAGTAATTAAGCAAAACGTAAACAAACAACCCATCTATAAGAAAAGCATTTGACCCAATTTTGGAGGCTCGTAACACTGGTTCTAGTAGAGATTCGGCGATGTCCTTTGAGTATGTTATAGCCCAATTTGCCCCCCATCTAACCATACTAAAAACTTTGGGCTGCGACAAACAGGGGCCGAGTACTTAAGCAAAACGTAAAGAAACAAACCCCTCCATAGGAAATGCTTTAGACTATAATTTGCAGGCTCGTAACTCAGTTTCTACTAGAGATACGGGGGTGCCCTTTGAGTATGTTATAGCCCAATTTGTCCCCCGTCTAACCATACTAAAAACTTTGGGCTGCGACAAACAGGGGCCGAGTACTTAAGCAAAACGTAAAGAAACAAACCCCTCCATAGGAAATGCTTTAGACTATACTTTGCAGGCTCGTAACTCTGGTTCTACCAGAGATACGGGGATGTAAATAAAGTGACCTTGACACAAATGTTCGGATAATTATAAAGGTCTTTTCATATCTCAAGCGAATAAAAAAAATAAAAAACTTCGCGGTTTCGAACCTGTGGCCTTCCGGGAGTGAGGCCGATGTGATAACCACTACACTACAGATATGTTACTATGGGTGACCAAGAATACAGGCTGAGTAATTAAGGAAAAAGTAAACAAACAACTCCTTCCATAGGAATAGCATTAGACCCAACTTTGGAGGCTCGTAACTCTGGTTCTAGTAGAGATACGGGCATGTCCTTTAAGTTTGTTATAGAGCAATTTGTCCTTCATCTAACCATACTAAACACTTTGGGCTGCGACAAACAGGGGCCGAGTACTTAAGCAAAACGTAAAGAAACAAACCCCTCCATAGGAAATGCTTTAGACTATACTTTGCAGGCTCGTAACTCTGTTTCTACTAGAGATACGGGGGTGTCCTTTGAGTATGTTATAGCCCAATTTGTCCCCCATCTAACCATACTAAAAACCTTGGGCTGCGACAAACAGGGGCCAAGTAATTAAGCAAAACGTAAACAAACAACCCATCTATGAGAAAAGCATTTGACCCAATTTTGGAGGCTCGTAACACTGGTTCTAGTAGAGATTCGGCGATGTCCTTTGAGTATGTTATAGCCCAATTTGCCCCCCATCTAACCATACTAAAAACTTTGGGCTGCGACAAACAGGGGCCGAGTACTTAAGCAAAACGTAAAGAAACAAACCCCTCCATAGGAAATGCTTTAGACTATAATTTGCAGGCTCGTAACTCAGTTTCTACTAGAGATACGGGGGTGCCCTTTGAGTATGTTATAGCCCAATTTGTCCCCCGTCTAACCATACTAAAAACTTTGGGCTGCGACAAACAGGGGCCGAGTACTTAAGCAAAACGTAAAGAAACAAACCCCTCCATAGGAAATGCTTTAGACTATACTTTGCAGGCTCGTAACTCTGGTTCTACCAGAGACACGGGGATGTAAATAAAGTGACCTTGACACAAATGTTCGGATAATTATAAAGGTCTTTTCATATCTCAAGCGAATAAAAAAAATAAAAAACTTCGCGGTTTCGAACCTGTGGCCTTCCGGGAGTGAGGCCGATGTGATAACCACTACACTACAGATATGTTACTATGGGTGACCAAGAATACAGGCTGAGTAATTAAGGAAAAAGTAAACAAACAACTCCTTCCATAGGAATAGCATTAGACCCAACTTTGGAGGCTCGTAACTCTGGTTCTAGTAGAGATACGGCGATGTCCTTTGAGTATGTTATAGCCCAATGTGCCCCCCATCTAACCATACTAAAAACTTTGGGCTGCGAAAAACAAGGGCCGAGTACTTAAGCAAAACGTAAAGAAACAAACCCCTCCATAGGAAATGCTTTAGTCTATACTTTGCAGGCTCGTAACTCAGTTTCTACTAGAGATACGGGGGTGCGCTTTGAGTATGTTATAGCCCAATTTGTCCCCCATCTAACCATACTAAAAACTTTGGGCTGCGACAAACAGGGGCCGAGTACTTAAGCAAAACGTAAAGAAACAAACCCCTCCATAGGAAATGCTTTAGACTATACTTTGCAGGCTCGTAACTCTGGTTCTACCAGAGATACGGGGATGTAAATAAAGTGACCTTGACACAAATGTTCGGATAATTATAAAGGTCTTTTCATATCTCAAGCGAATAAAAAAAATAAAAAACTTCGCGGTTTCGAACCTGTGGCCTTCCGGGAGTGAGGCCGATGTGATAACCACTACACTACAGATATGTTACTATGGGTGACCGAGAATACAGGTTGAGTAATTAAGGAAAAAGTAAACAAACAACTCCTTCCATAGGAATAGCATTAGACCCAACTTTGGAGGCTCGTAACTCTGGTTCTAGTAGAGATATGGGCATGTCCTTTGAGTATGTTATAGAGCAATTTGTCCCCCATCTAACCATACTAAAAACGTAGGGCTACGACAAACATGGGCCAAGTAATTAAGCAAAACGTAAACAAACAACCCATCTATAAGAAAAGCATTTGACCCAATTTTGGAGGCTCGTAACTCTGTTTCTACTAGAGATACGGGGGTGTCCTTTGAGTTTGTTATAGCCCAATTTGTCCCCCATCTAACCATACTAAAAACTTTGGGCTGCGACAAACAGGGGCCAAGTAATTAAGCAAAACGTAAACAAACAAACCATCTATAAGAAAAGCATTTGACCCAATTTTGGAGGCTCGTAACACTGGTTCTAGTAGAGATACGGCAATGTCCTTTGAGTATGTTATAGCCCAATTTGCCCCCCATCTAACCATACTAAAAACTTTGGGCTGCGACAAACAGGGGCCGAGTACTTAAGCAAAACGTAAAGAAACAAACCCCTCCATAGGAAATGCTTTAGTCTATACTTTGCAGGCTCGTAACTCTGGTTCTGCCAGAGATACGGGGATGTAAATAAAGTGACCTTGACACAAATGTTCGGATAATTATAAAGGTCTTTTCATATCTCAAGCGAATAAAAAAAATAAAAAACTTCGCGGTTTCGAACATGCGGCCTTCCGGGAGTGAGGCCGATGTGATAACCACTACACTACAGATATGTTACTATGGGTGACCGAGAATACAGGCTGAGTAATTAAGGAAAAAGTAAACAAACAACTCCTTCCATAGGAATAGCATTAGACCCAACTTTGGAGGCTCGTAACTCTGGTTCTAGTAGAGATACGGGCATGTCCTTTAAGTTTGTTATAGAGCAATTTGTCCTTCATCTAACCATACTAAACACTTTGGGCTGCGACAAACAGGGGCCGAGTACTTAAGCAAAACGTAAAGAAACAAACCCCTCCATAGGAAATGCTTTAGACTATACTTTGCAGGCTCGTAACTCTGTTTCTACTAGAGATACGGGGGTGTCCTTTGAGTATGTTATAGCCCAATTTGTCCCCCATCTAACCATACTAAAAACCTTGGGCTGCGACAAACAGGGGCCAAGTAATTAAGCAAAACGTAAACAAACAACCCATCTATAAGAAAAGCATTTGACCCAATTTTGGAGGCTCGTAACACTGGTTCTAGTAGAGATTCGGCGATGTCCTTTGAGTATGTTATAGCCCAATTTGCCCCCCATCTAACCATACTAAAAACTTTGGGCTGCGACAAACAGGGGCCGAGTACTTAAGCAAAACGTAAAGAAACAAACCCCTCCATAGGAAATGCTTTAGACTATAATTTGCAGGCTCGTAACTCAGTTTCTACTAGAGATACGGGGGTGCCCTTTGAGTATGTTATAGCCCAATTTGTCCCCCGTCTAACCATACTAAAAACTTTGGGCTGCGACAAACAGGGGCCGAGTACTTAAGCAAAACGTAAAGAAACAAACCCCTCCATAGGAAATGCTTTAGACTATACTTTGCAGGCTCGTAACTCTGGTTCTACCAGAGATACGGGGATGTAAATAAAGTGACCTTGACACAAATGTTCGGATAATTATAAAGGTCTTTTCATATCTCAAGCGAATAAAAAAAATAAAAAACTTCGCGGTTTCGAACCTGTGGCCTTCCGGGAGTGAGGCCGATGTGATAACCACTACACTACAGATATGTTACTATGGGTGACCAAGAATACAGGCTGAGTAATTAAGGAAAAAGTAAACAAACAACTCCTTCCATAGGAATAGCATTAGACCCAACTTTGGAGGCTCGTAACTCTGGTTCTAGTAGAGATACGGCGATGTCCTTTGAGTATGTTATAGCCCAATGTGCCCCCCATCTAACCATACTAAAAACTTTGGGCTGCGAAAAACAAGGGCCGAGTACTTAAGCAAAACGTAAAGAAACAAACCCCTCCATAGGAAATGCTTTAGTCTATACTTTGCAGGCTCGTAACTCAGTTTCTACTAGAGATACGGGGGTGCGCTTTGAGTATGTTATAGCCCAATTTGTCCCCCATCTAACCATACTAAAAACTTTGGGCTGCGACAAACAGGGGCCGAGTACTTAAGCAAAACGTAAAGAAACAAACCCCTCCATAGGAAATGCTTTAGACTATACTTTGCAGGCTCGTAACTCTGGTTCTACCAGAGATACGGGGATGTAAATAAAGTGACCTTGACACAAATGTTCGGATAATTATAAAGGTCTTTTCATATCTCAAGCGAATAAAAAAAATAAAAAACTTCGCGGTTTCGAACCTGTGGCCTTCCGGGAGTGAGGCCGATGTGATAACCACTACACTACAGATATGTTACTATGGGTGACCGAGAATACAGGCTGAGTAATTAAGGAAAAAGTAAACAAACAACTCCTTCCATAGGAATAGCATTAGACCCAACTTTGGAGGCTCGTAACTCTGGTTCTAGTAGAGATACGGGCATGTCCTTTAAGTTTGTTATAGAGCAATTTGTCCTTCATCTAACCATACTAAACACTTTGGGCTGCGACAAACAGGGGCCGAGTACTTAAGCAAAACGTAAAGAAACAAACCCCTCCATAGGAAATGCTTTAGACTATACTTTGCAGGCTCGTAACTCTGTTTCTACTAGAGATACGGGGGTGTCCTTTGAGTATGTTATAGCCCAATTTGTCCCCCATCTAACCATACTAAAAACCTTGGGCTGCGACAAACAGGGGCCAAGTAATTAAGCAAAACGTAAACAAACAACCCATCTATAAGAAAAGCATTTGACCCAATTTTGGAGGCTCGTAACACTGGTTCTAGTAGAGATTCGGCGATGTCCTTTGAGTATGTTATAGCCCAATTTGCCCCCCATCTAACCATACTAAAAACTTTGGGCTGCGACAAACAGGGGCCGAGTACTTAAGCAAAACGTAAAGAAACAAACCCCTCCATAGGAAATGCTTTAGACTATAATTTGCAGGCTCGTAACTCAGTTTCTACTAGAGATACGGGGGTGCCCTTTGAGTATGTTATAGCCCAATTTGTCCCCCGTCTAACCATACTAAAAACTTTGGGCTGCGACAAACAGGGGCCGAGTACTTAAGCAAAACGTAAAGAAACAAACCCCTCCATAGGAAATGCTTTAGACTATACTTTGCAGGCTCGTAACTCTGGTTCTACCAGAGATACGGGGATGTAAATAAAGTGACCTTGACACAAATGTTCGGATAATTATAAAGGTCTTTTCATATCTCAAGCGAATAAAAAAAATAAAAAACTTCGCGGTTTCGAACCTGTGGCCTTCCGGGAGTGAGGCCGATGTGATAACCACTACACTACAGATATGTTACTATGGGTGACCGAGAATACAGGCTGAGTAATTAAGGAAAAAGTAAACAAACAACTCCTTCCATAGGAATAGCATTAGACCCAACTTTGGAGGCTCGTAACTCTGGTTCTAGTAGAGATATGGGCATGTCCTTTGAGTATGTTATAGAGCAATTTGTCCCCCATCTAACCATACTAAAAACGTAGGGCTACGACAAACATGGGCCAAGTAATTAAGCAAAACGTAAACAAACAACCCATCTATAAGAAAAGCATTTGACCCAATTTTGGAGGCTCGTAACTCTGGTTCTAGTAGAGATACGGCGATGTCCTTTGCGTATGTTATAGCCCAATTTGCCCCCCATCTAACCATACTAAAAACTTTGGGCTGCGACAAACAGGGGCCGAGTACTTAAGCAAAACGTAAAGAAACAAACCCCTCCATAGGAAATGCTTTAGACTATAATTTGCAGGCTCGTAACTCAGTTTCTACTAGAGATACGGGGGTGCCCTTTGAGTATGTTATAGCCCAATTTGTCCCCCATCTAACCATACTAAAAACTTTTGGCTGCGACAAACAGGGGCCGAGTACTTAAGCAAAACGTAAAGAAACAAACCCCTCCATAGGAAATGCTTTAGACTATACTTTGCAGGCTCGTAACTCTGGTTCTACCAGAGATACGGGGATGTAAATAAAGTGACCTTGACACAAATGTTCGGATAATTATAAAGGTCTTTTCATATCTCAAGCGAATAAAAAAAATAAAAAACTTCGCGGTTTCGAACCTGTGGCCTTCCGGGAGTGAGGCCGATGTGATAACCACTACACTACAGATATGTTACTATGGGTGACCAAGAATACAGGCTGAGTAATTAAGGAAAAAGTAAACGAACAACTCCTTCCATAGGAATAGCATTAGACCCAACTTTGGAGGCTCGTAACTCTGGTTCTAGTAGAGATACGGGCATGTCCTTTAAGTTTGTTATAGAGCAATTTGTCCTTCATCTAACCATACTAAACACTTTGGGCTGCGACAAACAGGGGCCGAGTACTTAAGCAAAACGTAAAGAAACAAACCCCTCCATAGGAAATGCTTTAGACTATACTTTGCAGGCTCGTAACTCTGTTTCTACTAGAGATACGGGGGTGTCCTTTGAGTATGTTATAGTCCAATTTGTCGTC
Organism: Phalangium opilio; assembly: GCF_054372755.1. Taxonomy (NCBI): domain Eukaryota; kingdom Metazoa; phylum Arthropoda; class Arachnida; order Opiliones; family Phalangiidae; genus Phalangium; species Phalangium opilio. Next base: position 5,741,679 of record NW_028324166.1, read on the forward strand.
CATCTAACCATACTAAAAACTTTGGGCTGCGACAAACAGGGGCCAAGTAATTAAGCAAAACGTAAACAAACAACCCATCTATAAGAAAAGCATTTGACCCAATTTTGGAGGCTCGTAACACTGGTTCTAGTAGAGATTCGGCGATGTCCTTTGAGTATGTTATAGCCCAATTTGCCCCCCATCTAACCATACTAAAAACTTTGGGCTGCGACAAACAGGGGCCGAGTACTTAAGCAAAACGTAAAGAAACAAACCCCTCCATAGGAAATGCTTTAGACTATACTTTGCAGGCTCGTAACTCTGGTTCTACCAGAGATACGGGGATGTAAATAAAGTGACCTTGACACAAATGTTCGGATAATTATAAAGGTCTTTTCATATCTCAAGCGAATAAAAAAAATAAAAAACTTCGCGGTTTCGAACCTGTGGCCTTCCGGGAGTGAGGCCGATGTGATAACCACTACACTACAGATATGTTACTATGGGTGACCGAGAATACAGGCTGAGTAATTAAGGAAAAAGTAAACAAACAACTCCTTCCATAGGAATAGCATTAGACCCAATTTTGGAGGCTCGTTACTCTGGTTCTAGTAGAGATATGGGCATGTCCTTTGAGTATGTTATAGAGCAATTTGTCCCCCATCTAACCATACTAAAAACGTAGGGCTACGACAAACATGGGCCAAGTAATTAAGCAAAACGTAAACAAACAACCCATCTATAAGAAAAGCATTTGACCCAATTTTGGAGGCTCGTAACTCTGGTTCTAGTAGAGATACGGCGATGTCCTTTGAGTATGTTATAGCCCAATTTGCCCCCATCTAACCATACTAAAAACTTTGGGCTGCGACAAACAGGGGCCGAGTACTTAAGCAAAACGTAAAGAAACAAACCCCTCCATAGGAAATGCTTTAGACTATAATTTGCAGGCTCGTAACTCAGTTTCTACTAGAGATACGGGGGTGCCCTTTGAGTATGTTATAGCCCAATTTGTCCCCCATCTAACCATACTAAAAACTTTGAGCTGCGACAAACAGGGGCCGAGTACTTAAGCAAAACGTAAAGAAACAAACCCCTCCATAGGAAATGCTTTAGACTATACTTTGCAGGCTCGTAACTCTGGTTCTACCAGAGATACGGGGATGTAAATAAAGTGACCTTGACACAAATGTGATAACCACTACACTACAGATATGTTACTATGGGTGACCAAGAATACAGGCTGAGTAAATAAGGAAAAAGTAAACAAACAACTCCTTCCATAGGAATAGCATTAGACCCAACTTTGGAGGCTCGTAACTCTGGTTGTAGTAGAGATACGGCGATGTCCTTTGAGTATGTTATAGCCCAATGTGCCCCCCATCTAACCATACTAAAAACTTTGGGCTGCGACAAACAGGGGCCGAGTACTTAAGCAAAACGTAAAGAAACAAACCCCTCCATAGGAAATGCTTTAGACTATACTTTGCAGGCTCGTAACTCTGGTTCTACCAGAGATACGGGGATGTAAATAAAGTGACCTTGACACAAATGTTTTTATAATTATAAAGGTCTTTTCATATCTCAAGCGAATAAAAAAAATAAAAAACTTCGCGGTTTCGAACCTGTGGCCTTCCGGGAGTGAGGCCGATGTGATAACCACTACACTACAGATATGTTACTATGGGTGACCAAGAATACAGGCTGAGTAATTAAGGAAAAAGTAAACAAACAACTCCTTCCATAGGAATAGCATTAGACCCAACTTTGGAGGCTCGTAACTCTGGTTGTAGTAGAGATATGGGCATGTCCTTTGAGTATGTTATAGAGCAATTTGTCCCCCATCTAACCATACTAAAAACTTTGGGCTGCGACAAACAGGGGCCGAGTACTTAAGCAAAACGTAAAGAAACAAACCCCTCCATAGGAAATGCTTTAGACTATACTTTGCAGGCTCGTAACTCTGGTTCTACCAGAGATACGGGGATGTAAATAAAGTGACCTTGACACAAATCTTCGGATAATTATAAAGGTCTTTTCATATCTCAAGCGAATAAAGAAAATAAAAAACTTCGCGGTTTCGAACATGCGGCCTTCCGGGAGTGAGGCCGATGTGATAACCACTACACTACAGATATGTTACTATGGGTGACCGAGAATACAGGCTGAGTAATTAAGGAAAAAGTAAACAAACAACTCCTTCCATAGGAATAGCATTAGACCCAACTTTGGAGGCTCGTAACTCTGGTTCTAGTAGAGATACGGGCATGTCCTTTAAGTTTGTTATAGAGCAATTTGTCCTTCATCTAACCATTTTAAACACTTTGGGCTGCGACAAACAGGGGCCGAGTACTTAAGCAAAACGTAAAGAAACAAACCCCTCCATAGGAAATGCTTTAGACTATATTTTGCAGGCTCGTAACTCTGTTTCTACTAGAGATACGGGGGTGTCCTTTGAGTATGTTATAGCCCAATTTGTCCCCCATCTAACCATACTAAAAACTTTGGGCTGCGACAAACAGGGGCCAAGTAATTAAGCAAAACGTAAACAAACAACCCATCTATAAGAAAAGCATTTGACCCAATTTTGGAGGCTCGTAACACTGGTTCTAGTAGAGATTCGGCGATGTCCTTTGAGTATGTTATAGCCCAATTTGCCCCCCATCTAACCATACTAAAAACTTTGGGCTGCGACAAACAGGGGCCGAGTACTTAAGCAAAACGTAAAGAAACAAACCCCTCCATAGGAAATGCTTTAGACTATACTTTGCAGGCTCGTAACTCTGGTTCTACCAGAGATACGGGGATGTAAATAAAGTGACCTTGACACAAATGTTCGGATAATTATAAAGGTCTTTTCATATCTCAAGCGAATAAAAAAAATAAAAAACTTCGCGGTTTCGAACCTGTGGCCTTCCGGGAGTGAGGCCGATGTGATAACCATTACACTACAGATATGTTACTATGGGTGACCGAGAATACAGGCTGAGTAATTAAGGAAAAAGTAAACAAACAACTCCTTCCATAGGAATAGCATTAGACCCAACTTTGAAGGCTCGTAACTCTGGTTCTAGTAGAGATACGGGCATGTCCTTTAAGTTTGTTATAGAGCAATTTGTCCTTCATCTAACCATACTAAACACTTTGGGCTGCGACAAACAGGGGCCGAGTACTTAAGCAAAACGTAAAGAAACAAACCCCTCCATAGGAAATGCTTTAGACTATACTTTGCAGGCTCGTAACTCTGTTTCTACTAGAGATACGGGGGTGTCCTTTGAGTATGTTATAGCCCAATTTGTCCCCCATCTAACCATACTAAAAACTTTGGGCTGCGACAAACAGGGGCCAAGTAATTAAGCAAAACGTAAACAAACAACCCATCTATAAGAAAAGCATTTGACCCAATTTTGGAGGCTCGTAACACTGGTTCTAGTAGAGATTCGGCGATGTCCTTTGAGTATGTTATAGCCCAATTTGCCCCCCATCTAACCATACTAAAAACTTTGGGCTGCGACAAACAGGGGCCGAGTACTTAAGCAAAACGTAAAGAAACAAACCCCTCCATAGGAAATGCTTTAGACTATACTTTGCAGGCTCGTAACTCTGGTTCTACCAGAGATACGGGGATGTAAATAAAGTGACCTTGACACAAATGTTCGGATAATTATAAAGGTCTTTTCATATCTCAAGCGAATAAAAAAAATAAAAAACTTCGCGGTTTCGAACCTGTGGCCTTCCGGGAGTGAGGCCGATGTGATAACCACTACACTACAGATATGTTACTATGGGTGACCGAGAATACAGGCTGAGTAATTAAGGAAAAAGTAAACAAACAACTCCTTCCATAGGAATAGCATTAGACCCAACTTTGGAGGCTCGTAACTCTGGTTCTAGTAGAGATACGGGCATGTCCTTTAAGTTTGTTATAGAGCAATTTGTCCTTCATCTAACCATTTTAAACACTTTGGGCTGCGACAAACAGGGGCCGAGTACTTAAGCAAAACGTAAAGAAACAAACCCCTCCATAGGAAATGCTTTAGACTATATTTTGCAGGCTCGTAACTCTGTTTCTACTAGAGATACGGGGGTGTCCTTTGAGTATGTTATAGCCCAATTTGTCCCCCATCTAACCATACTAAAAACTTTGGGCTGCGACAAACAGGGGCCAAGTAATTAAGCAAAACGTAAACAAACAACCCATCTATAAGAAAAGCATTTGACCCAATTTTGGAGGCTCGTAACACTGGTTCTAGTAGAGATTCGGCGATGTCCTTTGAGTATGTTATAGCCCAATTTGCCCCCCATCTAACCATACTAAAAACTTTGGGCTGCGACAAACAGGGGCCGAGTACTTAAGCAAAACGTAAAGAAACAAACCCCTCCATAGGAAATGCTTTAGACTATACTTTGCAGGCTCGTAACTCTGGTTCTACCAGAGATACGGGGATGTAAATAAAGTGACCTTGACACAAATGTTCGGATAATTATAAAGGTCTTTTCATATCTCAAGCGAATAAAAAAAATAAAAAACTTCGCGGTTTCGAACCTGTGGCCTTCCGGGAGTGAGGCCGATGTGATAACCACTACACTACAGATATGTTACTATGGGTGACCGAGAATACAGGCTGAGTAATTAAGGAAAAAGTAAACAAACAACTCCTTCCATAGGAATAGCATTAGACCCAACTTTGGAGGCTCGTAACTCTGGTTCTAGTAGAGATACGGGCATGTCCTTTAAGTTTGTTATAGAGCAATTTGTCCTTCATCTAACCATTTTAAACACTTTGGGCTGCGACAAACAGGGGCCGAGTACTTAAGCAAAACGTAAAGAAACAAACCCCTCCATAGGAAATGCTTTAGACTATATTTTGCAGGCTCGTAACTCTGTTTCTACTAGAGATACGGGGGTGTCCTTTGAGTATGTTATAGCCCAATTTGTCCCCCATCTAACCATACTAAAAACTTTGGGCTGCGACAAACAGGGGCCAAGTAATTAAGCAAAACGTAAACAAACAACCCATCTATAAGAAAAGCATTTGACCCAATTTTGGAGGCTCGTAACACTGGTTCTAGTAGAGATTCGGCGATGTCCTTTGAGTATGTTATAGCCCAATTTGCCCCCCATCTAACCATACTAAAAACTTTGGGCTGCGACAAACAGGGGCCGAGTACTTAAGCAAAACGTAAAGAAACAAACCCCTCCATAGGAAATGCTTTAGACTATACTTTGCAGGCTCGTAACTCTGGTTCTACCAGAGATACGGGGATGTAAATAAAGTGACCTTGACACAAATGTTCGGATAATTATAAAGGTCTTTTCATATCTCAAGCGAATAAAAAAAATAAAAAACTTCGCGGTTTCGAACCTGTGGCCTTCCGGGAGTGAGGCCGATGTGATAACCACTACACTACAGATATGTTACTATGGGTGACCGAGAATACAGGCTGAGTAATTAAGGAAAAAGTAAACAAACAACTCCTTCCATAGGAATAGCATTAGACCCAACTTTGGAGGCTCGTAACTCTGGTTCTAGTAGAGATACGGGCATGTCCTTTAAGTTTGTTATAGAGCAATTTGTCCTTCATCTAACCATTTTAAACACTTTGGGCTGCGACAAACAGGGGCCGAGTACTTAAGCAAAACGTAAAGAAACAAACCCCTCCATAGGAAATGCTTTAGACTATATTTTGCAGGCTCGTAACTCTGTTTCTACTAGAGATACGGGGGTGTCCTTTGAGTATGTTATAGCCCAATTTGTCCCCCATCTAACCATACTAAAAACTTTGGGCTGCGACAAACAGGGGCCAAGTAATTAAGCAAAACGTAAACAAACAACCCATCTATAAGAAAAGCATTTGACCCAATTTTGGAGGCTCGTAACACTGGTTCTAGTAGAGATTCGGCGATGTCCTTTGAGTATGTTATAGCCCAATTTGCCCCCCATCTAACCATACTAAAAACTTTGGGCTGCGACAAACAGGGGCCGAGTACTTAAGCAAAACGTAAAGAAACAAACCCCTCCATAGGAAATGCTTTAGACTATACTTTGCAGGCTCGTAACTCTGGTTCTACCAGAGATACGGGGATGTAAATAAAGTGACCTTGACACAAATGTTCGGATAATTATAAAGGTCTTTTCATATCTCAAGCGAATAAAAAAAATAAAAAACTTCGCGGTTTCGAACCTGTGGCCTTCCGGGAGTGAGGCCGATGTGATAACCACTACACTACAGATATGTTACTATGGGTGACCGAGAATACAGGCTGAGTAATTAAGGAAAAAGTAAACAAACAACTCCTTCCATAGGAATAGCATTAGACCCAACTTTGGAGGCTCGTAACTCTGGTTCTAGTAGAGATACGGGCATGTCCTTTAAGTTTGTTATAGAGCAATTTGTCCTTCATCTAACCATTTTAAACACTTTGGGCTGCGACAAACAGGGGCCGAGTACTTAAGCAAAACGTAAAGAAACAAACCCCTCCATAGGAAATGCTTTAGACTATATTTTGCAGGCTCGTAACTCTGTTTCTACTAGAGATACGGGGGTGTCCTTTGAGTATGTTATAGCCCAATTTGTCCCCCATCTAACCATACTAAAAACTTTGGGCTGCGACAAACAGGGGCCAAGTAATTAAGCAAAACGTAAACAAACAACCCATCTATAAGAAAAGCATTTGACCCAATTTTGGAGGCTCGTAACACTGGTTCTAGTAGAGATTCGGCGATGTCCTTTGAGTATGTTATAGCCCAATTTGCCCCCCATCTAACCATACTAAAAACTTTGGGCTGCGACAAACAGGGGCCGAGTACTTAAGCAAAACGTAAAGAAACAAACCCCTCCATAGGAAATGCTTTAGACTATACTTTGCAGGCTCGTAACTCTGGTTCTACCAGAGATACGGGGATGTAAATAAAGTGACCTTGACACAAATGTTCGGATAATTATAAAGGTCTTTTCATATCTCAAGCGAATAAAAAAAATAAAAAACTTCGCGGTTTCGAACCTGTGGCCTTCCGGGAGTGAGGCCGATGTGATAACCATTACACTACAGATATGTTACTATGGGTGACCGAGAATACAGGCTGAGTAATTAAGGAAAAAGTAAACAAACAACTCCTTCCATAGGAATAGCATTAGACCCAACTTTGAAGGCTCGTAACTCTGGTTCTAGTAGAGATACGGGCATGTCCTTTAAGTTTGTTATAGAGCAATTTGTCCTTCATCTAACCATACTAAACACTTTGGGCTGCGACAAACAGGGGCCGAGTACTTAAGCAAAACGTAAAGAAACAAACCCCTCCATAGGAAATGCTTTAGACTATACTTTGCAGGCTCGTAACTCTGTTTCTACTAGAGATACGGGGGTGTCCTTTGAGTATGTTATAGCCCAATTTGTCCCCCATCTAACCATACTAAAAACTTTGGGCTGCGACAAACAGGGGCCAAGTAATTAAGCAAAACGTAAACAAACAACCCATCTATAAGAAAAGCATTTGACCCAATTTTGGAGGCTCGTAACACTGGTTCTAGTAGAGATTCGGCGATGTCCTTTGAGTATGTTATAGCCCAATTTGCCCCCCATCTAACCATACTAAAAACTTTGGGCTGCGACAAACAGGGGCCGAGTACTTAAGCAAAACGTAAAGAAACAAACCCCTCCATAGGAAATGCTTTAGACTATACTTTGCAGGCTCGTAACTCTGGTTCTACCAGAGATACGGGGATGTAAATAAAGTGACCTTGACACAAATGTTCGGATAATTATAAAGGTCTTTTCATATCTCAAGCGAATAAAAAAAATAAAAAACTTCGCGGTTTCGAACCTGTGGCCTTCCGGGAGTGAGGCCGATGTGATAACCACTACACTACAGATATGTTACTATGGGTGACCGAGAATACAGGCTGAGTAATTAAGGAAAAAGTAAACAAACAACTCCTTCCATAGGAATAGCATTAGACCCAACTTTGGAGGCTCGTAACTCTGGTTCTAGTAGAGATACGGGCATGTCCTTTAAGTTTGTTATAGAGCAATTTGTCCTTCATCTAACCATTTTAAACACTTTGGGCTGCGACAAACAGGGGCCGAGTACTTAAGCAAAACGTAAAGAAACAAACCCCTCCATAGGAAATGCTTTAGACTATATTTTGCAGGCTCGTAACTCTGTTTCTACTAGAGATACGGGGGTGTCCTTTGAGTATGTTATAGCCCAATTTGTCCCCCATCTAACCATACTAAAAACTTTGGGCTGCGACAAACAGGGGCCAAGTAATTAAGCAAAACGTAAACAAACAACCCATCTATAAGAAAAGCATTTGACCCAATTTTGGAGGCTCGTAACACTGGTTCTAGTAGAGATTCGGCGATGTCCTTTGAGTATGTTATAGCCCAATTTGCCCCCCATCTAACCATACTAAAAACTTTGGGCTGCGACAAACAGGGGCCGAGTACTTAAGCAAAACGTAAAGAAACAAACCCCTCCATAGGAAATGCTTTAGACTATACTTTGCAGGCTCGTAACTCTGGTTCTACCAGAGATACGGGGATGTAAATAAAGTGACCTTGACACAAATGTTCGGATAATTATAAAGGTCTTTTCATATCTCAAGCGAATAAAAAAAATAAAAAACTTCGCGGTTTCGAACCTGTGGCCTTCCGGGAGTGAGGCCGATGTGATAACCACTACACTACAGATATGTTACTATGGGTGACCGAGAATACAGGCTGAGTAATTAAGGAAAAAGTAAACAAACAACTCCTTCCATAGGAATAGCATTAGACCCAACTTTGGAGGCTCGTAACTCTGGTTCTAGTAGAGATACGGGCATGTCCTTTAAGTTTGTTATAGAGCAATTTGTCCTTCATCTAACCATACTAAACACTTTGGGCTGCGACAAACAGGGGCCGAGTACTTAAGCAAAACGTAAAGAAACAAACCCCTCCATAGGAAATGCTTTAGACTATACTTTGCAGGCTCGTAACTCTGTTTCTACTAGAGATACGGGGGTGTCCTTTGAGTATGTTATAGCCCAATTTGTCCCCCATCTAACCATACTAAAAACTTTGGGCTGCGACAAACAGGGGCCAAGTAATTAAGCAAAACGTAAACAAACAACCCATCTATAAGAAAAGCATTTGACCCAATTTTGGAGGCTCGTAACACTGGTTCTAGTAGAGATTCGGCGATGTCCTTTGAGTATGTTATAGCCCAATTTGCCCCCCATCTAACCATACTAAAAACTTTGGGCTGCGACAAACAGGGGCCGAGTACTTAAGCAAAACGTAAAGAAACAAACCCCTCCATAGGAAATGCTTTAGACTATACTTTGCAGGCTCGTAACTCTGGTTCTACCAGAGATACGGGGATGTAAATAAAGTGACCTTGACACAAATGTTCGGATAATTATAAAGGTCTTTTCATATCTCAAGCGAATAAAAAAATAAAAAACTTCGCGGTTTCGAACCTGTGGCCTTCCGGGAGTGAGGCCGATGTGATAACCACTACACTACAGATATGTTACTATGGGTGACCGAGAATACAGGCTGAGTAATTAAGGAAAAAGTAAACAAACAACTCCTTCCATAGGAATAGCATTAGACCCAACTTTGGAGGCTCGTAACTCTGGTTCTAGTAGAGATACGGGCATGTCCTTTAAGTTTGTTATAGAGCAATTTGTCCTTCATCTAACCATACTAAACACTTTGGGCTGCGACAAACAGGGGCCGAGTACTTAAGCAAAACGTAAAGAAACAAACCCCTCCATAGGAAATGCTTTAGACTATACTTTGCAGGCTCGTAACTCTGTTTCTACTAGAGATACGGGGGTGTCCTTTGAGTATGTTATAGCCCAATTTGTCCCCCATCTAACCATACTAAAAACTTTGGGCTGCGACAAACAGGGGCCAAGTAATTAAGCAAAACGTAAACAAACAACCCATCTATAAGAAAAGCATTTGACCCAATTTTGGAGGCTCGTAACACTGGTTCTAGTAGAGATTCGGCGATGTCCTTTGAGTATGTTATAGCCCAATTTGCCCCCCATCTAACCATACTAAAAACTTTGGGCTGCGACAAACAGGGGCCGAGTACTTAAGCAAAACGTAAAGAAACAAACCCCTCCATAGGAAATGCTTTAGACTATACTTTGCAGGCTCGTAACTCTGGTTCTACCAGAGATACGGGGATGTAAATAAAGTGACCTTGACACAAATGTTCGGATAATTATAAAGGTCTTTTCATATCTCAAGCGAATAAAAAAATAAAAAACTTCGCGGTTTCGAACCTGTGGCCTTCCGGGAGTGAGGCCGATGTGATAACCACTACACTACAGATATGTTACTATGGGTGACCGAGAATACAGGCTGAGTAATTAAGGAAAAAGTAAACAAACAACTCCTTCCATAGGAATAGCATTAGACCCAACTTTGGAGGCTCGTAACTCTGGTTCTAGTAGAGATACGGGCATGTCCTTTAAGTTTGTTATAGAGCAATTTGTCCTTCATCTAACCATACTAAACACTTTGGGCTGCGACAAACAGGGGCCGAGTACTTAAGCAAAACGTAAAGAAACAAACCCCTCCATAGGAAATGCTTTAGACTATACTTTGCAGGCTCGTAACTCTGTTTCTACTAGAGATACGGGGGTGTCCTTTGAGTATGTTATAGCCCAATTTGTCCCCCATCTAACCATACTAAAAACTTTGGGCTGCGACAAACAGGGGCCAAGTAATTAAGCAAAACGTAAACAAACAACCCATCTATAAGAAAAGCATTTGACCCAATTTTGGAGGCTCGTAACACTGGTTCTAGTAGAGATTCGGCGATGTCCTTTGAGTATGTTATAGCCCAATTTGCCCCCCATCTAACCATACTAAAAACTTTGGGCTGCGACAAACAGGGGCCGAGTACTTAAGCAAAACGTAAAGAAACAAACCCCTCCATAGGAAATGCTTTAGACTATACTTTGCAGGCTCGTAACTCTGGTTCTACCAGAGATACGGGGATGTAAATAAAGTGACCTTGACACAAATGTTCGGATAATTATAAAGGTCTTTTCATATCTCAAGCGAATAAAAAAATAAAAAACTTCGCGGTTTCGAACCTGTGGCCTTCCGGGAGTGAGGCCGATGTGATAACCACTACACTACAGATATGTTACTATGGGTGACCGAGAATACAGGCTGAGTAATTAAGGAAAAAGTAAACAAACAACTCCTTCCATAGGAATAGCATTAGACCCAACTTTGGAGGCTCGTAACTCTGGTTCTAGTAGAGATACGGGCATGTCCTTTAAGTTTGTTATAGAGCAATTTGTCCTTCATCTAACCATACTAAACACTTTGGGCTGCGACAAACAGGGGCCGAGTACTTAAGCAAAACGTAAAGAAACAAACCCCTCCATAGGAAATGCTTTAGACTATACTTTGCAGGCTCGTAACTCTGTTTCTACTAGAGATACGGGGGTGTCCTTTGAGTATGTTATAGCCCAATTTGTCCCCCATCTAACCATACTAAAAACTTTGGGCTGCGACAAACAGGGGCCAAGTAATTAAGCAAAACGTAAACAAACAACCCATCTATAAGAAAAGCATTTGACCCAATTTTGGAGGCTCGTAACACTGGTTCTAGTAGAGATTCGGCGATGTCCTTTGAGTATGTTATAGCCCAATTTGCCCCCCATCTAACCATACTAAAAACTTTGGGCTGCGACAAACAGGGGCCGAGTACTTAAGCAAAACGTAAAGAAACAAACCCCTCCATAGGAAATGCTTTAGACTATACTTTGCAGGCTCGTAACTCTGGTTCTACCAGAGATACGGGGATGTAAATAAAGTGACCTTGACACAAATGTTCGGATAATTATAAAGGTCTTTTCATATCTCAAGCGAATAAAAAAATAAAAAACTTCGCGGTTTCGAACCTGTGGCCTTCCGGGAGTGAGGCCGATGTGATAACCACTACACTACAGATATGTTACTATGGGTGACCGAGAATACAGGCTGAGTAATTAAGGAAAAAGTAAACAAACAACTCCTTCCATAGGAATAGCATTAGACCCAACTTTGGAGGCTCGTAACTCTGGTTCTAGTAGAGATACGGGCATGTCCTTTAAGTTTGTTATAGAGCAATTTGTCCTTCATCTAACCATACTAAACACTTTGGGCTGCGACAAACAGGGGCCGAGTACTTAAGCAAAACGTAAAGAAACAAACCCCTCCATAGGAAATGCTTTAGACTATACTTTGCAGGCTCGTAACTCTGTTTCTACTAGAGATACGGGGGTGTCCTTTGAGTATGTTATAGCCCAATTTGTCCCCCATCTAACCATACTAAAAACTTTGGGCTGCGACAAACAGGGGCCAAGTAATTAAGCAAAACGTAAACAAACAACCCATCTATAAGAAAAGCATTTGACCCAATTTTGGAGGCTCGTAACACTGGTTCTAGTAGAGATTCGGCGATGTCCTTTGAGTATGTTATAGAGCAATTTGTCCCCCATCTAACCATACTAAAAACGTAGGGCTACGACAAACATGGGCCAAGTAATTAAGCAAAACGTAAACAAACAACCCATCTATAAGAAAAGCATTTGACCCAATTTTGGAGGCTCGTAACTCTGGTTCTAGTAGAGATACGGCGATGTCCTTTGAGTATGTTATAGCCCAATTTGCCCCCCATCTAACCATACTAAAAACTTTGGGCTGCGAAAAACAAGGGCCGAGTACTTAAGCAAAACGTAAAGAAACAAACCCCTCCATAGGAAATGCTTTAGTATATACTTTGCAGGCTCGTAACTCAGTTTCTACTAGAGATACGGGGGTGCCCTTTGAGTATGTTATAGCCCAATTTGTCCCCCATCTAACCATACTAAAAACTTTGGGCTGCGACAAACAGGGGCCGAGTACTTAAGCAAAACGTAAAGAAACAAACCCCTCCATAGGAAATGCTTTAGACTATACTTTGCAGGCTCGTAACTCTGGTTCTACCAGAGATACGGGGATGTAAATAAAGTGACCTTGACACAAATGTTCGGATAATTATAAAGGTCTTTTCATATCTCAAGCGAATAAAAAAAATAAAAAACTTCGCGGTTTCGAACCTGTGGCCTTCCGGGAGTGAGGCCGATGTGATAACCACTACACTACAGATATGTTACTATGGGTGACCAAGAATACAGGCTGAGTAATTAAGGAAAAAGTAAACAAACAACTCCTTCCATAGGAATAGCATTAGACCCAACTTTGGAGGCTCGTAACTCTGGTTCTAGTAGAGATACGGCGATGTCCTTTGAGTATGTTATAGCCCAATTTGCCCCCCATCTAACCATACTAAAAACTTTGGGCTGCGACAAACAGGGGCCGAGTACTTAAGCAAAACGTAAAGAAACAAACCCCTCCATAGGAAATGCTTTAGACTATACTTTGCAGGCTCGTAACTCTGTTTCTACTAGAGATACGGGGGTGTCCTTTGAGTATGTTATAGCCCAATTTGTCCCCCATCTAACCATACTAAAAACTTTGGGCTGCGACAAACAGGGGCCAAGTAATTAAGCAAAACGTAAACAAACAACCCATCTATAAGAAAAGCATTTGACCCAATTTTGGAGGCTCGTAACACTGGTTCTAGTAGAGATTCGGCGATGTCCTTTGAGTATGTTATAGCCCAATTTGCCCCCCATCTAACCATACTAAAAACTTTGGGCTGCGACAAACAGGGGCCGAGTACTTAAGCAAAACGTAAAGAAACAAACCCCTCCATAGGAAATGCTTTAGACTATACTTTGCAGGCTCGTAACTCTGGTTCTACCAGAGATACGGGGATGTAAATAAAGTGACCTTGACACAAATGTTCGGATAATTATAAAGGTCTTTTCATATCTCAAGCGAATAAAAAAAATAAAAAACTTCGCGGTTTCGAACCTGTGGCCTTCCGGGAGTGAGGCCGATGTGATAACCACTACACTACAGATATGTTACTATGGGTGACCGAGAATACAGGCTGAGTAATTAAGGAAAAAGTAAACAAACAACTCCTTCCATAGGAATAGCATTAGACCCAACTTTGGAGGCTCGTAACTCTGGTTCTAGTAGAGATACGGGCATGTCCTTTAAGTTTGTTATAGAGCAATTTGTCCTTCATCTAACCATTTTAAACACTTTGGGCTGCGACAAACAGGGGCCGAGTACTTAAGCAAAACGTAAAGAAACAAACCCCTCCATAGGAAATGCTTTAGACTATATTTTGCAGGCTCGTAACTCTGTTTCTACTAGAGATACGGGGGTGTCCTTTGAGTATGTTATAGCCCAATTTGTCCCCCATCTAACCATACTAAAAACTTTGGGCTGCGACAAACAGGGGCCAAGTAATTAAGCAAAACGTAAACAAACAACCCATCTATAAGAAAAGCATTTGACCCAATTTTGGAGGCTCGTAACACTGGTTCTAGTAGAGATTCGGCGATGTCCTTTGAGTATGTTATAGAGCAATTTGTCCCCCATCTAACCATACTAAAAACGTAGGGCTACGACAAACATGGGCCAAGTAATTAAGCAAAACGTAAACAAACAACCCATCTATAAGAAAAGCATTTGACCCAATTTTGGAGGCTCGTAACTCTGGTTCTAGTAGAGATACGGCGATGTCCTTTGAGTATGTTATAGCCCAATTTGCCCCCCATCTAACCATACTAAAAACTTTGGGCTGCGAAAAACAAGGGCCGAGTACTTAAGCAAAACGTAAAGAAACAAACCCCTCCATAGGAAATGCTTTAGTATATACTTTGCAGGCTCGTAACTCAGTTTCTACTAGAGATACGGGGGTGCCCTTTGAGTATGTTATAGCCCAATTTGTCCCCCATCTAACCATACTAAAAACTTTGGGCTGCGACAAACAGGGGCCGAGTACTTAAGCAAAACGTAAAGAAACAAACCCCTCCATAGGAAATGCTTTAGACTATACTTTGCAGGCTCGTAACTCTGGTTCTACCAGAGATACGGGGATGTAAATAAAGTGACCTTGACACAAATGTTCGGATAATTATAAAGGTCTTTTCATATCTCAAGCGAATAAAAAAAATAAAAAACTTCGCGGTTTCGAACCTGTGGCCTTCCGGGAGTGAGGCCGATGTGATAACCACTACACTACAGATATGTTACTATGGGTGACCAAGAATACAGGCTGAGTAATTAAGGAAAAAGTAAACAAACAACTCCTTCCATAGGAATAGCATTAGACCCAACTTTGGAGGCTCGTAACTCTGGTTCTAGTAGAGATACGGCGATGTCCTTTGAGTATGTTATAGCCCAATTTGCCCCCCATCTAACCATACTAAAAACTTTGGGCTGCGACAAACAGGGGCCGAGTACTTAAGCAAAACGTAAAGAAACAAACCCCTCCATAGGAAATGCTTTAGACTATACTTTGCAGGCTCGTAACTCTGTTTCTACTAGAGATACGGGGGTGTCCTTTGAGTATGTTATAGCCCAATTTGTCCCCCATCTAACCATACTAAAAACTTTGGGCTGCGACAAACAGGGGCCAAGTAATTAAGCAAAACGTAAACAAACAACCCATCTATAAGAAAAGCATTTGACCCAATTTTGGAGGCTCGTAACACTGGTTCTAGTAGAGATTCGGCGATGTCCTTTGAGTATGTTATAGCCCAATTTGCCCCCCATCTAACCATACTAAAAACTTTGGGCTGCGACAAACAGGGGCCGAGTACTTAAGCAAAACGTAAAGAAACAAACCCCTCCATAGGAAATGCTTTAGACTATACTTTGCAGGCTCGTAACTCTGGTTCTACCAGAGATACGGGGATGTAAATAAAGTGACCTTGACACAAATGTTCGGATAATTATAAAGGTCTTTTCATATCTCAAGCGAATAAAAAAAATAAAAAACTTCGCGGTTTCGAACCTGTGGCCTTCCGGGAGTGAGGCCGATGTGATAACCACTACACTACAGATATGTTACTATGGGTGACCGAGAATACAGGCTGAGTAATTAAGGAAAAAGTAAACAAACAACTCCTTCCATAGGAATAGCATTAGACCCAACTTTGGAGGCTCGTAACTCTGGTTCTAGTAGAGATACGGGCATGTCCTTTAAGTTTGTTATAGAGCAATTTGTCCTTCATCTAACCATTTTAAACACTTTGGGCTGCGACAAACAGGGGCCGAGTACTTAAGCAAAACGTAAAGAAACAAACCCCTCCATAGGAAATGCTTTAGACTATATTTTGCAGGCTCGTAACTCTGTTTCTACTAGAGATACGGGGGTGTCCTTTGAGTATGTTATAGCCCAATTTGTCCCCCATCTAACCATACTAAAAACTTTGGGCTGCGACAAACAGGGGCCAAGTAATTAAGCAAAACGTAAACAAACAACCCATCTATAAGAAAAGCATTTGACCCAATTTTGGAGGCTCGTAACACTGGTTCTAGTAGAGATTCGGCGATGTCCTTTGAGTATGTTATAGAGCAATTTGTCCCCCATCTAACCATACTAAAAACGTAGGGCTACGACAAACATGGGCCAAGTAATTAAGCAAAACGTAAACAAACAACCCATCTATAAGAAAAGCATTTGACCCAATTTTGGAGGCTCGTAACTCTGGTTCTAGTAGAGATACGGCGATGTCCTTTGAGTATGTTATAGCCCAATTTGCCCCCCATCTAACCATACTAAAAACTTTGGGCTGCGAAAAACAAGGGCCGAGTACTTAAGCAAAACGTAAAGAAACAAACCCCTCCATAGGAAATGCTTTAGTATATACTTTGCAGGCTCGTAACTCAGTTTCTACTAGAGATACGGGGGTGCCCTTTGAGTATGTTATAGCCCAATTTGTCCCCCATCTAACCATACTAAAAACTTTGGGCTGCGACAAACAGGGGCCGAGTACTTAAGCAAAACGTAAAGAAACAAACCCCTCCATAGGAAATGCTTTAGACTATACTTTGCAGGCTCGTAACTCTGGTTCTACCAGAGATACGGGGATGTAAATAAAGTGACCTTGACACAAATGTTCGGATAATTATAAAGGTCTTTTCATATCTCAAGCGAATAAAAAAAATAAAAAACTTCGCGGTTTCGAACCTGTGGCCTTCCGGGAGTGAGGCCGATGTGATAACCACTACACTACAGATATGTTACTATGGGTGACCAAGAATACAGGCTGAGTAATTAAGGAAAAAGTAAACAAACAACTCCTTCCATAGGAATAGCATTAGACCCAACTTTGGAGGCTCGTAACTCTGGTTCTAGTAGAGATACGGCGATGTCCTTTGAGTATGTTATAGCCCAATTTGCCCCCCATCTAACCATACTAAAAACTTTGGGCTGCGACAAACAGGGGCCGAGTACTTAAGCAAAACGTAAAGAAACAAACCCCTCCATAGGAAATGCTTTAGACTATACTTTGCAGGCTCGTAACTCTGGTTCTACCAGAGATACGGGGATATAAATAAAGTGACCTTGACACAAATGTTCGGATAATTATAAAGGTCTTTTCATATCTCAAGCGAATAAAAAAAATAAAAAACTTCGCGGTTTCGAACCTGTGGCCTTCCGGGAGTGAGGCCGATGTGATAACCACTACACTACAGATATGTTACTATGGGTGACCGAGAATACAGGCTGAGTAATTAAGGAAAAAGTAAACAAACAACTCCTTCCATAGGAATAGCATTAGACCCAACTTTGGAGGCTCGTAACTCTGGTTCTAGTAGAGATACGGGCATGTCCTTTGAGTATGTTATAGAGCAATTTGTCCCCCATCTAACCATACTAAAAACGTAGGGCTACGACAAATATGGGCCAAGTAATTAAGCAAAACGTAAACAAACAACCCATCTATAAGAAAAGCATTTGACCCAATTTTGGAGGCTCGTAACTCTGGTTCTAGTAGAGATACGGCGATGTCCTTTGAGTATGTTATAGCCCAATTTGCCCCCCATCTAACCATACTAAAAACTTTGGGCTGCGACAAACAGGGGCCGAGTACTTAAGCAAAACGTAAAGAAACAAACCCCTCCATAGGAAATGCTTTAGACTATACTTTGCAGGCTCGTAACTCTGGTTCTACCAGAGATACGGGGATGTAAATAAAGTGACCTTGACACAAATGTTCGGATAAATATAAAGGTCTTTTCATATCTCAAGCGAATAAAAAAAGTAAAAAACTTCTCGGTTTCGAACCTGTGGCCTTCCGGGAGTGAGGCCGATGTGATAACCACTACACTACAGATATGTTACTATGGGTGACCAAGAATACAGTCTGAGTAATTAAGGAAAAAGTAAACAAACAACTCCTTCCATAGGAATAGCATTAGACCCAACTTTGGAGGCTCGTAACTCTGGTTCTATTAGAGATACGGGCATGTCCTTTGAGTATGTTATAGCCCAATTTGCCCCCCATCTAACCATACTAAAAACTTTGGGCTGCGACAAACAGGGGCCGAGTACTTAAGCAAAACGTAAAGAAACAAACCCCTCCATAGGAAATGCTTTAGACTATAATTTGCAGGCTCGTAACTCAGTTTCTACTAGAGATACGGGGGTGCCCTTTGAGTATGTTATAGCCCAATTTGTCCCCCATCTAACCATACTAAAAACTTTGGGCTGCGACAAACAGGGGCCGAGTACTTAAGCAAAACGTAAAGAAACAAACCCCTCCATAGGAAATGCTTTAGACTATACTTTGCAGGCTCGTAACTCTGGTTCTAACAGAGATACTTGGATGTAAATAAAGTGACCTTGACACAAATGTTCGGATAATTATAAAGGTCTTTTCATATCTCAAGCGAATAAAAAAAATAAAAAACTTCGCGGTTTCGAACCTGTGGCCTTCCGGGAGTGAGGCCGATGTGATAACCACTACACTACAGATATGTTACTATGGGTGACCGAGAATACAGGCTGAGTAATTAAGGAAAAAGTAAACAAACAACTCCTTCCATAGGAATAGCATTAGACCCAACTTTGGAGGCTCGTAACTCTGGTTCTAGTAGAGATACGGGCATGTCCTTTGAGTATGTTATAGAGCAATTTGTCCCCCATCTAACCATACTAAAATCGTAGGGCTACGACAAACATGGGCCAAGTAATTAAGCAAAACGTAAACAAACAACCCATCTATAAGAAAAGCATTTGACCCAATTTTGGAGGCTCGTAACTCTGATTCTAGTAGAGATACGGCGATGTCGTTTGAGTATGTTATAGCCCAATTTGCCCCCCATCTAACCATACTAAAAACTTTGGGCTGCGACAAACAGGGGCCGAGTACTTAAGCAAAACGTAAAGAAACAAACCCCTCCGTAGGAAATGCTTTAGACTATAATTTGCAGGCTCATAACTCAGTTTCTACTAGAGATACGGGGGTGCCCTTTGAGTATGTTATAGCCCAATTTGTCCCCCATCTAACCATACTAAAAACTTTGGGCTGCGACAAACAGGGGCCGAGTACTTAAGCAAAACGTAAAGAAACAAACCCCTCCATAGGAAATGCTTTAGACTATACTTTGCAGGCTCGTAACTCTGGTTCTACCAGAGATACGGGGATGTAAATAAAGTGACCTTGACACAAATGTTCGGATAATTATAAAGGTCTTTTCATATCTCAAGCGAATAAAAAAAATAAAAAACTTCGCGGTTTCGAACCTGTGGCCTTCCGGGAGTGAGGCCGATGTGATAACCACTACACTACAGATATGTTACTATGGGTGACCGAGAATACAGGCTGAGTAATTAAGGAAAAAGTAAACAAACAACTCCTTCCATAGGAATAGCATTAGACCCAACTTTGGAGGCTCGTAACTCTGGTTCTAGTAGAGATACGGGCATGTCCTTTGAGTATGTTATAGCCCAATTTGCCCCCCATCTAACCATACTAAAAACTTTGGGCTGCGACAAACAGGGGCCGAGTACTTAAGCAAAACGTAAAGAAACAAACCCCTCCATAGGAAATGCTTTAGACTATAATTTGCAGGCTCGTAACTCAGTTTCTACTAGAGATACGGGGGTGCCCTTTGAGTATGTTATAGCCCAATTTGTCCCCCATCTAACCATACTAAAAACTTTGGGCTGCGACAAACAGGGGCCGAGTACTTAAGCAAAACGTAAAGAAACAAACCCCTCCATAGGAAATGCTTTAGACTATACTTTGCAGGCTCGTAACTCTGGTTCTAACAGAGATACTTGGATGTAAATAAAGTGACCTTGACACAAATGTTCGGATAATTATAAAGGTCTTTTCATATCTCAAGCGAATAAAAAAAATAAAAAACTTCGCGGTTTCGAACCTGTGGCCTTCCGGGAGTGAGGCCGATGTGATAACCACTACACTACAGATATGTTACTATGGGTGACCGAGAATACAGGCTGAGTAATTAAGGAAAAAGTAAACAAACAACTCCTTCCATAGGAATAGCATTAGACCCAACTTTGGAGGCTCGTAACTCTGGTTCTAGTAGAGATACGGGCATGTCCTTTAAGTTTGTTATAGAGCAATTTGTCCTTCATCTAACCATACTAAACACTTTGGGCTGCGACAAACAGGGGCCGAGTACTTAAGCAAAACGTAAAGAAACAAACCCCTCCATAGGAAATGCTTTAGACTATACTTTGCAGGCTCGTAACTCTGTTTCTACTAGAGATACGGGGGTGTCCTTTGAGTATGTTATAGCCCAATTTGTCCCCCATCTAACCATAATAAAAACTTTGGGCTGCGACAAACAGGGGCCAAGTAATTAAGCAAAACGTAAACAAACAACCCATCTATAAGAAAAGCATTTGACCCAATTTTGGAGGCTCGTAACACTGGTTCTAGTAGAGATTCGGCGATGTCCTTTGAGTATGTTATAGCCCAATTTGCCCCCCATCTAACCATACTAAAAACTTTGGGCTGCGACAAACAGGGGCCGAGTACTTAAGCAAAACGTAAAGAAACAAACCCCTCCATAGGAAATGCTTTAGACTATACTTTGCAGGCTCGTAACTCTGGTTCTACCAGAGATACGGGGATGTAAATAAAGTGACCTTGACACAAATGTTCGGATAATTATAAAGGTCTTTTCATATCTCAAGCGAATAAAAAAAATAAAAAACTTCGCGGTTTCGAACCTGTGGCCTTCCGGGAGTGAGGCCGATGTGATAACCACTACACTACAGATATGTTACTATGGGTGACCGAGAATACAGGCTGAGTAATTAAGGAAAAAGTAAACAAACAACTCCTTCCATAGGAATAGCATTAGACCCAACTTTGGAGGCTCGTAACTCTGGTTCTAGTAGAGATACGGGCATGTCCTTTAAGTTTGTTATAGAGCAATTTGTCCTTCATCTAACCATTTTAAACACTTTGGGCTGCGACAAACAGGGGCCGAGTACTTAAGCAAAACGTAAAGAAACAAACCCCTCCATAGGAAATGCTTTAGACTATATTTTGCAGGCTCGTAACTCTGTTTCTACTAGAGATACGGGGGTGTCCTTTGAGTATGTTATAGCCCAATTTGTCCCCCATCTAACCATACTAAAAACTTTGGGCTGCGACAAACAGGGGCCAAGTAATTAAGCAAAACGTAAACAAACAACCCATCTATAAGAAAAGCATTTGACCCAATTTTGGAGGCTCGTAACACTGGTTCTAGTAGAGATTCGGCGATGTCCTTTGAGTATGTTATAGAGCAATTTGTCCCCCATCTAACCATACTAAAAACGTAGGGCTACGACAAATATGGGCCAAGTAATTAAGCAAAACGTAAACAAACAACCCATCTATAAGAAAAGCATTTGACCCAATTTTGGAGGCTCGTAACTCTGGTTCTAGTAGAGATACGGCGATGTCCTTTGAGTATGTTATAGCCCAATTTGCCCCCCATCTAACCATACTAAAAACTTTGGGCTGCGACAAACAGGGGCCGAGTACTTAAGCAAAACGTAAAGAAACAAACCCCTCCATAGGAAATGCTTTAGACTATACTTTGCAGGCTCGTAACTCTGGTTCTACCAGAGATACGGGGATGTAAATAAAGTGACCTTGACACAAATGTTCGGATAAATATAAAGGTCTTTTCATATCTCAAGCGAATAAAAAAAGTAAAAAACTTCTCGGTTTCGAACCTGTGGCCTTCCGGGAGTGAGGCCGATGTGATAACCACTACACTACAGATATGTTACTATGGGTGACCAAGAATACAGTCTGAGTAATTAAGGAAAAAGTAAACAAACAACTCCTTCCATAGGAATAGCATTAGACCCAACTTTGGAGGCTCGTAACTCTGGTTCTATTAGAGATACGGGCATGTCCTTTGAGTATGTTATAGCCCAATTTGCCCCCCATCTAACCATACTAAAAACTTTGGGCTGCGACAAACAGGGGCCGAGTACTTAAGCAAAACGTAAAGAAACAAACCCCTCCATAGGAAATGCTTTAGACTATAATTTGCAGGCTCGTAACTCAGTTTCTACTAGAGATACGGGGGTGCCCTTTGAGTATGTTATAGCCCAATTTGTCCCCCATCTAACCATACTAAAAACTTTGGGCTGCGACAAACAGGGGCCGAGTACTTAAGCAAAACGTAAAGAAACAAACCCCTCCATAGGAAATGCTTTAGACTATACTTTGCAGGCTCGTAACTCTGGTTCTAACAGAGATACTTGGATGTAAATAAAGTGACCTTGACACAAATGTTCGGATAATTATAAAGGTCTTTTCATATCTCAAGCGAATAAAAAAAATAAAAAACTTCGCGGTTTCGAACCTGTGGCCTTCCGGGAGTGAGGCCGATGTGATAACCACTACACTACAGATATGTTACTATGGGTGACCGAGAATACAGGCTGAGTAATTAAGGAAAAAGTAAACAAACAACTCCTTCCATAGGAATAGCATTAGACCCAACTTTGGAGGCTCGTAACTCTGGTTCTAGTAGAGATACGGGCATGTCCTTTGAGTATGTTATAGAGCAATTTGTCCCCCATCTAACCATACTAAAATCGTAGGGCTACGACAAACATGGGCCAAGTAATTAAGCAAAACGTAAACAAACAACCCATCTATAAGAAAAGCATTTGACCCAATTTTGGAGGCTCGTAACTCTGATTCTAGTAGAGATACGGCGATGTCGTTTGAGTATGTTATAGCCCAATTTGCCCCCCATCTAACCATACTAAAAACTTTGGGCTGCGACAAACAGGGGCCGAGTACTTAAGCAAAACGTAAAGAAACAAACCCCTCCGTAGGAAATGCTTTAGACTATAATTTGCAGGCTCATAACTCAGTTTCTACTAGAGATACGGGGGTGCCCTTTGAGTATGTTATAGCCCAATTTGTCCCCCATCTAACCATACTAAAAACTTTGGGCTGCGACAAACAGGGGCCGAGTACTTAAGCAAAACGTAAAGAAACAAACCCCTCCATAGGAAATGCTTTAGACTATACTTTGCAGGCTCGTAACTCTGGTTCTACCAGAGATACGGGGATGTAAATAAAGTGACCTTGACACAAATGTTCGGATAATTATAAAGGTCTTTTCATATCTCAAGCGAATAAAAAAAATAAAAAACTTCGCGGTTTCGAACCTGTGGCCTTCCGGGAGTGAGGCCGATGTGATAACCACTACACTACAGATATGTTACTATGGGTGACCGAGAATACAGGCTGAGTAATTAAGGAAAAAGTAAACAAACAACTCCTTCCATAGGAATAGCATTAGACCCAACTTTGGAGGCTCGTAACTCTGGTTCTAGTAGAGATACGGGCATGTCCTTTGAGTATGTTATAGCCCAATTTGCCCCCCATCTAACCATACTAAAAACTTTGGGCTGCGACAAACAGGGGCCGAGTACTTAAGCAAAACGTAAAGAAACAAACCCCTCCATAGGAAATGCTTTAGACTATAATTTGCAGGCTCGTAACTCAGTTTCTACTAGAGATACGGGGGTGCCCTTTGAGTATGTTATAGCCCAATTTGTCCCCCATCTAACCATACTAAAAACTTTGGGCTGCGACAAACAGGGGCCGAGTACTTAAGCAAAACGTAAAGAAACAAACCCCTCCATAGGAAATGCTTTAGACTATACTTTGCAGGCTCGTAACTCTGGTTCTAACAGAGATACTTGGATGTAAATAAAGTGACCTTGACACAAATGTTCGGATAATTATAAAGGTCTTTTCATATCTCAAGCGAATAAAAAAAATAAAAAACTTCGCGGTTTCGAACCTGTGGCCTTCCGGGAGTGAGGCCGATGTGATAACCACTACACTACAGATATGTTACTATGGGTGACCGAGAATACAGGCTGAGTAATTAAGGAAAAAGTAAACAAACAACTCCTTCCATAGGAATAGCATTAGACCCAACTTTGGAGGCTCGTAACTCTGGTTCTAGTAGAGATACGGGCATGTCCTTTGAGTATGTTATAGAGCAATTTGTCCCCCATCTAACCATACTAAAATCGTAGGGCTACGACAAACATGGGCCAAGTAATTAAGCAAAACGTAAACAAACAACCCATCTATAAGAAAAGCATTTGACCCAATTTTGGAGGCTCGTAACTCAGTTTCTACTAGAGATACGGGGGTGCCCTTTGAGTATGTTATAGCCCAATTTGTCCCCCATCTAACCATACTAAAAACTTTGGGCTGCGACAAACAGGGGCCGAGTACTTAAGCAAAACGTAAAGAAACAAACCCCTCCATAGGAAATGCTTTAGACTATACTTTGCAGGCTCGTAACTCTGGTTCTAACAGAGATACTTGGATGTAAATAAAGTGACCTTGACACAAATGTTCGGATAATTATAAAGGTCTTTTCATATCTCAAGCGAATAAAAAAAATAAAAAACTTCGCGGTTTCGAACCTGTGGCCTTCCGGGAGTGAGGCCGATGTGATAACCACTACACTACAGATATGTTACTATGGGTGACCGAGAATACAGTCTGAGTAATTAAGGAAAAAGTAAACAAACAACTCGTTTCATAGGAATAGCATTAGACCCAACTTTGGAGGCTCGTAACTCTGGTTCTACCAGAGATACGGAGATGTAAATAATGTGACCTTGACACAAATGTTCGGATAATTATAAAGGTCTTTACATATCTCAAGCGAAAAAAAACTTCGCGGTTTCGAACCTGTAGCCTTCCGGGAGTGAGGCGGATGTGATAACCACTACACTACAGATATGTTACTATGGGTGACCAAGAATACAGGCTGAGTAATTAAGGAAAAAGTAAACAAACAACTCCTTCCATAGGAATAGCATTAGACCCAACTTTGGAGGCTCGTAACTCTGGTTTTAGTAGAGATACGGGAATGTCCTTTGAGTATGTTATAGGGCAATTTGTCCCCCATCTAACCATACTAAAAACGTAGGGCTACGACAAACATGGGCCAAGTAATTAAGCAAAACGTAAACAAACAACCCATCTATAAGAAAAGCATTTGACCCAATTTTGGAGGCTCGTAACTCTGGTTCTAGTAGGGATACGGCGATGTCCTTTGAGTATGTTATAGCTCAATTTGCCCCCCATCTAACCATACTAAAAACTTTAAGCTGCGACAAACAGGGGTCGAGTACCTAAGCAAAACGTAAAGAAACAAACCCCTCCATAGGAAATGCATTAGACTAAATTTTGGAGGCTCGTAACTCTGGTTCTACCAGAGATACGGGGATGTAAATAAAGTGACCTTGACACAAATGTTCGGATAATTATAAAGGTCTTTTCATATCTCAAGCGAATAAAAAAAATAAAAAACTTCGCGGTTTCGAACCTGTGGCCTTCCGGGAGTGAGGCCGATGTGATAACCACTACACTACAGATATGTTACTAAGGGTGACCGAGAAAACAGTCTGAGTAATTAAGGAAAAAGTTAACAAACAACTCCTTTCATAGGAATAGCATTAGACCCAACTTTGGAGGCTCGTAACTCTGGTTCTACCAGAGATACGGAGATGTAAATAATGTGACCTTGACACAAATGTTCGGATAATTATAAAGGTCTTTACATATCTCAAGCGAAAAAAAACTTCGCGGTTTCGAACCTGTAGCCTTTCGGGAGTGAGGCGGATGTGATAACCACTACACTACAGATATGTTACTATGGGTGACCAAGAATACAGGCTGAGTAATTAAGGAAAAAGTAAACAAACAACTCCTTCCATAGGAATAGCATTAGACCCAACTTTGGAGGCTCGTAACTCTGGTTCTAGTAGAGATACGGGCATGTCCTTAGATTATGTTATAGAGCAATTTGTCCCCCATCTAACCATACTAAAAACTTTGGGCTGCGACAAGCAGGGGCCGAGTACTTAAGCAAAACGTAAAGAAACAAACCCCTCCATAGGAAATGCTTTAGACTATACTTTGCAGGCTCGTAACTCTGTTTCTACTAGAGATACGGGGATGTCCTTTGAGTACGTTATAGCCAAATTTATCCCCCACCTAACCATACTAAAAACTTTGGGCTGCGACAAACAGGGGCCGAGTACTTAAGCAAAACGTAAAGAAACGAACCCCTCCATAGGAAATGCATTAGACTAAATTTTGGAGGCTCGTAACTCTGGTTCTACCAGAGATACGGGGATGTAAATAAAGTGACCTTGACACAAATGTTCGGATAATTATAAAGGTCTTTTCATATCTCAAGCGAATAAAAAAATATAAAACTTCGCGGTTTCGAACCTGTGGCCTTCCGGGAGTGAGGCCGATGTGATAACCACTACACTACAGATATGTTACTATGGGTGACCGAGAATACAGGCTGAGTAATTAAGGAAAAAGTAAACAAACAATTCCTTCCATAGGAATAGCATTAGACCCAACTTTGGAGGCTCGTAACTCTGGTTCTAGTAGAGATACGGGCATGTCCTTAGATTATGTTATAGAGCAATTTGTCCCCCATCTAACCATACTAAAAACGTAGGGCTACGACAAACATGGGCCAAGTAATTAAGCAAAACGTAAACAAACAACCCATCTATAAGAAAAGCATTTGACCCAATTTTGGAGGCTCGTAACTCTGGTTCTAGTAGAGATACGGCGATGTCCTTTGAGTATGTTATAGCTCAATTTGCCCCCCATCTAACCATACTAAAAACTTTGGGCTGCGACAAACATGGGCAAGTAATTAAGCAAAACGTAAACAAACAACCCATCTATAAGAAAAGCATTTGACCCAATTTTGGAGGCTCGTAACTCTGGTTCTAGTAGAGATACGGCGATGTCCTTTGAGTATGTTATAGCTTAATTTGCCCCCCATCTAACCATACTAAAAACTTTGGGCTGCGACAAACATGGGCCAAGTAATTAAGCAAAACGTAAACAAACAACCCATCTATAAGAAAAGCATTTGACCCAATTTTGGAGGCTCGTAACTCTGGTTCGAGTAGAGATACGGCGATGTCCTTTGAGTATGTTATAGCCCAATTTGCCCCCATCTAAACATACTAAAAACTTTGGGCTGCGACAAACAGGGGCAAGTAATTAAGCAAAACGTAAACAAACAACCCATCTATAAGAAAAGCATTTGACCCAATTTTGGAGGCTCGTAACTCTGGTTCTAGTAGAGATACGGCGATGTCCTTTGAGTATGTTATAGCTCAATTTGCCCCCCATCTAACCATACTAAAAACTTTGGGCTACGACAAACATGGGCCAAGTAATTAAGCAAAACGTAAACAAACAACCCATCTATAAGAAAAGCATTTGACCCAATTTTGGAGGCTCGTAACTCTGGTTCTAGTAGAGATACGGCGATATCCTTTGAGTATGTTATAGCTCAATTTGCCCCCATCTAACCATACTAAAAACTTTGGGCTGCGACAAACATGGGCAAGTAATTAAGCAAAATGTAAACAAACAACCCATCTATAAGAAAAGCATTTGACCCAATTTTGGAGGCTCGTAACTCTGGTTCTAGTAGAGATACGGCGATGTCCTTTGAGTATGTTATAGCTCAATTTGCCCCCCATCTAACCATACTAAAAACTTTGGGCTGCGACAAACATGGGCCAAGTAATTAAGCAAAACGTAAACAAACCACCCATCTATAAGAAAAGCATTTGACCCAATTTTGGAGGCTCGTAACTCTGGTTCTAGTAGAGATACGGCGATGTCCTTTGAGTATGTTATAGCTCAATTTGCCCCCCATCTAACCATACTAAAAACATTAGGCTGCGACAAACAGGGGCCGAGTACCTAAGCAAAACGTAAAGAAACAAACCCCTCCATAGGAAATGCATTAGACTAAATTTTGGAGGCTCGTAACTCTGGTTCTACCAGAGATACGGGGATGTAAATAAAGTGACCTTGACACAAATGTTCGGATAATTATAAAGGTCTTTTCATATCTCAAGCGAATAAAAAAAATAAAAAACTTCGCGGTTTCGAACCTGTGGCCTTCCGGGAGTGAGGCCGATGTGATAACCACTACACTACAGATATGTTACTATGGGTGACCGAGAATACAGTCTGAGTAATTAAGGAAAAAGTAAACAAACAACTCCTTTCATAGGAATAGCATTAGACCCAACTTTGGAGGCTCGTAACTCTGGTTCTACCAGAGATAAGGAGATGTAAATAATGTGACCTTGACACAAATGTTCGGATAATTATAAAGGTCTTTACATATCTCAAGCGAAAAAAAAACTTCGCGGTTTCGAACCTGTGGCCTTCCGGGAGTGAGGCGGATGTGATAACCACTACACTACAGATATGTTACTATGGGTGACCAAGAATACAGGCTGAGTAATTAAGGAAAAAGTAAACAAACAACTCCTTCCATAGGAATAGCATTAGACCCAACTTTGGAGGCTCGTTACTCTGGTTCTAGTAGAGATACGGCGATGTCCTTTGAGTATGTTATAGCTCAATTTGCCCCCCATCTAACCATACTAAAAACTTTGGGCTACGACAAACATGGGCCAAGTAATTAAGCAAAACGTAAACAAACAACCCATCTATAAGAAAAGCATTTGACCCAATTTGGGAGGCTCGTAACTCTGGTTCTAGTAGAGATACGGCGATGTCCTTTGAGTATGTTATAGCTCAATTTGCCCCCCATCTAACCATACTAAAAACTTTGGGCTGCGACAAACATGGGCAAGTAATTAAGCAAAATGTAAACAAACAACCCATCTATAAGAAAAGCATTTGACCCAATTTTGGAGGCTCGTAACTCTGGTTCTAGTAGAGATACGGCGATGTCCTTTGAGTATGTTATAGCTCAATTTGCCCCCCATCTAACCATACTAAAAACTTTGGGCTACGACAAACATGGGCCAAGTAATTAAGCAAAACGTAAACAAACAACCCATCTATAAGAAAAGCATTTGACCCAATTTTGGAGGCTCGTAACTCTGGTTCTAGTAGAGATACGGCGATGTCCTTTGAGTATGTTATAGCTCAATTTGCCCCCCATCTAACCATACTAAAAACTTTGGGCTGCGACAAACATGGGCAAGTAATTAAGCAAAATGTAAACAAACAACCCATCTATAAGAAAAGCATTTGACCCAATTTTGGAGGCTCGTAACTCTGGTTCTAGTAGAGATACGGCGATGTCCTTTGAGTATGTTATAGCTCAATTTGCCCCCCATCTAACCATACTAAAAACTTTGGGCTGCGACAAACATGGGCCAAGTAATTAAGCAAAACGTAAACAAACCACCCATCTATAAGAAAAGCATTTGACCCAATTTTGGAGGCTCGTAACTCTGGTTCTAGTAGAGATACGGCGATGTCCTTTGAGTATGTTATAGCTCAATTTGCCCCCTCATCTAACCATACTAAAAACTTTGGGCTGCGACAAACATGGGCCAAGTAATTAAGCAAAACGTAAACAAACAACCCATCTATAAGAAAAGCATTTGACCCAATTTTGGAGGATCGTAACTCTGGTTCTAGTAGAGATACGGCGATGTCCTTTGAGTATGTTATAGCCCAATTTGCCCCTATCTAAACATACTAAAAACTTTGGGCTGCGCCAAACAGGGGCCGAGTACTTAAGCAAAACGTAAAGAAACGAACCCCTCCATAGGAAATGCATTAGACTAAATTTTGGAGGCTCGTAACTCTGGTTCTACCAGAGATACGGGGATGTAAATAAAGTGACCTTGACATAAATGTTCGGATAATTATAAAGTTCTTTTCATATCTCAAGCGAATAAAAAAAATAAAAAACTTCGTTGTTTCGAACCTGTGGCCTTCCGGGAGTGAGGCCGATGTGATAGCCACTACACTACAGATATGTTACTATGGGTGACCGAGAATACAGGCTGAGTAATTAAGGAAAAAGTAAACAAACAACTCCTTCCATAGGAATAGCATTAGACCCAACTTTGGAGGCTCGTAACTCTGGTTCTAGTAGAGATACGGGCATGTCCTTTGAGTATAATATAGAGCAATTTGTCCCCCATCTAACCATACTAAAAACGTAGGGCTACGACAAACATGGGCCAAGTAATTAAGCAAAACATAAACAAACAACCCATCTATAAGAAAAGCATTTGACCCAATTTTGGAGGCTCGTAACTCTGGTTCTAGTAGAGATACGGCGATGTCCTTTGAGTATGTTATAGTTCAATTTGCCCCCCATCTAACCATACTAAAAACTTTGGGCTGCAACAAACAGGGGCCGAGTACCTAAGCAAAACGTAAAGAAACAAACCCCTCCATAGGAAATGCTTTAGACTATACTTTGCAGGCTCGTAACTCTGTTTCTACTAGAGATACGGGGGTGTCCTTTGAGTATGTTATAGTCCAATTTGTCCCCCATCCTACTATACCAAAGGTTTGGGGTTGCGTCAAACAGGGGCCGAGAAATTAAGCGAAATTTTCAAAAACATGCCATAGAAATAGCGTCACACCCAACTTTAGAGTCTGGTAACTCTGGTTCTACTAGACATAGGGGGATGTCCTTTGGGTATGTTATGGTCCAATTCGTCCCCCATCCAACCATACTAAGACCATAGGGCTACGACAAACAGTGGCCGAGGTATTAAGCAAAATGTTCGTCAACGTATGGTATGGTCTCACTTATTGTTATTATGTTACTTATGATTTTAACACTGAACTTTGTAGCAACATAACTCTCGTTCTATTAGAGATACGGGGATCTCCTTTGGATATGTTATAGTACTCTTTGCTCCCCATACAAGGATACTTTAAACTTGGGGCTACCTCAATATCGTCGTCAACTTATTTTTCGTCTCACTTATTGTTAGAAGGTTACTTTTGATTTTTGAAAATAAACTTCGCAGGCTCGTAACTCTGTTTCTACTAGAGATACGGGGATGTCCTTTGAGTATGTTATAGTCCAATTTGTCCCCCATCCTACTATCCCAAGAGTTGGGGTTGCGTCAAACAGGGGCCGAGAAATTAAGCGAAATTTTCAAAAACATGCCATAGAAATAGCGTCACACCCAACTTTAGAGTCTGGTAACTCTGGTTCTACTAGACACAGGGGGATGTCCTTTGGGTATGTTATGGTCCAATTCGTCCCCCATCCAACCATACTAAGACCATAGGGCTACGACAAACAGGGGCCGAGGTATTAAGCAAAATGTTCGTCAACGTATGGTATGGTCTCACTTATTGTTATTATGTTACTTATGATTTTAACACTGAACTTTGTAGGCTCATAACTCTCGTTCTATTAGAGATACGGGGATCTCCTTTGGATATGTTATAGTACTCTTTGCTCCCCATACAAGGATACTTTAAACTTGGGGCTACCTCAATATCGTCGTCAACTTATGTTTCGTCTCACTTATTGTTAGAAGGTTACTTTTGATTTTTGAAAATAAACTTTGCAGGCTCGTAACTCAGTTTCTACTAGAGATACGGGGTGTCCTTTGAGTATGTTATAGCCCAATTTGTCCCCCATCTAACCATACTAAAAACTTTGGGCTGCGACAAACAGGGGCCGAGTACTTAAGCAAAACGTAAAGAAACGAACCCCTCCATAGGAAATGCATTAGACTAAATTTTGGTAGAACCAGAGTTACGGGGATGTAAATTAAGTGACCTTGACACAAATGTTCGGATAATTATAAAGGTCTTTACATATCTCAAGCGAAAAAAAAAAACTTCGCGGTTTCGAACCTGTGGCCTTCCGGGAGTGAGGCCGATGTGATAACCACTACACTACAGATATGTTACTATGGGTGACCGAGAATACAGGCCGAGTAATTAAGGAAAAAGTAAACAAACAACTCCTTCCATAGGAATAGCATTAGACCCAACTTTGGAGACTCGTAACTCTGGTTCTAGTAGAGATACGGGCATGTCCTTTGAGTATGTTATAGAGCAATTTGTCCCCCATCTAAACATACTAAAAACGTAGGGCTACGACAAACATGGGCCAAGTAATTAAGCAAAACGTAAACAAAAAACCCCTCTATAAGAAAAGCATTTGACCCAATTTTGGAGGCTCGTAACTCTGGTTCTAGTAGAGATACGGCGATGTCCTTTGAGTATGTTATAGCCCAATTTGCCCCCCATCTAACCATACTAAAAACTTTGGGCTGCGACAAACAGGGGCCGAGTACTTAAGCAAAACGTAAAGAAACAAACCCCTCCATAGGAAATGCTTTAGACTATACTTTGCAGGCTCGTAACTCTGGTTCTAGTAGAGATACGGCGATGTCCTTTGAGTATGTTATAGCCCAATTTGCCCCCCATCTAACCATACTAAAAACTTTGGGCTGCGACAAACAGGGGCCGAGTACTTAAGCAAAACGTAAAGAAACGAACCCCTCCATAGGAAATGCATTAGACTAAATTTTGGAGGCCCGTAACTCTGGTTCTACCAGAGATACGGGGATGTAAATAATGTGACCATGACACAAATGTTCGGATAATTATAAAGGTCTTTACATATCTCAAGCGAAAAAAAAACTTCGCGGTTTCGAACCTGTGGCCTTCCGGGAGTGATTCGGATGTGATAACCACTACACTACAGATATGTTACTATGGGTGACCGAGAATACAGGCCGAGTAATTAAGGAAAAAGTAAACAAACAACTCCTTCCATAGGAATAGCATTAGACCCAATTTTGGAGGCTCGTAACTCTGTTTCTAATAGATATACGGAGATGTCCTTTGAGTATGTTATAGCCCAATTTGTCCCCCATCTAACCATACTAAAAACTTTGGGCTGCGACAAACAGGGTCCGAGTACTTAAGCAAAACGTAAAGGAACGAACCCCTCCATAGGAAATGCATTAGACTAAATTATGGAGGCTCGTAACTCTGGTTCTACCAGAGATACGGGGATGTAAATAAAGTGACCTTGACACAAATGTTCGGATAATTATAAAGGTCTTTTCATATCTCAAGCGAATAAAAAAATATAAAACTTCGCGGTTTCGAACCTGTGGCCTTCCGGGAGTGAGGCCGATGTGATAACCACTACACTACAGATATGTTACTATGGGTGACCGAGAATACAGGCTGAGTAATTAAGGAAAAAGTAAACAAACAATTCCTTCCATAGGAATAGCATTAGACCCAACTTTGGAGGCTCGTAACTCTGGTTCTAGTAGAGATACGGGCATGTCCTTAGATTATGTTATAGAGCAATTTGTCCCCCATCTAACCATACTAAAAACGTAGGGCTACGACAAACATGGGCCAAGTAATTAAGCAAAACGTAAACAAACAACCCATCTATAAGAAAAGCATTTGACCCAATTTTGGAGGCTCGTAACTCTGGTTCTAGTAGAGATACGGCGATGTCCTTTGAGTATGTTATAGCTCAATTTGCCCCCCATCTAACCATACTAAAAACTTTGGGCTGCGACAAACATGGGCAAGTAATTAAGCAAAACGTAAACAAACAACCCATCTATAAGAAAAGCATTTGACCCAATTTTGGAGGCTCGTAACTCTGGTTCTAGTAGAGATACGGCGATGTCCTTTGAGTATGTTATAGCTTAATTTGCCCCCCATCTAACCATACTAAAAACTTTGGGCTGCGACAAACATGGGCCAAGTAATTAAGCAAAACGTAAACAAACAACCCATCTATAAGAAAAGCATTTGACCCAATTTTGGAGGCTCGTAACTCTGGTTCTAGTAGAGATACGGCGATGTCCTTTGAGTATGTTATAGCCCAATTTGCCCCCATCTAAACATACTAAAAACTTTGGGCTGCGACAAACAGGGGCCGAGTACTTAAGCAAAACGTAAAGAAACAAACCCCTCCATAGGAAATGCTTTAGACTATATTTTGCAGGCTCGTAACTCTGTTTCTACTAGAGATACGGGGATGTCCTTTGAGTATGTTATAGTCCAATTTGTCCCCCATCCTACTATCCCAAAGGTTTGGGGTTGCGTCAAACAGGGGCCGAGAAATTAAGCGAAATTTTCAAAAACATGCCATAGAAATAGCGTCACACCCAACTTTAGAGTCTGGTAACTCTGGTTCTACTAGACATAGGGGGATGTCCTTTGGGTATGTTATGGTCCAATTCGTCCCCCATCCAACTATACTAAAACCATAGGGCTACGACAAACAGGGGCCGAGGTATTAAGCAAAATGTTCGTCAACGTATGGTATGGTCTCACTTATTGTTATTATGTTACTTATGATTTTAACACTGAACTTTGTAGGGTCATAACTCTCGTTCTATTAGAGATACGGGGATCTCCTTTGGATATGTTATAGTACTCTTTGCTCCCCATACAAGGATACTTTAAACTTGGGGCTACCTCAATATCGTCGTCAACTTATTTTTCGTCTCACTTATTGTTAGAAGGTTACTTTTGATTTTTGAAAATAAACTTTGCAGGCTCGTAACTCTGTTTTTACTAGAGATACGGGGGTGTCCTTTGAGTATGTTATAGCCCAATTTATCCCCCATCTAACCATACTAAAAACTTTGGGCTGCGACAAACAGGGGCCGAGTACTTAAGCAAAACGTAAAGAAACGAACCCCTCCATAGGAAATGCATTAGACTAAATTTTGGAGGCTCGTAACTCTGGTTCTACCAGAGATACGGGGATGTAAATAAAGTGACCTTGACACAAATGTTCGGATAATTATAAAGGTCTTTTCATATCTCAAGCGAATAAAAAAAATAAAAAACTTCGCGGTTTCAAACCTGTGGCCTTCCGGGAGTGAGGCCGATGTGATAACCACTACACTACAGATATGTTACTATGGGTGACCGAGAATACAGTCTGAGTAATTAAGGAAAAAGTAAACAAACAACTCCTTTCATAGGAATAGCATTAGACCCAACTTTGGAGGCTCGTAACTCTGGTTCTACCAGAGATACGGAGATGTAAATAATGTGACCTTGACACAAATGTTCGGATAATTATAAAGGTCTTTACATATCTCAAGCGAAAAAAAAACTTCGCGGTTTCGAACCTGTGGCCTTCCGGGAGTGAGGCGGATGTGATAACCACTACACTACAGATATGTTACTATGGGTGACCAAGAATACAGGCTGAGTAATTAAGGAAAAAGTAAACAAACAACTCCTTCCATAGGAATAGCATTAGACCCAACTTTGGAGGCTCGTTACTCTGGTTCTAGTAGAGATACGGCGATGTCCTTTGAGTATGTTATAGCTCAATTTGCCCCCCATCTAACCATACTAAAAACTTTGGGCTACGACAAACATGGGCCAAGTAATTAAGCA
Source organism: Phalangium opilio (assembly GCF_054372755.1). NCBI lineage: Eukaryota > Metazoa > Arthropoda > Arachnida > Opiliones > Phalangiidae > Phalangium > Phalangium opilio. Next base: position 5,777,313 of record NW_028324166.1, read on the forward strand.
AAACGTAAACAAACAACCCATCTATAAGAAAAGCATTTGACCCAATTTTGGAGGCTCGTAACTCTGGTTCTAGTAGAGATACGGCGATGTCCTTTGAGTATGTTATAGCTCAATTTGCCCCCCCCATCTAACCATACTAAAAACTTTGGGCTGCGACAAACATGGGCCAAGTAATTAAGCAAAACGTAAACAAACAACCCATCTATAAGAAAAGCATTTGACCCAATTTTGGAGGCTCGTAACTCTGGTTCTAGTAGAGATACGGCGATGTCCTTTGAGTATGTTATAGCCCAATTTGCCCCCATCTAAACATACTAAAAACTTTGGGCTGCGACAAACAGGGGCCGAGTACTTAAGCAAAACGTAAAGAAACAAACCCCTCCATAGGAAATGCTTTAGACTATATTTTGCAGGCTCGTAACTCTGTTTCTACTAGAGATACGGGGATGTCCTTTGAGTATGTTATAGTCCAATTTGTCCCCCATCCTACTATACCAAAGGTTTGGGGTTGCGTCAAACAGGGGCCGAGAAATTAAGCGAAATTTTCAAAAACATGCCATAGAAATAGCGTCACACCCAAATTTAGAGTCTGGTAACTCTGGTTCTACTAAACATAGGGGGATGTCCTTTGGGTATGTTATGGTCCAATTCGTCCCCCATCCAACCATACTAAAACCATAGGGCTACGACAAACAGGGGCCGAGGTATTAAGCAAAATGTTCGTCAACGTATGGTATGGTCTCACTTATTGTTATTATGTTACTTATGATTTTAACACTGAACTTTGTAGCAACATAACTCTCGTTCTATTAGAGATACGGGGATCTCCTTTGGATATGTTATAGTACTCTTTGCTCCCCATACAAGGATACTTTAAACTTGGGGCTACCTCAATATCGTCGTCAACTTATTTTTCGTCTCACTTATTGTTAGAAGGTTACTTTTGATTTTTGAAAATAAACTTCGCAGGCTCGTAACTCTGTTTCTACTAGAGATACGGGGATGTCCTTTGAGTATGTTATAGTCCAATTTGTCCCCCATCCTACTATCCCAAGAGTTGGGGTTGCGTCAAACAGGGGCCGAGAAATTAAGCGAAATTTTCAAAAACATGCCATAGAAATAGCGTCACACCCAACTTTAGAGTCTGGTAACTCTGGTTCTACTAGACACAGGGGGATGTCCTTTGGGTATGTTATGGTCCAATTCGTCCCCCATCCAACCATACTAAGACCATAGGGCTACGACAAACAGAGGCCGAGGTATTAAGCAAAATGTTCGTCAACGTATGGTATGGTCTCACTTATTGTTATTATGTTACTTATGATTTTAACACTGAACTTTGTAGGGTCATAACTCTCGTTCTATTAGAGATACGGGGATCTCCTTTGGATATGTTATAGTACTCTTTGCTCCCCATACAAGGATACTTTAAACTTGGGGCTACCTCAATATCGTCGTCAACTTATTTTTCGTCTCACTTATTGTTAGAAGGTTACTTTTGATTTTTGAAAATAAACTTTGCAGGCTCGTAACTCTGTTTTTACTAGAGATACGGGGGTGTCCTTTGAGTATGTTATAGCCCAATTTATCCCCCATCTAACCATACTAAAAACTTTGGGCTGCGCCAAACAGGGGCCGAGTACTTAAGCAAAACGTAAAGAAACGAACCCCTCCATAGGAAATGCATTAGACTAAATTTTGGAGATACGGGGATGTAAATAAAGTGACCTTGACATAAATGTTCGGATAATTATAAAGTTCTTTTCATATCTCAAGCGAATAAAAAAAATAAAAAACTTCGCTGTTTCGAACCTGTGGCCTTCCGGGAGTGAGGCCGATGTGATAGCCACTACACTACAGATATGTTACTATGGGTGACCGAGAATACAGGCTGAGTAATTAAGGAAAAAGTAAACAAACAACTCCTTCCATAGGAATAGCATTAGACCCAACTTTGGAGGCTCGTAACTCTGGTTCTATTAGAGATACGGGCATGTCCTTTGAGTATAATATAGAGCAATTTGTCCCCCATCTAACCATACTAAAAACGTAGGGCTACGACAAACATGGGCCAAGTAATTAAGCAAAACATAAACAAACAACCCATCTATAAGAAAAGCATTTGACCCAATTTTGGAGGCTCGTAACTCTGGTTCTAGTAGAGATACGGCGATGTCCTTTGAGTATGTTATAGCTCAATTTGCCCCCCATCTAACCATACTAAAAACTTTAGGCTGCGACAAACAGGGGCCGAGTACCTAAGCAAAACGTAAAGAAACAAACCCCTCCATAGGAAATGCATTAGACTAAATTTTGGAGGCTCGTAACTCTGGTTCTACCAGAGATACGGGGATGTAAATAAAGTGACCTTGACACAAATGTTCGGATAATTATAAAGGTCTTTTCATATCTCAAGCGAATAAAAAAAATAAAAAACTTCGCGGTTTCGAACCTGTGGCCTTCCGGGAGTGAGGCCGATGTGATAACCACTACACTACAGATATGTTACTATGGGTGACCGAGAATACAGTCTGAGTATTTAAGGAAAAAGTAAACAAACAACTCCTTTCATAGGAATAGCATTAGACCCAACTTTGGAGGCTCGTAACTCTGGTTCTACCAGAGATACGGAGATGTAAATAATGTGACCTTGACACAAATGTTCGGATAATTATAAAGGTCTTTACATATCTCAAGCGAAAAAAAAACTTCGCGGTTTCGAACCTGTGGCCTTCCGGGAGTGAGGCGGATGTGATAACCACTACACTACAGATATGTTACTATGGGTGACCAAGAATACAGGCTGAGTAATTAAGGAAAAAGTAAACAAACAACTCCTTCCATAGGAATAGCATTAGACCCAACTTTGGAGGCTCGTTACTCTGGTTCTAGTAGAGATACGGCGATGTCCTTTGAGTATGTTATAGCTCAATTTGCCCCCCATCTAACCATACTAAAAACTTTGGGCTGCGACAAACATGGGCCAAGTAATTAAGCAAAACGTAAACAAACAAACCATCTATAAGAAAAGCATTTGACCCAATTTTGGAGGCTCGTAACTCTGGTTCTAGTAGAGATACGGCGATGTCCTTTGAGTATGTTATAGCTCAATTTGCCCCCCATCTAACCATACTAAAAACTTTGGGCTGCGACAAACATGGGCCAAGTAATTAAGCAAAACGTAAACAAACAACCCATCTATAAGAAAAGCATTTGACCCAATTTTGGAGGCTCGTAACTCTGGTTCTAGTAGAGATACGGCGATGTCCTTTGAGTATGTTATAGTTCAATTTGCCCCCCATCTAACCATACTAAAAACTTTGGGCTGCAACAAACAGGGGCCGAGTACCTAAGCAAAACGTAAAGAAACAAACCCCTCCATAGGAAATGCTTTAGACTATACTTTGCAGGCTCGTAACTCTGTTTCTACTAGAGATACGGGGATGTCCTTTGAGTATGTTATAGTCCAATTTGTCCCCCATCCTACTATACCAAAGGTTTGGGGTTGCGTCAAACAGGGGCCGAGAAATTAAGCGAAATTTTCAAAAACATGCCATAGAAATAGCGTCACACCCAACTTTAGAGTCTGGTAACTCTGGTTCTACTAGACATGGGGGGATGTCCTTTGGGTATGTTATGGTCCAATTCGTCCCCCATCCAACCATACTAAGACCATAGGGCTACGACAAACAGGGGCCGAGGTATTAAGCAAAATGTTCGTCAACGTATGGTATGGTCTCACTTATTGTTATTATGTTACTTATGATTTTAACACTGAACTTTGTAGGCTCATAACTCTCGTTCTATTAGAGATACGGGGATCTCCTTTGGATATGTTATAGTACTCTTTGCTCCCCATACAAGGATACTTTAAACTTGGGGCTACCTCAATATCGTCTTCAACTTATTTTTCGTCTCTCTTATTGTTAGAAGGTTACTTTTGATTTTTGAAAATAAACTTTGCAGGCTCGTAACTCTGTTTCTACTAGAGATACGGAGATGTCCTTTGAGTATGTTATAGCTCAATTTGCCCCCCATCTAACCATACTAAAAACTTTGGGCTGCGACAAACAGGGGCCGAGTACCTAAACAAAACGTAAAGAAACAAACCCCTCCATAGGAAATGCTTTAGACTATACTTTGCAGGCTCGTAACTCTGTTTCTACTAGAGATACGGGGGTGTCCTTTGAGTATGTTATAGTCCAATTTGTCCCCCATCCTACTATACCAAAGGTTTGGGGTTGCGTCAAACAGGGGCCGAGAAATTAAGCGAAATTTTCAAAAACATGCCATAGAAATAGCGTCACACCCAACTTTAGAGTCTGGTAACTCTGGTTCTACTAGACATAGGGGGATGTCCTTTGGGTATGTTATGGTCCAATTCGTCCCCCATCCAACCATACTAAGACCATAGGGCTACGACAAACAGTGGCCGAGGTATTAAGCAAAATGTTCGTCAACGTATGGTATGGTCTCACTTATTGTTATTATGTTACTTATGATTTTAACACTGAACTTTGTAGCAACATAACTCTCGTTCTATTAGAGATACGGGGATCTCCTTTGGATATGTTATAGTACTCTTTGCTCCCCATACTTTAAACTTGGGGCTGCCTCAATATCGTCGTCAACTTATTTTTCGTCTCACTTATTGTTAGAAGGTTACTTTTGATTTTTGAAAATAAACTTCGCAGGCTCGTAACTCTGTTTCTACTAGAGATACGGGGATGTCCTTTGAGTATGTTATAGTCCAATTTGTCCCCCATCCTATTATCCCAAGAGTTGGGGTTGCGTCAAACAGGGGCCGAGAAATTAAGCGAAATTTTCAAAAACATGCCATAGAAATAGCGTCACACCCAACTTTAGAGTCTGGTAACTCTGGTTCTACTAGACACAGGGGGATGTCCTTTGGGTATGTTATAGTCCAATTCGTCCCCCATCCAACCATACTAAGACCATAGGGCTACGACAAACAGGGGCCGAGGTATTAAGCAAAATGTTCGTCAACGTATGGTATGGTCTCACTTATTGTTATTATGTTACTTATGATTTTAACACTGAACTTTGTAGGCTCATAACTCTCGTTCTATTAGAGATACGGGGATCTCCTTTGGATATGTTATAGTACTCTTTGCTCCCCATACAAGGATACTTTAAACTTGGGGCTACCTCAATATCGTCGTCAACTTATGTTTCGTCTCACTTATTGTTAGAAGGTTACTTTTGATTTTTGAAAATAAACTTTGCAGGCTCGTAACTCAGTTTCTACTAGAGATACGGGGTGTCCTTTGAGTATGTTATAGCCCAATTTGTCCCCCATCTAACCATACTAAAAACTTTGGGCTGCGACAAACAGGGGCCGAGTACTTAAGCAAAACGTAAAGAAACGAACCCCTCCATAGGAAATGCATTAGACTAAATTTTGGTAGAACCAGAGTTACGGGGATGTAAATTAAGTGACCTTGACACAAATGTTCGGATAATTATAAAGGTCTTTACATATCTCAAGCGAAAAAAAAAACTTCGCGGTTTCGAACCTGTGGCCTTCCGGGAGTGAGGCCGATGTGATAACCACTACACTACAGATATGTTACTATGGGTGACCGAGAATACAGGCCGAGTAATTAAGGAAAAAGTAAACAAACAACTCCTTCCATAGGAATAGCATTAGACCCAACTTTGGAGACTCGTAACTCTGGTTCTAGTAGAGATACGGGCATGTCCTTTGAGTATGTTATAGAGCAATTTGTCCCCCATCTAAACATACTAAAAACGTAGAGCTACGACAAACATGGACCAAGTAATTAAGCAAAACGTAAACAAAAAACCCCTCTATAAGAAAAGCATTTGACCCAATTTTGGAGGCTCGTAACTCTGGTTCTAGTAGAGATACGGCAATGTCCTTTGAGTATGTTATAGCCCAATTTGCCCCCCATCTAACCATACTAAAAACTTTGGGCTGCGACAAACAGGGGCCGAGTACTTAAGCAAAACGTAAAGAAACGAACCCCTCAATAGGAAATGCATTAGACTAAATTTTGGAGGCTCGTAACTCTGGTTCTACCAGAGATACGGGGATGTAAATAATGTGACCTTGACACAAATGTTCGGATAATTATAAAGGTCTTTACATATCTTAAGCGAAAAAAAAAAAACTTCGCGGTTTCGAACCTGTGGCCTTCCGGGAGTGAGGCGGATGTGATAACCACTACACTACAGATATGTTACTATGGGTGACCGAGAATACAGGCCGAGTAATTAAGGAAAAAGTAAACAAACAACTCCTTCCATAGGAATAGCATTAGACCCAACTTTGGAGGCTCGTAACTCTGGTTCTAGTAGAGATACGGGAATGTCCTTTGAGTATGTTATAGAGCAATTTGTCCCCCATCTAAACATACTAAAAACGTAGGGCTACGACAAACATGGGCCAAGTAATTAAGCAAAACGTAAAAAAAAACCCCTCTATAAGAAAAGCATTTGACCCAATTTTGGAGGCTCGTAACTCTGGTTCTAGTAGAGATACGGCGATGTCCTTTGAGTATGTTATAGCCCAATTTGCCCCCCATCTAACTATACTAAAAACTTTGGGCTGCGACAATTAGGGGCCGAGTACTTAAGCAAAACGTAAAGAAACGAACCCCTACATAAGAAATGCATTAGACTAAATTTTGGAGGCTCGTAACTCTGGTTCTACTAGACATACGGGGATGTAAATAATGTGACCTTGACACAAATGTTCGGATAATTATAAAGGTCTTTACATATCTCAAGCGAAAAAAAAACTTGGCGGTTTCGAACCTGTGGCCTTCCGGGAGTGAGGCGGATGTGATAACCACTACACTACAGATATGTTACTATGGGTGACCGAGAATACAGGCCGAGTAATTAAGGAAAAAGTAAACAAACAACTCCTTCCATAGGAATAGCATTAGACCCAACTTTGGAGGCTCATAACTCTGGTTCTAGTAGAGATACGGGCATGTCCTTTGAGTATGCTATAGAGCAATTTGTCCCCCATCTAAACATACTAAAAACGTAGGGCTACGACAAACATGGGCCAAGTAATTAAGCAAAACGTAAACAAAAAACCCCTCTATAAGAAAAGCATTTGACCCAATTTTGGAGGCTCGTAACTCTGGTTCTAGTAGAGATACGGCGATGTCCTTTGAGTATGTTATAGCCCAATTTGCCCCCCATCTAACTATACTAAAAACTTTGGGCTGCGACAATTAGGGGCCGAGTACTTAAGCAAAACGTAAAGAAACGAACCCCTACATAAGAAATGCATTAGACTAAATTTTGGAGGCTCGTAACTCTGGTTCTACTAGACATACGGGGATGTAAATAATGTGACCTTGACACAAATGTTCGGATAATTATAAAGGTCTTTACATATCTCAAGCGAAAAAAAAACTTGGCGGTTTCGAACCTGTGGCCTTCCGGGAGTGAGGCGGATGTGATAACCACTACACTACAGATATGTTACTATGGGTGACCGAGAATACAGGCCGAGTAATTAAGGAAAAAGTAAACAAACAACTCCTTCCATAGGAATAGCATTAGACCCAACTTTGGAGGCTCGTAACTCTGGTTCTAGTAGAGATACGGGCATGTCCTTTGAGTATGCTATAGAGCAATTTGTCCCCCATCTAAACATACTAAAAACGTAGGGCTACGACAAACATGGGCCAAGTAATTAAGCAAAACGTAAACAAAAAACCCCTCTATAAGAAAAGCATTTGACCCAATTTTGGAGGCTCGTAACTCTGGTTCTAGTAGAGATACGGCGATGTCCTTTGAGTATGTTATAGCCCAATTTGCCCCCCATCTAACTATACTAAAAACTTTGGGCTGCGACAATTAGGGGCCGAGTACTTAAGCAAAACGTAAAGAAACGAACCCCTACATAAGAAATGCATTAGACTAAATTTTGGAGGCTCGTAACTCTGGTTCTACTAGACATACGGGGATGTAAATAATGTGACCTTGACACAAATGTTCGGATAATTATAAAGGTCTTTACATATCTCAAGCGAAAAAAAACTTGGCGGTTTCGAACCTGTGGCCTTCCGGGAGTGAGGCGGATGTGATAACCACTACACTACAGATATGTTACTATGGGTGACCGAGAATACAGGCCGAGTAATTAAGGAAAAAGTAAACAAACAACTCCTTCCATAGGAATAGCATTAGACCCAACTTTGGAGGCTCGTAACTCTGGTTCTAGTAGAGATACGGTCATGTCCTTTGAGTATGCTATAGAGTAATTTGTCCCCCATCTAAACATACTAAAAACGTAGGGCTACGACAAACATGGGCCAAGTAATTAAGCAAAACGTAAACAAAAAACCCCTCTATAAGAAAAGCATTTGACCCAATTTTGGAGGCTCGTAACTCTGGTTCTAGTAGAGATACGGCGATGTCCTTTGAGTATGTTATAGCCCAATTTGCCCCCCATCTAACCATACTAAAAACTTTGGGCTGCGACAAACAGGGGCCGAGTACTTAAGCAAAACGTAAAGAAACAAACCCCTCCATAGGAAATGCTTTAGACTATACTTTGCAGGCTCGTAACTCTGGTTCTAGTAGAGATACGGCGATGTCCTTTGAGTATTTTATAGCCCAATTTGTCCCCCATCTAACCATACTAAAAACTTTGGGCTGCGACAAACAGGGTCCGAGTACTTAAGCAAAACGCAAAGAAACGAACCCCTCCATAGGAAATGCATTAGACTAAATTTTGGGGGCCCGTAACTCTGGTTCTACCAGAGATACGGGGATGTAAATAATGTGACCTTGACACAAATGTTCGGATAATTTTAAAGGTCTTTACATATCTCAAGCGAAAAAAAAACTTCGCGGTTTCGAACCTGTGGCCTTCCGGGAGTGATTCGGATGTGATAACCACTACACTACAGATATGTTACTATGGGTGACCGAGAATACAGGCCGAGTAATTAAGGAAAAAGTAAACAAACAACTCCTTCCATAGGAATAGCATTAGACCCAATTTTGGAGGCTCGTAACTCTGTTTCTAATAGATATACGGCGATGTCCTTTGAGTATGTTATAGCCCAATTTGTCCCCCATCTAACCATACTAAAAACTTTGGGCTGCGACAAACAGGGTCCGAGTACTTAAGCAAAACGTAAAGAAACGAACCCCTCCATAGGAAATGCATTAGACTATACTTTGCAGGCTCGTAACTCTGTATCTACTAGAGATACGGGGATGTAAATAATGTGACCTTGACACAAATGTTCGGATAATTATAAAGGTCTTTACATATCTTAAGCGAAAAAAAAAACTTCGCGGTTTCGAACCTGTGGCCTTCCGGGAGTGAGGCGGATGTGATAACCACTACACTACAGATATGTTACTATGGGTGACCGAGAATACAGGCCGAGTAATTAAGGAAAAGGTAAACAAACAACTCCTTCCATAGGAATAGCATTAGACCCAACTTTGAAGGCTCGTAACTCTGGTTCTAGTAGAGATACGGGCATGTCCTTTGAGTATAATATAGAGCAATTTGTCCCCCATCTAACCATACTAAAAACGTAGAGCTACGACAAACATGGACCAAGTAATTAAGCAAAACGTAAACAAAAAACCCCTCTATAAGAAAAGCATTTGACCCAATTTTGGAGGCTCGTAACTCTGGTTCTAGTAGAGATACGGCGATGTCCTTTGAGTATGTTATAGCCCAATTTGCCCTTCATCTAACCATACTAAAAACTTTGGGCTGCGACAAAACGGGGCCGAGTACTTAAGCAAAACGTAAAGAAACGAACCCCTCCATTGGAAATGCATTAGACTATACTTTGCAGGCTCGTAACTCTGTATCTACTAGAGATACGGGGATGTCCTTTGAGTATGTTATAGAGCAATTTGTCCCCCATCTAAACATACTAAAAACGTAGGGCTACGACAAACATGGGCCAAGTAATTAAGCAAAACGTAAACAAAAAACCCCTCTATAAGAAAAGCATTTGACCCAATTTTGGAGGCTCGTAACTCTGGTTCTAGTAGAGATACGGCGATGTCCTTTGAGTATGTTATAGCCCAATTTGCCCCCCATCTAACCATACTAAAAACTTTGGGCTGCGACAAACAGGGGCCGAGTACTTAAGCAAAACGTAAAGAAACAAACCCCTCCATAGGAAATGCTTTAGACTATACTTTGCAGGCTCGTAACTCTGGTTCTAGTAGAGATACGGCGATGTCCTTTGAGTATTTTATAGCCCAATTTGTCCCCCATCTAACCATACTAAAAACTTTGGGCTGCGACAAACAGGGTCCGAGTACTTAAGCAAAACGCAAAGAAACGAACCCCTCCATAGGAAATGCATTAGACTAAATTTTGGGGGCCCGTAACTCTGGTTCTACCAGAGATACGGGGATGTAAATAATGTGACCTTGACACAAATGTTCGGATAATTTTAAAGGTCTTTACATATCTCAAGCGAAAAAAAAACTTCGCGGTTTCGAACCTGTGGCCTTCCGGGAGTGATTCGGATGTGATAACCACTACACTACAGATATGTTACTATGGGTGACCGAGAATACAGGCCGAGTAATTAAGGAAAAAGTAAACAAACAACTCCTTCCATAGGAATAGCATTAGACCCAATTTTGGAGGCTCGTAACTCTGTTTCTAATAGATATACGGCGATGTCCTTTGAGTATGTTATAGCCCAATTTGTCCCCCATCTAACCATACTAAAAACTTTGGGCTGCGACAAACAGGGTCCGAGTACTTAAGCAAAACGTAAAGAAACGAACCCCTCCATAGGAAATGCATTAGACTATACTTTGCAGGCTCGTAACTCTGTATCTACTAGAGATACGGGGATGTAAATAATGTGACCTTGACACAAATGTTCGGATAATTATAAAGGTCTTTACATATCTTAAGCGAAAAAAAAAACTTCGCGGTTTCGAACCTGTGGCCTTCCGGGAGTGAGGCGGATGTGATAACCACTACACTACAGATATGTTACTATGGGTGACCGAGAATACAGGCCGAGTAATTAAGGAAAAGGTAAACAAACAACTCCTTCCATAGGAATAGCATTAGACCCAACTTTGAAGGCTCGTAACTCTGGTTCTAGTAGAGATACGGGCATGTCCTTTGAGTATAATATAGAGCAATTTGTCCCCCATCTAACCATACTAAAAACGTAGAGCTACGACAAACATGGACCAAGTAATTAAGCAAAACGTAAACAAAAAACCCCTCTATAAGAAAAGCATTTGACCCAATTTTGGAGGCTCGTAACTCTGGTTCTAGTAGAGATACGGCGATGTCCTTTGAGTATGTTATAGCCCAATTTGCCCTTCATCTAACCATTCTAAAAACTTTGGGCTGCGACAAACAGGGGCCGAGTACTTAAGCAAAACGTAAAGAAACGAACCCCTCCATTGGAAATGCATTAGACTATACTTTGCAGGCTCGTAACTCTGTATCTACTAGAGATACGGGGATGTCCTTTGAGTATGTTATAGAGCAATTTGTCCCCCATCTAAACATACTAAAAACGTAGGGCTACGACAAACATGGGCCAAGTAATTAAGCAAAACGTAAACAAAAAACCCCTCTATAAGAAAAGCATTTGACCCAATTTTGGAGGCTCGTAACTCTGGTTCTAGTAGAGATACGGCGATGTCCTTTGAGTATGTTATAGCCCAATTTGCCCCCCATCTAACCATACTAAAAACTTTGGGCTGCGACAAACAGGGGCCGAGTACTTAAGCAAAACGTAAAGAAACAAACCCCTCCATAGGAAATGCTTTAGACTATACTTTGCAGGCTCGTAACTCTGGTTCTAGTAGAGATACGGCGATGTCCTTTGAGTATTTTATAGCCCAATTTGTCCCCCATCTAACCATACTAAAAACTTTGGGCTGCGACAAACAGGGTCCGAGTACTTAAGCAAAACGCAAAGAAACGAACCCCTCCATAGGAAATGCATTAGACTAAATTTTGGGGGCCCGTAACTCTGGTTCTACCAGAGATACGGGGATGTAAATAATGTGACCTTGACACAAATGTTCGGATAATTTTAAAGGTCTTTACATATCTCAAGCGAAAAAAAAACTTCGCGGTTTCGAACCTGTGGCCTTCCGGGAGTGATTCGGATGTGATAACCACTACACTACAGATATGTTACTATGGGTGACCGAGAATACAGGCCGAGTAATTAAGGAAAAAGTAAACAAACAACTCCTTCCATAGGAATAGCATTAGACCCAATTTTGGAGGCTCGTAACTCTGTTTCTAATAGATATACGGCGATGTCCTTTGAGTATGTTATAGCCCAATTTGTCCCCCATCTAACCATACTAAAAACTTTGGGCTGCGACAAACAGGGTCCGAGTACTTAAGCAAAACGTAAAGAAACGAACCCCTCCATAGGAAATGCATTAGACTATACTTTGCAGGCTCGTAACTCTGTATCTACTAGAGATACGGGGATGTAAATAATGTGACCTTGACACAAATGTTCGGATAATTATAAAGGTCTTTACATATCTTAAGCGAAAAAAAAAACTTCGCGGTTTCGAACCTGTGGCCTTCCGGGAGTGAGGCGGATGTGATAACCACTACACTACAGATATGTTACTATGGGTGACCGAGAATACAGGCCGAGTAATTAAGGAAAAGGTAAACAAACAACTCCTTCCATAGGAATAGCATTAGACCCAACTTTGAAGGCTCGTAACTCTGGTTCTAGTAGAGATACGGGCATGTCCTTTGAGTATAATATAGAGCAATTTGTCCCCCATCTAACCATACTAAAAACGTAGAGCTACGACAAACATGGACCAAGTAATTAAGCAAAACGTAAACAAAAAACCCCTCTATAAGAAAAGCATTTGACCCAATTTTGGAGGCTCGTAACTCTGGTTCTAGTAGAGATACGGCGATGTCCTTTGAGTATGTTATAGCCCAATTTGCCCTTCATCTAACCATACTAAAAACTTTGGGCTGCGACAAACAGGGGCCGAGTACTTAAGCAAAACGTAAAGAAACGAACCCCTCCATTGGAAATGCATTAGACTATACTTTGCAGGCTCGTAACTCTGTATCTACTAGAGATACGGGGATGTCCTTTGAGTATGTTATAGAGCAATTTGTCCCCCATCTAAACATACTAAAAACGTAGGGCTACGACAAACATGGGCCAAGTAATTAAGCAAAACGTAAACAAAAAACCCCTCTATAAGAAAAGCATTTGACCCAATTTTGGAGGCTCGTAACTCTGGTTCTAGTAGAGATACGGCGATGTCCTTTGAGTATGTTATAGCCCAATTTGCCCCCCATCTAACCATACTAAAAACTTTGGGCTGCGACAAACAGGGGCCGAGTACTTAAGCAAAACGTAAAGAAACAAACCCCTCCATAGGAAATGCTTTAGACTATACTTTGCAGGCTCGTAACTCTGGTTCTAGTAGAGATACGGCGATGTCCTTTGAGTATTTTATAGCCCAATTTGTCCCCCATCTAACCATACTAAAAACTTTGGGCTGCGACAAACAGGGTCCGAGTACTTAAGCAAAACGCAAAGAAACGAACCCCTCCATAGGAAATGCATTAGACTAAATTTTGGGGGCCCGTAACTCTGGTTCTACCAGAGATACGGGGATGTAAATAATGTGACCTTGACACAAATGTTCGGATAATTTTAAAGGTCTTTACATATCTCAAGCGAAAAAAAAACTTCGCGGTTTCGAACCTGTGGCCTTCCGGGAGTGATTCGGATGTGATAACCACTACACTACAGATATGTTACTATGGGTGACCGAGAATACAGGCCGAGTAATTAAGGAAAAAGTAAACAAACAACTCCTTCCATAGGAATAGCATTAGACCCAATTTTGGAGGCTCGTAACTCTGTTTCTAATAGATATACGGCGATGTCCTTTGAGTATGTTATAGCCCAATTTGTCCCCCATCTAACCATACTAAAAACTTTGGGCTGCGACAAACAGGGTCCGAGTACTTAAGCAAAACGTAAAGAAACGAACCCCTCCATAGGAAATGCATTAGACTATACTTTGCAGGCTCGTAACTCTGTATCTACTAGAGATACGGGGATGTAAATAATGTGACCTTGACACAAATGTTCGGATAATTATAAAGGTCTTTACATATCTTAAGCGAAAAAAAAAACTTCGCGGTTTCGAACCTGTGGCCTTCCGGGAGTGAGGCGGATGTGATAACCACTACACTACAGATATGTTACTATGGGTGACCGAGAATACAGGCCGAGTAATTAAGGAAAAGGTAAACAAACAACTCCTTCCATAGGAATAGCATTAGACCCAACTTTGAAGGCTCGTAACTCTGGTTCTAGTAGAGATACGGGCATGTCCTTTGAGTATAATATAGAGCAATTTGTCCCCCATCTAACCATACTAAAAACGTAGAGCTACGACAAACATGGACCAAGTAATTAAGCAAAACGTAAACAAAAAACCCCTCTATAAGAAAAGCATTTGACCCAATTTTGGAGGCTCGTAACTCTGGTTCTAGTAGAGATACGGCGATGTCCTTTGAGTATGTTATAGCCCAATTTGCCCTTCATCTAACCATACTAAAAACTTTGGGCTGCGACAAACAGGGGCCGAGTACTTAAGCAAAACGTAAAGAAACGAACCCCTCCATTGGAAATGCATTAGACTATACTTTGCAGGCTCGTAACTCTGTATCTACTAGAGATACGGGGATGTCCTTTGAGTATGTTATAGAGCAATTTGTCCCCCATCTAAACATACTAAAAACGTAGGGCTACGACAAACATGGGCCAAGTAATTAAGCAAAACGTAAACAAAAAACCCCTCTATAAGAAAAGCATTTGACCCAATTTTGGAGGCTCGTAACTCTGGTTCTAGTAGAGATACGGCGATGTCCTTTGAGTATGTTATAGCCCAATTTGCCCCCCATCTAACCATACTAAAAACTTTGGGCTGCGACAAACAGGGGCCGAGTACTTAAGCAAAACGTAAAGAAACAAACCCCTCCATAGGAAATGCTTTAGACTATACTTTGCAGGCTCGTAACTCTGGTTCTAGTAGAGATACGGCGATGTCCTTTGAGTATTTTATAGCCCAATTTGTCCCCCATCTAACCATACTAAAAACTTTGGGCTGCGACAAACAGGGTCCGAGTACTTAAGCAAAACGCAAAGAAACGAACCCCTCCATAGGAAATGCATTAGACTAAATTTTGGGGGCCCGTAACTCTGGTTCTACCAGAGATACGGGGATGTAAATAATGTGACCTTGACACAAATGTTCGGATAATTTTAAAGGTCTTTACATATCTCAAGCGAAAAAAAAACTTCGCGGTTTCGAACCTGTGGCCTTCCGGGAGTGATTCGGATGTGATAACCACTACACTACAGATATGTTACTATGGGTGACCGAGAATACAGGCCGAGTAATTAAGGAAAAAGTAAACAAACAACTCCTTCCATAGGAATAGCATTAGACCCAATTTTGGAGGCTCGTAACTCTGTTTCTAATAGATATACGGCGATGTCCTTTGAGTATGTTATAGCCCAATTTGTCCCCCATCTAACCATACTAAAAACTTTGGGCTGCGACAAACAGGGTCCGAGTACTTAAGCAAAACGTAAAGAAACGAACCCCTCCATAGGAAATGCATTAGACTATACTTTGCAGGCTCGTAACTCTGTATCTACTAGAGATACGGGGATGTAAATAATGTGACCTTGACACAAATGTTCGGATAATTATAAAGGTCTTTACATATCTTAAGCGAAAAAAAAAACTTCGCGGTTTCGAACCTGTGGCCTTCCGGGAGTGAGGCGGATGTGATAACCACTACACTACAGATATGTTACTATGGGTGACCGAGAATACAGGCCGAGTAATTAAGGAAAAGGTAAACAAACAACTCCTTCCATAGGAATAGCATTAGACCCAACTTTGAAGGCTCGTAACTCTGGTTCTAGTAGAGATACGGGCATGTCCTTTGAGTATAATATAGAGCAATTTGTCCCCCATCTAACCATACTAAAAACGTAGAGCTACGACAAACATGGACCAAGTAATTAAGCAAAACGTAAACAAAAAACCCCTCTATAAGAAAAGCATTTGACCCAATTTTGGAGGCTCGTAACTCTGGTTCTAGTAGAGATACGGCGATGTCCTTTGAGTATGTTATAGCCCAATTTGCCCTTCATCTAACCATACTAAAAACTTTGGGCTGCGACAAACAGGGGCCGAGTACTTAAGCAAAACGTAAAGAAACGAACCCCTCCATTGGAAATGCATTAGACTATACTTTGCAGGCTCGTAACTCTGTATCTACTAGAGATACGGGGATGTCCTTTGAGTATGTTATAGAGCAATTTGTCCCCCATCTAAACATACTAAAAACGTAGGGCTACGACAAACATGGGCCAAGTAATTAAGCAAAACGTAAACAAAAAACCCCTCTATAAGAAAAGCATTTGACCCAATTTTGGAGGCTCGTAACTCTGGTTCTAGTAGAGATACGGCAATGTCCTTTGAGTATGTTATAGCCCAATTTGCCCCCCATCTAACCATACTAAAAACTTTGGGCTGCGACAAACAGGGGCCGAGTACTTAAGCAAAACGTAAAGAAACGAACCCCTCCATAGGAAATGCATTAGACTAAATTTTGGAGGCTCGTAACTCTGGTTCTACCAGAGATACGGGGATGTAAATAATGTGACCTTGACACAAATGTTCGGATAATTATAAAGGTCTTTACATATCTTAAGCGAAAAAAAAAAACTTCGCGGTTTCGAACCTGTGGCCTTCCGGGAGTGAGGCGGATGTGATAACCACTACACTACAGATATGTTACTATGGGTGACCGAGAATACAGGCCGAGTAATTAAGGAAAAAGTAAACAAACAACTCCTTCCATAGGAATAGCATTAGACCCAACTTTGGAGGCTCGTAACTCTGGTTCTAGTAGAGATACGGGCATGTCCTTTGAGTATGCTATAGAGCAATTTGTCCCCCATCTAAACATACTAAAAACGTAGGGCTACGACAAACATGGGCCAAGAAATTAAGCAAAACGTAAACAAAAAACCCCTCTATAAGAAAAGCATTTGACCCAATTTTGGAGGCTCGTAACTCTGGTTCTAGTAGAGATACGGTGATGTCCTTTGAGTATGTTATAGCCCAATTTGCCCCCCCATCTAACTATACTAAAAACTTTGGGCTGCGACAAACAGGGGCCGAGTACTTAAGCAAAACGTAAAGAAATGAACCCCTACATAAGAAATGCATTAGACTAAATTTTGGAGGCTCGTAACTCTGGTTCTACTAGACATACGGGGATGTAAATAATGTGACCTTGACACAAATGTTCGGATAATTATAAAGGTCTTTACATATCTCAAGCGAAAAAAAACTTAGCGGTTTCGAACCTGTGGCCTTCCGGGAGTGAGGCGGATGTGATAACCACTACACTACAGATATGTTACTATGGGTGACCGAGAATACAGGCCGAGTAATTAAGGAAAAAGTAAACAAACAACTCCTTCCATAGGAATAGCATTAGACCCAACTTTGGAGGCTCGTAACTCTGGTTCTAGTAGAGATACGGGCATGTCCTTTGAGTATGCTATAGAGCAATTTGTCCCCCATCTAAACATACTAAAAACGTAGGGCTACGACAAACATGGGCCAAGTAATTAAGCAAAACGTAAACAAAAAACCCCTCTATAAGAAAAGCATTTGACCCAATTTTGGAGGCTCGTAACTCTGGTTCTAGTAGAGATACGGCGATGTCCTTTGAGTATGTTATAGCCCAATTTGCCCCCCATCTAACTATACTAAAAACTTTGGGCTGCGACAAACAGGGGCCGAGTACTTAAGCAAAACGTAAAGAAATGAACCCCTACATAAGAAATGCATTAGACTAAATTTTGGAGGCTCGTAACTCTGGTTCTACTAGACATACGGGGATGTAAATAATGTGACCTTGACACAAATGTTCGGATAATTATAAAGGTCTTTACATATCTCAAGCGAAAAAAAACTTGGCGGTTTCGAACCTGTGGCCTTCCGGGAGTGAGGCGGATGTGATAACCACTACACTACAGATATGTTACTATGGGTGACCGAGAATACAGGCCGAGTAATTAAGGAAAAAGTAAACAAACAACTCCTTCCATAGGAATAGCATTAGACCCAACTTTGGAGGCTCGTAACTCTGGTTCTAGTAGAGATACGGGCATGTCCTTTGAGTATGCTATAGAGCAATTTGTCCCCCATCTAAACATACTAAAAACGTAGGGCTACGACAAACATGGGCCAAGTAATTAAGCAAAACGTAAACAAAAAACCCCTCTATAAGAAAAGCATTTGACCCAATTTTGGAGGCTCGTAACTCTGGTTCTAGTAGAGATACGGCGATGTCCTTTGAGTATGTTATAGCCCAATTTGCCCCCCCATCTAACTATACTAAAAACTTTGGGCTGCGACAAACAGGGGCCGAGTACTTAAGCAAAACGTAAAGAAACGAACCCCTCCATAGGAAATGCATTAGACTAAATTTTGGAGGCTCGTAACTCTGGTTCTACCAGAGATACGGGGATGTAAATAATGTGACCTTGACACAAATGTTCGGATAATTATAAAGGTCTTTACATATCTTAAGCGAAAAAAAAAAAAACTTCGCGGTTTCGAACCTGTGGCCTTCCGGGAGTGAGGCGGATGTGATAACCACTACACTACAGATATGTTACTATGGGTGACCGAGAATACAGGCCGAGTAATTAAGGAAAAAGTAAACAAACAACTCCTTCCATAGGAATAGCATTAGACCCAACTTTGGAGGCTCGTAACTCTGGTTCTAGTAGAGATACGGGCATGTCCTTTGAGTATGTTATAGAGCAATTTGTCCCCCATCTAAACATACTAAAAACGTAGGGCTACGACAAACATGGGCCAAGTAATTAAGCAAAACGTAAAAAAAAACCCCTCTATAAGAAAAGCATTTGACCCAATTTTGGAGGCTCGTAACTCTGGTTCTATTAGAGATACGGCGATGTCCTTTGAGTATGTTATAGCCCAATTTGCCCCCCATCTAACTATACTAAAAACTTTGGGCTGCGACAATTAGGGGCCGAGTACTTAAGCAAAACGTAAAGAAACGAACCCCTACATAAGAAATGCATTAGACTAAATTTTGGAGGCTCGTAACTCTGGTTCTACTAGACATACGGGGATGTAAATAATGTGACCTTGACACAAATGTTCGGATAATTATAAAGGTCTTTACATATCTCAAGCGAAAAAAAAACTTGGCGGTTTCGAACCTGTGGCCTTCCGGGAGTGAGGCGGATGTGATAACCACTACACTACAGATATGTTACTATGGGTGACCGAGAATACAGGCCGAGTAATTAAGGAAAAAGTAAACAAACAACTCCTTCCATAGGAATAGCATTAGACCCAACTTTGGAGGCTCGTAACTCTGGTTCTAGTAGAGATACGGGCATGTCCTTTGAGTATGCTATAGAGCAATTTGTCCCCCATCTAAACATACTAAAAACGTAGGGCTACGACAAACATGGGCCAAGTAATTAAGCAAAACGTAAACAAAAAACCCCTCTATAAGAAAAGCATTTGACCCAATTTTGGAGGCTCGTAACTCTGGTTCTAGTAGAGATACGGCGATGTCCTTTGAGTATGTTATAGCCCAATTTGCCCCCCATTTAACTATACTAAAAACTTTGGGCTGCGACAATTAGGGGCCGAGTACTTAAGCAAAACGTAATGAAACGAACCCCTACATAAGAAATGCATTAGACTAAATTTTGGAGGCTCGTAACTCTGGTTCTACTAGACATACGGGGATGTAAATAATGTGACCTTGACACAAATGTTCGGATAATTATAAAGGTCTTTACATATCTCAAGCGAAAAAAAAACTTGGCGGTTTCGAACCTGTGGCCTTCCGGGAGTGAGGCGGATGTGATAACCACTACACTACAGATATGTTACTATGGGTGACCGAGAATACAGGCCGAGTAATTAAGGAAAAAGTAAACAAACAACTCCTTCCATAGGAATAGCATTAGACCCAACTTTGGAGGCTCGTAACTCTGGTTCTAGTAGAGATACGGGCATGTCCTTTGAGTATGCTATAGAGCAATTTGTCCCCCATCTAAACATACTAAAAACGTAGGGCTACGACAAACATGGGCCAAGTAATTAAGCAAAACGTAAACAAAAAACCCCTCTATAAGAAAAGCATTTGACCCAATTTTGGAGGCTCGTAACTCTGGTTCTAGTAGAGATACGGCGATGTCCTTTGAGTATGTTATAGCCCAATTTTCCCCCCATCTAACCATACTAAAAACTTTGGGCTGCGACAAACAGGGGCCGAGTACTTAAGCAAAACGTAAAGAAACAAACCCCTCAATAGGAAATGCTTTAGACTATACTTTGCAGGCTCGTAACTCTGGTTCTAGTAGAGATACGGCGATGTCCTTTGAGTATTTTATAGCCCAATTTGTCCCCCATCTAACCATACTAAAAACTTTGGGCTGCGACAAACAGGGTCCGAGTACTTAAGCAAAACGCAAAGAAACGAACCCCTCCATAGGAAATGCATTAGACTAAATTTTGGAGGCCCGTAACTCTGGTTCTACCAGAGATACGGGGATGTAAATAATGTGACCTTGACACAAATGTTCGGATAATTATAAAGGTCTTTACATATCTCAAGCGAAAAAAAAACTTCGCGGTTTCGAACCTGTGGCCTTCCGGGAATGATTCGGATGTGATAACCACTACACTACAGATATGTTACTATGGGTGACCGAGAATACAGGCCGAGTAATTAAGGAAAAAGTAAACAAACAACTCCTTCCATAGGAATAGCATTAGACCCAATTTTGGAGGCTCGTAACTCTGTTTCTAATAGATATACGGCGATGTCCTTTGAGTATGTTATAGCCCAATTTGTCCCCCATCTAACCATACTAAAAACTTTGGGCTGCGACAAACAGGGTCCGAGTACTTAAGCAAAACGTAAAGAAACGAACCCCTCCATAGGAAATGCATTAGACTATACTTTGCAGGCTCGTAACTCTGTATCTACTAGAGATACGGGGATGTAAATAATGTGACCTTGACACAAATGTTCGGATAATTATAAAGGTCTTTACATATCTTAAGCGAAAAAAAAAACTTCGCGGTTTCGAACCTGTGGCCTTCCGGGAGTGAGGCGGATGTGATAACCACTACACTACAGATATGTTACTATGGGTGACCGAGAATACAGGCCGAGTAATTAAGGAAAAAGTAAACAAACAACTCCTTCCATAGGAATAGCATTAGACCCAACTTTGAAGGCTCGTAACTCTGGTTCTATTAGAGATACGGGCATGTCCTTTGAGTATGTTATAGAGCAATTTGTCCTTCATCTAACCATGCTAAAAACGTAGGGCTACGACCAACAGGGGCCGAGTACTTAAGCAAAACGTAAGGAAACAAACCCCTCCATAGGAAATGCTTTAGACTAAATTCTGGAGGCTCGTAACTCTGGTTCTACCAGAGATACGGGCATGTAAATAATGTGACCTTGACACAAATGTTCGGATAATTATAAAGGTTTTTACATATCCCAAGCAAAAAAAAAATTCGCGGTTACGAACCCGTGGCGTTCCGGGAGTGAGGCGGAAGTGATAACCACTACACTACAGATTTGTTATTATTTTTGATCGAAAAAACAGTGGCAAGTAATTAAGCAATACGTGAACAAACAAACCCCTCACTCTTAAAATCAAAGGTGTGATTTAGCACCTTATGTCTTAATTTTGACGGGTCCAAAAACAGCACCATTAAAGTGGTTAAATAACGCCTCTGAAGGTTTTAAATGGCCCATTTTCAACACTTTGCGTCTTAAAAATATTTTCTCCCGACACATTTATTACACCTTATAAAGCTTTATCTTACACCTTTTAAAAACCATATATATTTAAAACGTGTTCTTAAAGTGTCTGTATGTTCTTCTAATATTCTTCAAAAGGCGTCATTTTTGGCTTGAAGTGTGAAATAGTGCAGAAATGGAATATTACACTCTTAAATGGTGTGATTTAGCACCTTTCGTCTCAATTTAAAGATGTTAAACAACACTTCTGAAAGTGTTAAATAGACAATTTTTAACACTGCATCTTAAAAATATTTCACACTGACGCATTTATTACGCCTCATTGAGCTATTTCTTACACCTTTTAAAAATAATATTTTTAAAAGGTGTTCTTTAAGTGTTTGTATGTTCTTCCAATATTCTTCAAATGGCGTGAATTTGAACTACCGAAGTGGGAAATACTGCAGAAAAGGCGTGAAATATTGTAGGAAGCCTGTATTACACAGCGTGATTTTAATACAGTTTGCCACCTTTACCAAATCGTGCTACACTCACTAAAGATGCTACAGATACTTTTCACTGTACACTCAAAAATATTTAGTGTTTTGACACCTTTAAAAGTAGTTTTTATTGGTCCACATTTGAAACAGACCGAAACCATAATTGGGAGGTCCCATTTGACCAAACTCCCGCAACTTAGGCGGTTTTCAAACAGTGGTAAATAGCCTCAAATGACTACACTTAACTGTTCATTGCTAAAATTTCTCTCATAATAACAGAGTTGCAAGGAGATACATTATTTAACGATTTGAAGGCTTATCTAATTATAAGGGATAGGTGAAATAAGCCATAATCCATAACATATCCCTTGTTATTATTGTAAGATGATGCTTAAAAAGATAAATTGATATTTAAATTATGGTAAATAAACATGTTCCAGTAAATTGTTGAGATATTTATGGATTTTTAATGAAAGGTTTGTCTGTAGTTCAAATTTACATCCGCAGAATCACGAAATTTTAGTGCAGAAGAAATTTTGTTATTATATGGGTTCTCTAAACTATTAATACAACCAGAAGTGAGATGAGACCAGAAGTACTGAGCTAACCAAATTCTTCACTCGGCGAAAGTGAATATTCTTGATAACACAAGAACGGTTGGCCCACTAGTAGCGGTTTCTGAGTTTTCCCTCCAAAACGTGAGACGCTCGCGGTGGTAGACGGCCGAACTAGATTCAATTAGCCGCGTCCGTGTTCGGCCGCTTTAGGTTTTGGGGAAGGGGATAGGAAATGTTTTTGGAACTCGACCAATTTTTTTCTCAGTAGTGTGGGCGCGTGGGAAGCGGCATAAAATCCTCAAATTTGTTCACTAGTGCCAGGATCTACTATCAATGCTAGAGCCCTTCACTTCTAGTCTCATCTCACTTCTGATTCAACCGATAACCGATACTTTGGACCGTATACGCAGAGTGTGGGCGTCGTGAGCACTTAACGATAAATTAACCTTGTTTGATTGGATTAAAAATGTTAAACCCGGGACGCAATGTGTCAAAACAATGATTATAAAACTTTATGGGAAATATCAAATAAGGTAGACTTAGAAACTGTTCTTTAGATATTAAGCTGAAAGGATTTAAACACACTTATTTGAACAATGGGTGTCGAAAATAAGAATGGAAATTGTTCAACAGAGGTGCAGTTTAACACCTTTTCAACTCGTCTTTCGTACTAAAAGATAATTGTTACTCTTTTATGTGTGTTGTTCAGCACCTTTGCGAGCTTAAAATAACACTTTTAAGAGTGTCGCATAACAACTTTAAGAGTGTCGCGTAACGCCTTTAAGAGTGTCGCGTAACACTTTTAAGAATGCCGCGTAACGCTTTTAAAAGTGTCACATAACACATTTAGCAGGTTTTATAAAGCTACCATACCACCTGATCACCAATTTCTTAGCTACGTTTTACTCGGGGATAAAAATATTTTCTAAAGAAAATATCATCTTTAAAAATGCTGTTATTTAATACGAACAATTAAGTCTTTTTCCTTGACTTTATAATCTTTGGATTGACTTCAAAATTAAAACAGAAACGGAAGACCTCATTTAAGAAACAAGTTATTGATTTTCTATCCCGCAGTATTATTATTTAATTTCCATGTTTAATTTCAAACGGTGTTTTAAAGGTTTTTATTACCGAATTTACACCTTAAATTGTCCGGAAAACTCAAGGTGACGAAACTCAATTTCGGGTGTTTTTAATTTGTAAAAAAGTGTTTTCTTGAATTACACTCTTTTGAAACTTCCATTTCGCTAAATATTAATTGTCCACAAAACTATTTCATATTAATATTAATAATAATCATAAATCAGTGAAAAAATGCGAAATTGTTCTCTCGCCTCTCTTGCCGCTCTCGCGTTATTGTATGAGACAGTTTAACTATAAATAGAAATAAAAAATTTACAGAATTGTGCTAAAAATACCAGTTTATAAAATTTAAAGTCTGAGATCTACCCTTTTAACACCCTTTTTGAGAAAAAGGAGTAATTCTAGATACATTTTACACCTATATTAACTTAGCGTTTTTGTCGTAGATAATGGTCACCTTTAAAATACCAATATAACACCGTTTTTGTTATTCATGTGAAAATGTTAGGTGTTATATAGGTGTATTTAAAAAGTACACCATTTTCACTCCAAAGAAACACTCAATTTTTTTTGTGTGTATTTTAAAAACACCATTAGCTTAACCCAATGGTGTAGAAATGGGTTTATAAAACATAATTCTTTAAAAGGTGTGCAAATGATACCTTAATTATATAAAATAACCCCATCGAATACCCCATTAAATGGTGGTCATATGGCATAGAATTAGTGCGATATTTTTTAAACACCATTCGCTTAAATAAACGGTGTGAAAAAGGGTTGAAAAAGCCTCATTCATTAAAAGGCGCACAAATGATACCTAAACGATGTAATATAACACCTTTGCAAGGCCAATATAAAAGGTGTAGAAATAATGTGAATATAGAGTTATGTTTCGAACACCATTGGCTTAAATAGAAGGTGTAAAAAAGGGCTGAAAAAACCTCATCCTCGAAAAGGTGCGCAATTGATATAAAATAACACCTTCGCAGGCCCATAAAAAAGATGTTGAAATGATGTGAAAATGGAGTTATGCACTCTAAATTAAGGTACCTGAATAGTGTTCTAGTGGTGTAAAATTTATTCTGCACTATTTGTACACCTTAACAAGGCGGTGAAATGGTATGAAAATAGTGTGATATTTTATTAACACCATTAGCGAAAATGAATGGTGCAAAAAAGGGTTCAAAAAAAATCATTCGATAAAAGGTGCTCAAATTATACCTAAATGGATTAAAATAACACCTTCGATTATACCATTAAATGGTCTTAAAATAATACGAAAATGGAGCTAATTTTTAAAAAAACTTACACCATTGCAAACCCCTATTTACCCCATTTTAAGTCCTTAATTACCCCATTCCAAGTCTATATTTACCCCATTTCAAGCTCCCATTTACACCATTGCAAACCCCTATTTACTTCATTTCAAGTCCATATTTACCCCATTTCAAGTCTATATTTACCCCATTTGAAGTCCATATTAACCCCATTTCAACTCTATATTTACCGCATTTAAAGTCCCTATTCACCCCATTTCAAGTCTATATTTACCCCATTTCAAGTCTATATTTACCCCATTTCAAGTCTATATTTACCCCATTTCAAGTCTATATTTACCCCATTTCTAGCCCTATTTACACTATTGCAAAACCCCTATTTACCTCATTTCAAGTCCTTATTTACCCCATTTCAAGTCTATATTTACCCCATTTTAAGTCCATATTCACCCCATTTCAACTCTATATTTACCGCATTTAAAGTCCCTATTCACCCCATTTCAAGTCCCTATTCACCCCATTTCAAGTCTATATTTACCCCATTTCAAGTCTATATTTACCCCATTTCAAGTCTATATTTACCCCATTTCAAGTCTATATTTACCCCATTTCAAGTCTATATTTACCCCATTTCAAGTCTATATTTACCCCATTTCTAGCCCTACACTCTAAGAAATTGGAGTGTGATTTAACACATTTATAAGTACTTTATATGGGTCCAAATTTGACACCGTTACAGGTGTACATTTACACCCCTGAAGGGATTTAATCACACTTACACTCTAAAAAAATGGGGTGTGATTTAACACCTTTAAAAGTCGTTTATATGGGTCCAAATTTGACACCGTTACAGGTGTTCATTTACACCCCTGAAAGGGTTTAATAACACTTATTTGAGCAATTGGTGGCAAAGATAAGTATAATATTGTGCAACAGGGGTGCAGTTTAACACCTTTTTAACTCTTATATCGCACTGAAAGTGAATTTTTACTCTCATATTAGTGTTGTGCAACTCCTTAAAGGGTGCGGCATAGCACCTTTCAGAGTGTCGCTTCACACCTTTAAGAGTGTCGCGTAACACCTTTAAGAGTGGGAGATTATTTGGTAGGATAGTAGTAGAAATTCTGGTACTTTTCCTAGACTTAAGAGCAAAACCGATGACGTAAAAAACACTATAGTAGCTACATTTTGACCACTCATGAGGCATAACTCAAATATCGAGTATGATTTTCCTGTTTAATTAAATTTTGATTATCCACCATTCCGCAGTATTATTAGCAATCAATGCTATATTCATAGCAGGGTTCTTCCTTGAGAGAACTTCATCACCTATAGGGAGGAAAGTTCTCACATGCAGAACTATACCTCTTTAAGCGAGGGTTGTTGCGTGTAAAGTCATTTTTACGGGTTTATAAAATTCTGAAAAAGGCAGAAAGTTTTCAATTCGTACAAATGCATAGGGTATTAAATTAGTTTTGGAGGCTATAATATTCAAGCAGTAGATATAGACGTTCTTGTTAAATTTAATAATCTCTTTTCACTAAGAGTTTTTCGAGCACCAGAAACTCGTTTAATCTAATTTGCACTACAGATTTTACAAAAACAAATCCATTTAGTACTCTAATTTTTCTCAAAATAATGATAAAACATGTCACAAAAGCAAGTGCCCCACTTTGGCTTCTCAAGCTGGCCCTACTGTGAGGCCAGTATCTAACCTAGTCTCGTTTTTTAAAGAGTATCGCTTAACACCTGTAAGAGTGTCGCCTAACACGTTTAGCATAGTTTTATGAAGGTACAACACCGCCAGATTACCAATTTCTTTGTTAATTTTATTTAAAGGATAAAACTGTTTTCTTTCATGAAAATCATCTTTAAAAAAGGTTTAACACGTACGTTTTTCAATAATTCTTTACCGTTTGTATTGACTTTAAAGTGTTAGTGCCACGTTTTTTGAAAAGTGGCTAATTTTCGTTTTAAAACATCAATTGGGTTATAATAACAGTAGATCCAAGGTACAAAGTCTTATAGAAATTTATTCATTTTGTAATATGAAAAACAAAATTGATATTTCATATACCTCATTTAAACGGAATTATAAATATACCCCTGGTGACGTCATAAGAGGTTGACCAGCGCGAGACAGATTTCATTACGAGAGCTAAGCCTAGTTTTTCAACATCGTGCGCGCGTTAAATTCGATCACTTTGAAAGCACCACCTATCAATAAAAAAAATAGGACTTGCGGAGTCGCGCGTGCCCGTGCTCACGCGCGCTCGAATCGTGACGTCAACAGGGGTATAAGGAGTATTCAACTGTCATAATAGTTTGAAAAAATTCTGCGAGTAGGTTCCGAAAGCCGGGGTTTTAATAATATTTGGAAAATTATAATGCATTATATAAATAGATATTCTGAATCAGAAAGATTTGATCTTTCAGATGGGAATAAAACCTTTTAGTTTTAAAAATAGCGATTTTTGGTGACTCTAACACTTTAATATTAAAACATTAATGAAAAATAAATGAAAGACCTTATTTAAGAAACCCGCAGTATTATAACTTTTCATGTTTAATTTCGAACGGTGTTTAAATAGTGTTATTTTACACCGAATTTACACTTTAAATTGGCCCCTAAAAGCTCAAGGTAATAAAACACCCTTTAGGGTGTTTTTACGGTGTTTACACCGTAAAAACACCTTTTTAACACTTCCATTTCTTAGAGTGTATTTACACTATTGCAAAACCCCTATTTACCCCATTTCTAGTGCATATTTACCCCATTTCAAGCCCTATTTACACCATTGCAAAACCCCTATTTACCACTTTTCAAGTCCTTATTTACCCCATTTCAAGTCCTTATCTACCACATTTCTTGTCACTATTTGCCCATTTCAAACCCCTATTCACCCCTTTTACAGGAATCTTTATTGTCGTGTTCAGTGGGACTTCAAAACCTTTCCTATAGAGCTATCTCAGAAGCTTTTGTGTGACGTCACCCATGCTATTTGCCCATAGAACCAAAGTGGTACCAAACATGGCCGCCCACTGCCAAAGCTAAGCCCGTGACGTTTTACCTAGGCACTGACGACACAACTGAGATAGCTCTATTGTGTATATACACGTTGAAGGCTTTTCTATTATATCAAGCTCGAATTAACACGACTATGAGTTGATGCCGTTAAAATTATCCAAATGAACTCTCTTGGGTAACAACTAATGTAGTCAGATTGGTGTTAATAAAGAGCACATTTTACTTTTTAAACACGACCTTTCTTAGGTCTGTAAGCACAATTTTTAAAACTATACATATATTCAATGCATGATTTCAATTATTGCTCATTCGAAAATATTTCATGACATAAGAATTGTTATTTTTATGCTACAGATCGAGATTAATATAAGGTCATTGCATTATAAAAGCGGGCCTTTTCGAGAAAATGCTTTATTTCTTTAGGTCCTTGAACAATAACGCTATATTCATTAAGGTTTTTGAACAATAGGCATCTTCCTTTTCCAAATATTGCTCTTTTTATAGATCAGGTTAGGGTTAGGAAAGACATAGGTTAGTTTTGCTTAGGTGTCTTTGAGACCTACGGTTCCAAATGTAAGCATTTGACCTCTTGATAGTAAGCGTATGCATATATTCATAACCTATAAATGGAAAAAATTGAAAAACAATTTCAATAATAATAAACTTATTATCGGTGACAGCGTTTAACAAGTTGGGAAGCCAAAATAAACCTTTCCCAGTCGAGACGTGGGCTAACATTTTCAATAAATAAATTACTTTTTAAACAAAGGTCAATCAGCCAATGAGAAAAAGCGGAAATAAATATCACGCCAAGTGCATTTTTAAAGGTTAAACTGTCACTTCTTTTACTACATAACCACAATAATTCCTTCAAAGGACATAATATCTATCACTTAAATGTGTATTTAACATTCGGCTCACTCTAAGCCGTTAAGACCTCCTAAAAAATTACACGAAAGAAGGCCAATTTCGGTATCTTAATACATAGACCAAATCGTAACAAAACTTGTAGAAAGATACAATATAAAGACCCATATTATTTAGTGGAGTTTAAATTTACGTTTACACTATATATAAATGTAGTAAAGCTGAATCTCACCAAAAACATCTCTGTAAAAATATGCCAAGTTGTTTGGCCGTAAAAAGAAGTGAGATCTAAAATACGGCCAAGTTATTATCTCCAGGTGAACCAACATTTTATTCGACTTAAAACTTCTCAAGAATGTTTTTCTGACTTGGCCATTTGCATATCAAGGATTCGTTTAATTCCAGATATGGATCGAAATTAAAATATTAAATCAAATTGGTTAAATATTCTTGATAAGCCTTTGTGGTTAAACTTGTAATTTCCGTTATTAACCTTCACGGGTGCAAAGAAGAAGGATGCAAGTTTGGAATGCTAATGGCCAAGTCAGAAAAACATTCTTGAGAAGTTTTAAGTGGAATAAAATGTTGGTTCACCTGGAGATAATAACTTGGCCGTATTTTAGATCTCACTTCTTTTTACGGCCAAACAACTTGGCATATTTTTACAGAGATGTTTTTGGTGAGATTTCACTCCTTTTTGTACGTGCATGTTCTTGTAGATTTATAGAAGTAGGATTATGAAGTGAAATAAACATTTGTACTTTTAGATTTTTATTTGTTCTTTCCAAGAGTTTTACTTGGCTTTGCCTTTTTCAACTTTTTTGCATTCAACTTTCGTTTTTTTTCTCAGGCTGTGATAATTGTTAACCGTATTTCTATTCGAAGAACACAATATTGTGGCAAGTAACACTTTTAATCAACAGAATTGATTTAAGAAAAACTAAATGAATCAAAACACGCTTAGAACCATTTCAGACGAAATGAAAAGGAAATGAGTAAAAAATTTAATTACTAAAACATTATGTAAAAAACATAAATTTTGCAATAATACGAAAGAATCATATTAGTTAAAAATATTAATATTAAAAGACGAAAAAATTAAATTATAATGTCCTATAACGAGGGGATATAAATATAAAACCCCCATTTCAGGGGCTAACAGGGGAAAATTCCCGCTTTTGGGACTTTTTCCTTTCTTTGTATGCTAAGTCCTACTTGTATGCCAAATTTTATCATTACCGCAACACCGGAAGTGCCCTAGAGGTTTAGATGATGACTCTAATTTTAAACCCCCATTTCAGGGGCTAAAAGGGGGAAACTCCCGCTTTTGGGTCTTTTTCCTTTGCTTGTATGCTTAGTGGTACAAGTATGCCAAATTTCATCATTCTAGCACCACCGGAAATGCCCTAGAGGTTTAGATGATGACTCTAATTTTAAACCCCCATTTCAGGGGCTAAAAGGGGGAAACTCCCGCTTTTGGGACTTTTCCCTTTGCTTGTGTGCTTAGTGGTACAAGTATGCCAAATTTCCTCATTCTAGCACCACCGGAAATGCCCTAGAGGTTTAGATGATGACTCTAATTTTAAACCGCCATTTCAGGGGCTAAAAGGGGGAAACTCCCGCTTTTGGGACTTTTTCCTTTGCTTGTATGCTTAGTGGTACAAGTATGCCAAATTTCATCATTCTAGCACCACCGGAAATGCCCTAGAGGTTTAGATGATGACTCTAATTTTAAACCCCCATTTCAGGGGCTAAAAGGGGGAAACTCCCGCTTTTGGGACTTTTCCCTTTGCTTGTATGCTTAGTGGTACAAGTATGCCAAATTTCATCATTCTAGCACCACCGGAAATGCCCTAGAGGTTTTGATGATGTGTCAGTCAGTCAGTCAGTCTCATAATGTGTCATTTTCACATAGGATTATCACAGAAACCAAATGAGTTAGAAAGCTGGAAGTTGGAGGACTTCCTAGGATTAACACTGTGCCCTTGAGGTGCAAATATGAGTGGTGTACTATTCCCCAGTACCGAGTTAAGAGGGGGTCAAAATGAGGCTGAAATGTTTCGGGTAAAGGATTGCTGGTAGTGCACGACAACTTGGCGGGTGCACTGCCGTGCACCCAGATAGTGCACGACAACTTGGCGGGTGCAATGCCGTGCACCCAGATTAAAAAGTAAACACCAAATTTGAAATATTAATACCAAAAGATGTTCTTGGAATATTGAGATGAGACAGAGATTTATAGCTACACAACTACTAACAGAATCGTAATGCCGAAACATATTTAAAATATTTTCATTTAGAATTCTGTAAAAAGAAATTGATATCGTTTTGTAAGAGATCTTTTCATGCTACTGGCTTTATATTAACCTTGATACGCCTATAGTGTTCGATTCAGATGCAATCTTCATTACTCGTTCTATATTAACTTTGATATGCGTATAATGTTTCAATTCAGATGCAATCTTCATTACTCGTTCTATATAAACTCTCACTTGTGTCACTTCAAAGAGAGACGTTTATCTTATATAATTAAATAATTATAACTGATGTTATTTTAATCGTCAGTATTTTACATTAACTATAGTTAAGTCGATTTAAGAAACTTTATTCCTAAAATCATTTTAAACATAGCTATTTATAACGTTTGACTTCTAGCGAACACCTATTTCAGAAGTTTTGTAAATTTAGGGTATATAGGGCGATTGATTCACGTCAAAGAATAAGAAAATACGCAATTGCATGAACCTTTGGTGAAGTCCTGCCATTGGGAGGCTAGACGTTTCTCGAAACCCTAGCCGATCGCCGCGTAAATTTTAAGCCTAACGACGATGATGGAGTAGAAGCCAATGTTGCAGATTGGTGTCTATGTGCTATAGACGAAAGACCAGTAAATGGTGGTGTTAGAAGCCAATGTTGGAGATTGGTGTCTATGTGGTATACACAAAGGACTAGTGAGTGCATGGTGTTGTTGTTAGAAGCCAATAAATACTGAGGGTATTGAGTAAAAGAATTGGCTGTTAGTCAGCAGATGAAGGTGTAACGACTAGCTAACCATTGGCGTTAAATAAGCAATGAAGTAGAGTTTTCGGAATTTCTGTTTACCGCGAACCTGGTCCGGAAATTGCGAACACGTTTGCTCCGATTTGCCAACTGCGAACACGTTGACAGATACGTCCAGTGTAAAACCTCTCCGTGACGTCATCGTCACTCGGAGAGGTAAAAATGAGATATTTGCTTATGTCGTTTTTTAGAGGCACTATATTACGTTAGAAAATTTTTTGGGTACTCATTCTATGTTCAAACTTCATTACAGTGTGACATAATGCATAAGACTTAAATATTACAATTTGCTAATCGCTATATCAAGGTAAATTTCTTCGATTTGAAAATATTTCGTTCTTCTAAACTCTAAATTTTGCTTAATATTTTAAAAAATACATGGAATTATTGCTCATTTTACCAAACAACTCAATCTTCATTAGATAATCAGATTGTCGATGGTATAGAATCTTCTTGTTCCCGAGAATTTCTGTATTTCCATCGGGAACTTTCAATCATAATATACCGAATCCAAAATCCGCCAAATTGCGGGGTTTTTTACCCGAATTGTTATTGGCCGTAGTAAAATCAACTTGAAATGGGGTGAACAGGGGCATGAAATGGCTTAAACTGGGACTTGAATTAGACTAAATATTGGCTTGAAATGGTGTAAGTAGGGGTCTGAAACGGAGTAAATAAGGGTCTGAAACGGAGTAAATAAGGGTCTGAAACGGAGTAAATAAGGGTCTGAAACGGAGTAAATAAGGGTCTGAAACGGAGTAAATAAGGGTCTGAAACGGAGTAAATAGGGTCTGAAACGGAGTAAATAGGGGTCTGAAACGGAGTAAATAGGGGTTTGAAACGGAGTAAATAGGGGTTTGAAACGGAGTAAATAGGGGTTTGAAACGAAGTAAAAAGGGCTTTGAAATGGAGTAAAAGGGGCTTTGAAATGGAGTAAATAGGGCCTTGAAATGGAGTAAAAAGGGCTTTGAAATGGAGTAAATAGGGCCTTGAAATGGAGTAAATAGGGCCTTGAAATGGAGTAAATAGGGCTTTGAAATGGAGTAAAAAGGGCTTTGAAATGGAGTAAATAGGGCTTTGAAATGGAGTAAATAGGGCTTTGAAATGGAGTAAATAGGGCTTTGAAATGGAGTAAATAGGGCTTTGAAATGGAGTAAATAGGGCTTTGAAATGGATCAAATAGGGCTTTGAAATGGATCAAATAGGGCTTTGAAATGGATCAAATAGGGCTTTGAAATGGAGTAAATAGGGCTTTGAAATGGAGTAAATAGGGCTTTGAAATGGAGTAAATAGGGCTTTGAAATGGATCAATAGGGCTTTGCAATGGAGTAAATAGGGCTTTGAAATAGAGTAAATAGGGCTTTGAAATGAAATAAATAGGGCTTTAAAATAGGGTAAATAGGGTTTTGAAATGGAGTGAAAAGGGACTTAAAATGGTGTATTAATGGATTTGTTTTACACCTTAAACGTGGTGCTAAATATAGAAAAAATATTTAACACCTTTTTCACTTCATTTGGTATAGTAATGTGATATACGTGGCGTAACCTTGCCTACTTTTAACACCATTAAACTAAGTAGTAATATTAGAGACCAACAGATTTCCTAAAAAAGATGATAAAAAGCACAATAAATGGTGCATAAATGCCTAATATTTCCTTAATACTTGCAAATAATTTTTGTAAATGGCGTGAATTTATCATAAAGATGGTGTTGAAGTACACCATAAATGGTGTCGTTTTTGGCACCGCAAAAAACAGCATTTATGGTGTAAGAATGCACCATTATTTTTTACAGTGTATACTTTGCAGGCTCGTAACTCTGTATCTACTGGAGATACGGAGATGTCCTTTGACTCTGTTATAGTCCAATTTGCCCCCCATCTAACCATACTAAAAACGTAGAGATCTAGTAAACAGGAGCCGAGAAATTAGGGAATAAGGTGAAATTCTCTCTTCTTTACACAATTCACGAAACATTGTCGCGTCGGTAATGGTAGCAAGGTTACTGAACCGAATCACATACGCCATGTACATAGTTCCCTACTCATCATTACTCTGTTAGCGCTTCTGAACTATTTGCCTGCCAAGGCGCATGCGCTGGTGGGTTTTTGCTCCCCCACGTCAAGACAATCAAGGTTTGTGCCTATTTGATTGCTGAGGATTTTGTATACATTTAAAGAGTTAAAGAAATTCACCCTAGTACGGTGCGATACTTACCCATCTCTAGTTTCATGAGGGTAATTCCTTCGCCTGGGAAGAATCACGTTGCTTACCTAATTTATTAAGAGGATACCAAGTGTCATACTTCTTCCATTATCCCCTTCTGATATTATTTATTTGGATTCTTTTTTTTTTTACTTTTTTCATATAACTTATTTCAAAATGGCGTTTGAATAGACCAAAGAGTCCAATTAAAGAAGAGGATTTAGTACTTGTCTATAGACTGTATGGTTAGATAGTTAATTACAATAACGAGGAAAGATAATAGGCCCTAAAAATTATGGGAAACCGGCGGTGAATCAATAATTGTGAACAGTGTTTTTTATAATCGGCTCGCTAGTCGCGTAAAGCCACGTTCACACTTTACATGGGAAACCGATTCGAAGCGATTCAAAACGCGCCCAAAGTTAAGTGTGAACAAAACTGATACTCGAGAACCCAAATTACAAACGCGGTTTCTTGAATGTGCTTCGCGAACCAACTTATAGCGGCTTTGGAAGCTATTTTCCAGGGCCGGAAATAAGCGCGGGACAGTGGACATTGTCCAAAAACATTTTAAAATGACCCATAATTTTTTTTAAAAGCTAAGGGGGGGGGGTCACAGGACGGTTTGACCAATACATTTTCCCAAGTTTTGAGAGCTTGGCCATGGAGAAGCGACACTATTTTTGCACTGTACTTCAGTGGACAATGTCCTATAAATTTTTCATTCAAACAGGGGGTCAATGGACACTTGTCCTATAAGAATTGGAAGCTAGTTTCCAGTTTTCAGGGGTATTCTCGAAAGCTGTTACCTAATTATTTCTTTCCTAATACAATCTGGGTTTAACAATGCAGCAGGAAAATCATTTATGAAAATAGTTTAATTTACATCATTGTATGCCTAGATGGTCCAGCCGTCAAGAACAATGCCGGTCGTCGTTCTCGACGCTCCGTCGTTAGCGAATGCTGTCTTGATTATTGCAGTTATGGGACGTTGATATCATATTGCAATCGATGAGATATCTAATTATAGTAAACTTCATTGTCTCAAATACCGCACTAAGCGAAAAAAACTGTAGTGTTGTAATAATACTATGAGGGAAAATAAAATTAATTCGTAAATGAGGATGTTTTGACTTTTATAATGCTTTTATATTTTTGTGGATTGTTTTGAATTTGGTATGAGCAAAGATTTTTTACTTTCTTAATTTTTGAGTAAAATATGGTTGTTGTTTGAGATTACAAGTTGAATAAGTTTATGTAATTCTGATTTGAAATGTATGTGGGATTCGCCCAACATCCAATCAGAGAGCTAGTGTAATACACGTCAATTTCGTCGAATTCGCCAAATAAAAATACAGATTAGTACTAGTACTCCAGCGAGGCTGCGTCTTGATTCCAATTAGGTTATTTTCATTGATAATATGAGTTTATTATGTTCCATAAGTAAGACACTACCTATATTTCGTAATGCTAGAGACTTACTGAGAACTAGTTCGAGAACGACGCGAGAATTGACTTAATTCCATTTAGTCTGCGCTAAGCCTATGATAGCGCCTCACCAGGCGTCGCTTTACGAGAATCTATGACGTTTCACCTACGTCATATCAAGACAAGCTCTCAGTAACCTGTGACAAACTTATGGAACATCTTCTGAACTTATGCTCATAGTAACTCGAGTGGAACTATGTCTGGGTGGCTCTTGTAAATATTCATTAAAGAAATTAGTATTGGTTAACACTAAAGGTGGGTTAGAAGAGATTGGCATCTTTGGCTAATTCTTGGAAAAGTGATTTATCGTTCTTCAGTAGAGCTTGCGGAGAGTCAAATTCCACAATTCGCCCTTGATCAAAAACCATCACCCTATGAAAAGTAGGGGCAGAATAAGGCAATCACTTCGACGCAATTGTTTAGATTGTTTAAAGGATTGGTAAACTAACTTGTCATAATCCAAAATGGTGTTTATTCTATGCGCGATGGTGATGATTGTAGAATTGGCGAACTCCTTCCTAATTGTTTCCTGAATGAGATCGTCCGTGTCCATGTCGACCGAGGCCGTCGCTTCGTCCAAGATGAGGATCTTGGTGTTTCTCAACAAGGCACGAGCCAAACAGACCAACTGACGCTGCCCCACACTCAGGTTCTGTCCACCTTCGGCCACGGGGTGATCTAGTCCCTGATCAAGTGATGCCACGAAGGATTTCAGGTGCGATTGTTCCAAGACGGCCCACAGTCGCTGGTCGTCTTGCATCCCGAAGGGATCCAAGTTGAGTCTCAGAGTTCCCGAGAAGAGCACGGGCTCTTGAGGGATAATGGTCAACCGCGATCGCAAATCGAACAACCCCAATCCCTCCACCTCCACTCCGTCAACCACGATCTGACCCCGCACAGCCTCGATATGACGGAAAAGCGCCAGCGTCAGCGTCGACTTTCCCGCACCTGTTCGCCCCACCACGCCCACCTTCTCTCCAGCCGCGATCCTGACATTTATGTCCTTCAAAACTAAATCCAATCCTTCGCGGTATCTGGTGCTGTAGTCCCGGAATGTAATTTGTCCTTGTTGAGGCCAGTCAGCTGGTAGTTGAGATTCTGGTTTGTGCCACGCACCCTCTGACTCCAAATCGCAGTATTCGTAAACTCTTTCTATAGAAACGGTATTGGTTTCCAAACCCGTTGTTCCAGCGACGAAGGTTTTGACAAATTGTAGTATCTGTGTGAATCAGAGCAGGGTTTTTAGAACGATAGTAATTGTTCCAATAGAAGTTTGGTCATTTTTGAATCGACATTAATTACAACGCTCAGCGAATAAAATTACTATTGCATTTTTACGCCGTAGTGTATTTTTAAAGAGATCATCTAGCTGTATGGGTTCAGACGTAAATTAATCGTCTTTTACTTAATTTATCTATACGAAATTATCTCAGTTACAAGTTTGAAACAATTGGCCAGCAATTTCCATATGTATTTATTTTTATTGTTCAAAAAGTAATTGATTTAATAGCTTGGTCGAAATTCTCGGAACTTACATAATCAGCATTAGCCAAAATAAATCCCACGAAATTGGTTGGTAGAGATTCTTTGCTCAGAACGATGAAAAGTGCGGTGCAAAATAATAAGCAATTGCCCACAAGATTGTGACGTACTGTCAGCCATCTGGAAATAAGTATAATTTTAATCAGAAGAAAAATTATTTCTTTCAGTCCAACTAATCGGAAAACTGCAAGAAAAGGGAGTTGAAATTCAGCTTTGTAGGCCCGCTTGCAGTGTATGCTTTAATAACTGCTGTGAAACATAGCTTTTAAAGTTGTATTGTTAAGTGTTCGGTTAATTTGCAACACTAAATTGATTAAATATTGTAACTTAGAGATACCTTTGCGCCATGCTCATCATGTAATTAACGGCAGTGCATTCATCGATCAGTTTCAGGAAGTTTCCTTCAAAGCTCTTCCCTGCGTTGCACGCCCTGATGACAGTACTACCAGCCACTGATCCTCCAACGTGTGAAAACAGAAAGGAATTTCTCCAGCAAGATATTCGCTTTAATTGACGATTGTTCGCCATCAAGAAACGCTGTAAAAGACATTGAAAATTGCTCATAATAGTTTATTTTCTGCCAGAAGAACTTTCCAATACACCGGTGGCAAGCTCTCACTACATTTCTAAGCTTTTTGCCTTTGGTTTTATTGCTTGTTTTATATTTTGTGTTATTTTAAGCATCAATCTAGCTAAGCCTAATTTAACGTTAAACGTTCTCGTGCATCTTTACTCTCGGTGTAAGAGCAAAGATTATGGGGAACGACTCAGGTCCGGTGGGACGCTAGAAAATGGGGGACGAATACACGGAAAAATGGCGGACGGTCTTCCTGATTCGTCTGACGTAGACCGCCCACCATTTTTCCAAGTATGACTCCCCCATTTATAGCGTCCCACTAAACCTGAGTCGTTCCACAGTTAGCGTGCCGATTTCCCTCAGATTACACATCCTCCCCCGTCATCCTTCGTAAGAGCACGAGGTTCTGACCCAACAAGCCCCTTCCACATGTATAAAGGTCAACACGATTTTTCCGCACTCATTACAAATACTGACCACGACATTTTCTATATGAATAATTACTTTTAACAGCACACAAAAGTAGAGTTCCTACCTGAAGTAAAAAGTATCCAACAATAACAGTCAAGCAGGGAATTACATAAAATGGTAAGAAAATTGCATTTGCCAAACTGAAAAGAGTTGAAACAATCAATCCCATCAATGTTTGTCTTATCACAGGAGGTAGTTGCAGGTCGAGGGCGTCGATGTCTTGCGAGAAACGATTGAGTATTCTTCCAACAGGTGTCGTGTCGAAGAAGGACATGGGAGAGTGAGACACGCTATCTAGCATTTTTTCGTGTAGTACATTTGCAGCTCGTACAGGGCCAAATATGTTGATAATTACGCCCACAAATGAGCAAGAGGCTTGGCCCACACCTAGAACCATTGAGACGGCTATACGAGTTGTCCTTAAATGTGGGTTCGCCTTTATATCTTCTTTGGTATCCGTGCACCACAGGGTTAGCCAGTAGACTAACGACAAACCAAAGACGTTAAGCATGGTATACAAAAATACCAACAAAGCAAACCATACTATCCCAAAGGCTTTAAAATATTTTTTATATGCTGATAAAGATGTCTGCAAATACGAAAACCATTATTACGAGTGTGTTACTCCATCTCAGTTTTAAAAGTACATACATTTCCTTCTATGAGCGTCTCTTTCTTCACTAGTTTTGCCTCATTTTCGTCCGATACTTCACTTTTGGATGCCAGCTGAAATTGTTCCACTTCATCAATTATCTTACTACAGAAAAAATGCATTATGTACAAATTAACAGTAGGCTGTGTTAAATGACTAAAGACTTTTCCCAACGTTGGATTGCGTTCACAAAGGTGATAATTAGATTTAGAAAAAATAACTCACGATGGTCTAGCTTTATCGTCGTCATTCATGTGTTGTGCGAAATAATCTCTAGCCATTCCATGATGGCTCATGATTTCATCATACGTTCCCCTCTCGATGATTCGCCCTTTGTCCATGAAGACGATCTCATCCACTTCTCGTACAAAGCTCAAATTGTGCGTCACCAAAATTCTCGTCTGTAAAATTGGATGAGAATTTGTTGAGAAAGGAAAAATTAGCTATAGGCTCAACTTAGAAGAGTGTGCGATCAAGGGTAATATTAATAAGGTAATACGTGCTTTTTTACGTTGGGGGTTTTTGATAACAAGTTCTCCCGTCATTATCGAATTTGTCCGTGAATATAAATCAAATACAATATTGATAGGCCTGTGGCGTGTACTTGCAATCCTTTTTCTCGGGACTTTCAAGGCAGCCATTTTTAAAGATTACGAAGACCAGGCATCACCATCGTCAACGAAAGCATTTACTTACTTTGTTTTTAAGTAATCCATTTGGTCCGATGACTTCGTCGAAGAGATGTTTTGCCACGTGTGAATCAACCGCTCCCAATGGGTCATCCAAGAGATATACGTCGTCATTACGATAAATTGCCCTGGCCACGTTGACCCTTTGTTTTTGACCACCACTCAAGTTGAGACCCTGTAATGAATGGTATCGTAAATTCGAATGGGTCTAATGATTGCGGCCATTCGATAGTTCGAAAATAGTTTTTTC
This sequence comes from Phalangium opilio, assembly GCF_054372755.1. Taxonomy (NCBI): domain Eukaryota; kingdom Metazoa; phylum Arthropoda; class Arachnida; order Opiliones; family Phalangiidae; genus Phalangium; species Phalangium opilio. The sequence goes on from NW_028324166.1 coordinate 5,817,460, forward strand.
TATGGGTCTGTCGGAGAAACAAAACTGCCTAAACTTAAAATCAAAATTAATATTTTTTAATGTTTCATCAATACGTACTCTTTCTCCAATTTCTGTCTCGTCATCAGCGGGTAGCTGGTCGAGATCTGGTTGTAGGGCGCATGCGCGTATGACTTTGTTATATCTTTCTCGATCCATGTCGTCGATGAAAAGTATATTCTTCCTAAGTGAAGCATTCTGGATCCAGGGTTGTTGAGTGACGTATCCCACTCTCCCAGCCACTCTAACCTCCCCCTCAACCTTATCCATCTCGGAAACCAAAGCGGACAAGAGAGAAGACTTGCCACAACCTACTGGACCCACCAAGGCCACCAATGAGCCACGGGCCACCTTGAAGTTGATGTCTTTCAGAGACGATGTCGACTCATTCAGATTCCAATTAAATATTCCATTGTTAATTTCAATTGCTGAAAGTTTCATACTAATAAATTAATTCGTTTAACTGTTGGTCGAAATTGACCAGTTGCTCAGTAATGAGTGGAAATAATTTAAAACGACTTAAATCCTATTAAAAAAATTACTTTAAGGCTCAATGTTGTGTAGGGATGGAGATTGAACCTATTCAATTAAAATACATTGGTATTGGGCTCTCTTAAATGGTAAACTGGACAGGGGAAATCGAGATGCCCTCTGTAGAATTGCGAGATTCTCAAACTAATTATTGCCCTAGTTTTTATTTTCTCTTACTAACGTACCGTTCTGGGCGTCGCTATCCATTTGTTCCACGTAATTCTGGGTTTCTCCCCGATTTAACAAGTTTGCAATTCTTTTCACCGAGACACGCGTCTATAAAAAGTAATTTTGAGGATTGGTGTCTGTTTTCAAAATTTGAACAAAGAAAAGGTCAACAGAATAATTCTTCTAGTGAAAAAATATCTGATTGAGAAAGGCAAAATGTTTAAACGGTAAATGTTGATAAACGGTATCTACATTGTATTTTTAAAGCATCCAGTAGGATGCTTTAAAAATACAATGTAGATACGGTTTATCAATGACGCCAATTCAAATATGTTTTATATGGAAGCTCGACAACTGGGTGAAAGACATTTGGGTGACAACGGCTGGGTGTCCAATAATCGGGAGAGCGAGAATTTGGAGGATTGAAAATTGGGTGAAAAAAATGTGTTTTGTAAAACTACGTACTTCTTAAACACCATAAAATTTAGGTGGTCAAAATGTATTATGGTGTATTATGTTCTGTGAGTTAAGGTCAGGTTTGGGTTCAATTAGGTCGGGTTAGGTTCAGTTTGGTGATGTTAGGTTTGATTCAGTTTGGTCACGTTAGATTTGGATCAGTTTGGTCTCGAACTCGACAATTTTGGATCAGTTTGGTCTCGAACTCGATAAGTTTGGATCAGTTTGGTCACGATAGATTTGGATCAGTTTGGACACGATAGGTTTGGATCAGTTTGGTCACGATAGATTTGGATCAGTTTAGTCACGATAGATTTGGATCAGTTTGGTCATCTTAGGTTTGGATCAGTTTGTTCACGATAGGTTTGGATTAGTTTGGTCACGATAGGTTTGGATCAGTTTGGTCACGATGGGTTTGGATCAGTTTGGTCACGTTAGGTTTGGATCAGTTTGGTCACGATATGTTTGGATCAGGTTGGTCACGATAGGTTTGGATCAGGTTGGTCACGATAGGTTTGGACCAGGTTGGTCACGATAGGTTTGGATCAGTTTGATCACGTTAGGTTTGGATCAGTTTGGTCACGTTAGGTTTGGATCAGTTTGGTCACAATAGGTTTGGATCAGTTTGGTCAGGATAGGTTTGGATCAGTTTGGTCACGATAGGTTTGGATCAGTTTGGTCAGGATAGGTTTGGATCAGTTAAGTGCCGTTAGGTTTGGATCAGTTAGGTTGGGTTACGTTTGGTTCAGTTAGGGTTTCGTTTGGTTAGTTAGGTTTGGTTTGGATCAGTTGGGTTAAGTTAGGTTTTGTCTTTCACGAACATTTTATGGTTTAATTACCAACAAATTTAAAAGGATGAAATAAAATTTCTATTCGCCGAATTGACGCTCTGTGGGTTTCATTGCCACCCAATTGTCGCCCAAACAGTTTTAATTTTTCTCCATTGACGGACACCCAATTTAAATCACCAAATTACTGTGCTCCATTTGTTAGAAACCCAGTCATCGTCACCCTAATATCTTTCACCCTGTTGTCGTAGACCCGAGATGATCAATAAAATTATGAATAATAGTCAAAATTATAGCCTAAACATTTTTCATTCAAGCTAAACAGATATTTCATTTATAACTAAAACCTATCTGCTTGATCCCAACCTTACCATAACTAATGTGTTCATTACTTCCGGAAACGTAATCATTGAGATCATTAACATTCGTATCAACTGAAAGGACACGAAAGCTTTCCTCATGGTGAGAACGTTATCGTCGTCAATTAAGACATACATGGCGAAACATGGAGTACCAACCTGAAAATAAAAAAATACCTATAAGAATTTCAAAAGATCTAAATTAGAAATTAAACGTCTTAGAATTGAATTGCCTAAGAGAAGAAGAAACCGACCAAGGGATAACGTGGGCATGAAATGTCGAATAGTCAGACTGAACGCGATATTCCGCATTACCCCTGATTATGGTTCCTCATGCTCTTCTTTCGCATTCGTACCCAAATATAGTCTAGAATACGATTTTCTTACCAAAGCCGGTATGAGGCCAACTATGAAAAAGTTTAATGCTTGGAACAGCGATTGTTTCTTCAAAACTGTCACTTCTTTCTTCCTGAAATCAAGAATGATTCTTTGGAATGATTTCTCCCAGGCGTACAACTTCAAGACGCGAATTCCGTTCAGGATTTCACTCGTCATTTTGATCCTATCGTCTTTAATTTTCATTAGCTCGATCTAACAATGAAGAGAATTGGAAAGAAAACATGAGTGAAAGTTAAACATCAACCTAAAGCTAAACAAAATTCCGTCGATGCAGATATTGTAATATTTCTTCCGACAATTAGTGAAACATTGAGTTGCTAAGCATAAGTTCATAATATATGTTCATGGTTTGTCATTCGTTACTGAGAGCTTGTCATGAAGTGACATAGTTGAAGTGTCTTAGATTCTAGTGAAGCAGAGCTTTGTGAGGGGCTGTCAAACCTCAAACACTTAGTACAGACTAAATTGGAAGATGGATGTACTACGAAACCGAGTGTAGTCAATTCTCGCAACGTTCTCGAACTAGCTCTCAGTAAGTCTCTAGCATTACGAAATATGAGTAGTGTCATTCTTATTTACCATATCTTATAAAGTTATGCTATGAGCAATGCTTTATATTCTGGCCGGCGTTGACAAAGAAACTTTTCTGAAAGCTCTTATTCTCAGTACACATGGGAGTGAACTGTGTTTCCCCTTTAATAGTCTCTGTGATGAGGTCTATCGGTGTTTAAACTAAATAGCATTTACCTGCAATTTCTTGTATTTCATGGTGCTTAGATAGTAGAGTGGAACAAAAATAAGCATAGGTATGATGCCAGCAAAGGCGGAAAAGCCGAGCTCCTGATACATGAAAGTGAAGCACAGTATCAGTTGTACCGGCACTGACCACAAGAGGCTCAGTTGCGGCGATAGAACTTGGAATCTGTTCGTGTCAACGTACATCGTGTTAAGAATTTCCCCCATTGTCAAGTCACGTCGATCGCTACTCGTCAAGCGAAATATCTGTTTCGACGAATCTCATTAATGAACCTGCGTCCCACTATGACGATAACACTACCTTACTTTTTTGTACAGAACGTGCATGGTGGCGGATTTGAGTCTCAGTCCTAGTTTGGTGTGGAAAATAGCGCTGCCTTCTTGCAAAAGAGATTGGGCAACACCGGCTATACCGAAAAGGCAAGCGTAGAAAACACCTTTCCATAAAGGATCTTCGCTCAAAGAGTAATCAATAATGACACTAAAGGTAGAAATAAGTAAAATTGGTAAATCGGCCTACAACTAGTTCAATATATGGCCTAGCAAAAACTCCTGCAGCAGTTAGCAGCTTGCAAGCAGTTAGTATTTACCCTATCAGAAGAGGAGGGGCGAAGGACACTACGTCGCATAACAATTGTAAGACAACTCCAGCAATCAAGCAAGGTCCTATTGTTCTCAACAGAGGCCAAGTGATAGATCTGCTTGGAATTCTTCTGGTTCGTTCTTTTGAAATGCTTTTCATTTCCATTTCATCGCCTACAATATTGCTCTTGGCGTTGCATTTCCAGTGTTTTTCGAAAATGCGTGAGACCGTTAGCGCTTGTTCCGAGGAATTCAGATCGTACACATCCGATGGTTCGAGGGTTTTCTTCCAGCCTTTCCACAGGGCACTACAATTTAATTAAAGGCTACACAAGCTATATAAACTTTGTCAATTATGATCAACTAACTATACCTGGTAAGCCATGAATGTACCAAGCGTGAACAAAACGAAGCATTGGCCTCCTTTGATTTCTTAAAAGTTTAAAAAAATTATATTTTTGTAAAAAATAAAGAATTCTAAAATATTCACAAATTTTTATGTTAAACCATAAGTTTATAAGTGTTCCATAAGTGTGACACTACCTATACTTTGTAATGCTAGAGACTTACTGAGAGCTAGTTCGAGAACGACAAGCGAGAATTGACTACACACGGTTTTGCAGTACATCCATCTTCCTATTTAGTCTGTACTAAGCCTTTTACAGCGCCTCACCAGGCGTCGCTTTACAAGAATCTATGACGTTTCACCTACGTCACTTCTTGACAAGTTCTCACATTAACCAGCAACAAACTTATGGAACATATCTTACGAACTTATGATGAACGTATCAACGTATGATGGAATTTTTTAGAGAATTACCCATTTGCCTTCGATGGCATACGTGTGTTTCTCGTAGTAAGACGTGGTGTCAGACAGCGTGTGTAGTACGAGAGAACCCACCACAAATGCGTAAATTACTGACTCAATTATCACTCCGAAATAATCATCATTCTGGAATATTTCGTACATTTTTATGACGCCATTGCATCAAATGTAAAAAAAAGCTTTAACTAACTTGTAAATTGTATTTCATGACGGTGGATCTAAGTGTAATAGTTTTAGTTATGGTTAAAAGTAACCAATAGAGTGTCAGGATTCCCGACAACAGTGCGCCACTTGCAACGCCGTAAATAATCAAGTATAAAGCCAGGATCTGAAACATGGAAAGTCACTTTATTTGGTGAAATGTTGCGTAGACTTTAATAGGTTCCCTCACGTATGTTGCGAATTGAAGTACGACCGCTAAAATATCAACGACTTCAAGATTTCCATGGTAAATATGTTCTCCAAATTTAAAGACGTTAATTGAGGCGAGTAAAAAAACCAACAGCTGAAACGAAAAAACAAGTGGTACCAATTTTTAATGAAGCTTGGATTATAGCGAATTGCGAACGGCTTATCACTTTCAGTATTCCACTGTGGCACCGGGACTAAGAAAATTATTCAATAGTGGAAAAACATGTTTTCAAAAGGCTTAAGTTCAAGCTCACCGCTCAATAATTTCCGCAAAAAAAACGTGATATAATAATAATATAATATAATGTTTCAAATCCTCTGCCATCTTGAAACTAGCTCTCAGTATGTCTCAAGCATTACGAAGTATTTGTAGTGGCATACTTATGGAACATATCTTATAAACTTATGCTATTAGTGAAATATAAATTATGAACGACATTCTACAATTAATGCAAATTCTAAAAGGTCATTCTAAATAGGCCTTTTTTAAAAAAATATTCTAGGGTGGGTGTATGCCCCGTGATAAACGTTTTATGCAAAGGCCTATAAATGTTTTCAAATTCAACAAAACGACACATCATAAAATATGAAAAAGCAGTGCCAAGAACGCACACTCTGTTACGGTAGATGTTTAACGGCGGTAAGGGATAAACCCCTCCTACGAAACGTCAGGCCTCCGCTTATCCAATCATATTTACTCCTACACTAGCCTTCAATTTCGTAAAATCCTCCCTCATGTAGATGCATATGGGAGGAGCCGTCTGAAGCTCCGCCCCTTTTGCTGTTTCTCAATTTGTGTCGTTTAAAAGTACAAAAATACTTACGCCTTTCGTAATGGCTAAATGGGAACGACGAACGCTTCTCCATTGGGATTTGGCGACCAAAGATAATTCCAGTGGAAGAAATAACCACAGTACTGCGCATGGGACCCAGACTAAGATTGTTTTTTGGAAACATAACGTAAAATCCGGATTATTCGTGTACCAAGTAAAATTGGAGTCCTGTCAGAAATAAATACAAACTCCATAATTACTCATGACTCTGAATATTTTGTTTAGCTGCCCTTCCTTATCAAATATGTTATACCAGATGTAATTTTAGAAGCTGCAGGAATTGAGAACAGAGTAGTCTGGGCGCGCGTCAAAGTCGCCGACCCCCTTCCCCGGGACGGGAGGGTATGAAAGAAGAGGCGGGTCATGGCGACATATTCAAAGAGGAATTATGTATTTTTCGCCTTCCCCGTCAGCAACGTCGTCAAAACGTAGTTTAAGTGAGCCAATAAGATAATTTAAAATTTTCGTTAAGTGTTGGAGGGAGGGGCTCTTTACTGGGACTGAAGTAAATACCGTTCTCCATTCTTTCTTCTAAAATTACATCTATCCCTGGTTATACTAGATAAACTACCCGGAAAATTTCATAGTTAGAAATTCTTGCGTCGTTCTCGAACTAGCTCTCAGTAAGTCTCGATAGCATTACGAAGTATAAGAAGTGTCATTCTTATGGTACATATCTTATGAACTTATGGTATCAATAACTCAGTTTGGTCAATTTCGTGAATTAACAAATTGTGACGAAGCAAAAAGGAAATAAAAACATACCCAAAATTGAGAATGGCAAAATCGATCCAACATTGAGAAACCCATTTGAAAAGGATGTACGCAGACTTTTGTAATCACGTTATAGTCGGTGCGCGGCTTTCAACAACAACTAGCTCATCATTTCAGGTTCCTATTTTAGTTTACGCTTAATCCTCTACGTTAAAAGACCTTCAGGGTTCGAATAACACAAGTTTGTATCATAAATCATTCGAGTATACGTTAGAGCTCAGCAACAAACTGACTGATTTCAGGGGTTGTATCCTTTTAATAAAAACGTGCCCTTAATTTTAGAAATGTATATTATATAAATAATTTATATATTCGCTGATAACGGATGCGAGCGGATGTTATGAAAGAAAAAGTAGTGAGATTCGCAGTTTTTAAAGAATTTGATAATCTTTTTAGTTTATACAATAAATAGTGCTTAAAACGGGGAAAAACCTCTGCACTGAATCCTTGGTAAATGAAAGTGTACTAGATTAATCAATGACAAAATTGTCATTTTTGGAGATACGAAAACATATGATGTCTATAATGAAATATCGGGGCTATCACATGAAGCATAGGTCACTGCTTGTGCTATAAAAATCCGTTCAAACCATCATAAAACACGTACCACGGAGGGAATTTCAAAGGGTACCAAAATTAATATACGGTTCTATTGGAGGAAGTAGGTTAGTTTAGAATCATCAGAAGTATGTAATACTTCTCTTCAAGAGAAGTGTATCACAAAGCGGGGTAAGTGTAACGTCATTCTTCCCAACACTGGGACATTTGGAGCAAGGTTACTAAACCGAATCAAACACGCGATGAATAGTTCCTTCATCATTACTCTATTAGCGCTTAACTATTTGCCAAGGCGCATGCGCTAGAGGATTTTTGTCTCGAGTCCAGACGAGGTTTGTGGACTGATTGCTGAGGATTTAGTACCATAGAGTTCATCCCACGGTGCGATGCCCATCTGGAATTTGATGAGCGTGAGAGCAAACAAAAATTGTGAGCCTGTCAAGAATGACGTTACATAACTAAAGTATTAAAGGCCGACTTCCATCGAGAAGAGTTCTAGCGAACTGAAAACCGAACATCGAGACTAACAATGGAGCGACCGTGCCGATTTTCGAATCCCCGCTGGGGTAAAAGATGGAAGGGTTCTAGCTAACCGAAAGCCGTGCAATGTGGTTCTAGCGAACTGAAGATACACAATAAAGAATTTCCTTCAGGGGAAAGCCAAAATTCGAGAGGAAATAAATTTAAAAGGATTTCTATTGTTCATCTTCAGTTCGCTAGAACCACATTGCACGGCTTTGAGTTAGCGAAAACCCTTCCAACTTTTGACCCAGCGGGGCTTCGAAAATCGGCACGGTCGCTTCATTGTTAGTCTCAATGCTCGGTTTTCAGTTCGCTAGAACCCTTTTCGATGGAAGTCGGCCTTTAAGAAGATACAGAGTGTCATCCTGGTATTATCTGTTCAACTAATATGAAATTTTAATGAAAAATGTTTTTTACAGGCGGCGATATTTGCTTTAACATTTCTCTCCAGTTGTCTGTTACAGTGCAAAGCTAACCACCGCATATTTCATTTAAAAATGCAGATTACTTTATGAACTATTATTTTGATCTATACACGTCCCCTGACGACATTAACCGTTAGCTCTTTAGCCAATCAAGGTAGTGAAGATAACTTGAAGCTGGTAAGAGTCTTGTTTCAGCCTTAAAGCATAATAGACCACACCATTAATTACGTACAGAGAAAGCAACGCACAAAAGGGCGTCACCGCCATATGAGTCTTCTTCAATCTCGCCAAGCTGCAACGGCAGACGGAGCCCGCATTCGCTACACCACTACGCTGCCTCTTGTGGCGCTTCTTGGCTCGAGGGAAGTAGACCCGGCCCTTGTTCTGATTGCTTTTCCTATGGCATTACAGGAACATTCTACGTAAAAATATCCTTATGTATTGAAGGGATCATCACGCTTCCCGATCATTGGCTTCATCAGCTCATATTTTAAACTGGGTTCTATGCTTCTCAATATGTCGGCGATGAATGCAGGAGGGAATAGGATATAGTGGGGGTAAACCTGAGATCATAACAGTTCACTTATGATACACGTTATTAATAAAAGACTCTCTTACAAAAATTTCATTACTTTTCCGTAAAATGTTGAAACTAAACAGTTCAATTTCAATTTACAAACCCATGATGCTACCGAAGATCGAAATTCGTGTCATTGCCCCTCCCCTGTTTTGGTCTCCCAGAAATATTTAGTCCTGGATCGAAAACGCAGGAGGTCACTACGCATCTATTAATGATATTTCTTACTTAACTACTTAATTTTACAAAGCACGTATTGATAATCGTTTAAAAACATCACGTCGAAGCAATCATTTTTGGGAACACAAAAATACACACCCTGAATATGAAATAGCCTTTAAGCATTTTAGACTAGACAGGAAATCATGGTATGATGCAAATTAGCTTGTGTTTTTATTGTTAATTTAGAAATTATTTAAATATGATATGTAAATATTTTGATAGTGTCAAAGTATTTTTCACCGTAATGAAATAATTTTATTCAAAGTTTTGTAGTATGGATTCGTATATTTCCTTGCTAAAATTAAAAACTTTAACTTCAGTGCTTTTTGTAAGCAGTTCATCAACACCAAATGGTTTTTATATAATGCCACAAAATTCTTTCAAAAAAAGTGAATAAACCTTACATGTATCCAAAAATTGTAAAAAAGGCAAGTTAATTAGTGAAATGCTATCCAATTCTTTGCAAGAACGGAAATAAAGCCTTACATGTGCCCAAAAATTGCCTAAATAGCAAGCATTTTTAGTGAAAGTAAACCGAAAAGTGTGTCCAATGTTCAACGTCAAGCAAATGTCACCCACACTAATTGCTGTTGGAAATATTTCATATCAATTAATTATGGCTGCAAAAATTAGAACATACATCAAAGATTTTAACACTATATAGGTCTAGTTTGCAATAATTAAATTCGGCAAAAAAAAAAGTCTTTCAAACCCAAAATTTAGCTATATTAAAATTCCGAGTTCGAACTCAGACACACGACGTCGCCGTGTCGACTTTGGCAATAGCCGTAATTAATTGTTCTTCTTTTAAAAACCGTATATTTAGCGTTAAATATGGGTTGTTTGTCTTTAAACGATTACCGACAACTCTAGGCCTAATGGTTCAATTGTCTGCATTTTCAGACAAACGGGCATCAACTAAATGACACCCTTTTACCTTTAAACGTTTCCTTATAAATATTTGCAACTAGGGGCCCTGAATATATTTCATCTAAGCATCCCAATAATCCTTTCTTAGAAAATACCATTTATTTCTTTTGGCAAAGCCTATAAATTTGATCGTAGCTCTTATTTGCGTTAGTAACGTATAACCATCCCTGATTGATACAAGATTAAGTTTTAATCTATAAAGGGTACAATATGTCTTCAAAGTTATTCGTATTTTTAATTGGTATAGTTGTTATTTTAATAACTGGTACACATGGAAAAAGGAAACAACAGAAGAAGGTGTTTAAAGTCGAGATACCGGTACCAAGTGAGAATCCCGGAATCTTTAACCCATTACCGAACTCGTTGGGCATTCCACTGCGGCCCAAATTGACCAAGGGTTACAAGATTATCAATCCTCCAGAAGAGTGGTTCAAATTTAAACCATAGTTGCTCAATTTGTCTTCAAAAACTCAACAATGTGAACTGTTTCATTTCATCGAAAGTTAAAATATTTACTTTTTTCACCAAAATCAAGATAGTGCTTGAAACGTGAACTGAATCAAGGTAGTGATTGTAAAGTTGCGAACCGATTCAAGTTAGAGCTTGTAAAGTTGCGAACCGATTCAAGTTAGAGCTTGAAACGTTGTGAACTGATTCAAGTTAGAGCTTGTATAGTTGCGAACCGATTCAAGTTAGAGCTTGTAAAGTTGCGAACTGATTCAAGTTAGACCTTGTAAAGTTGCGAGCTGATTTAAGTTAGAGCTTGCAAAGTTGCGAGCTGATTCAAGTTAGAGCTTGTAAAGTTGCGAACCGATTCAAGTTAGAGCTTGTATAGTTGCGAACTGATTCAAGTTAGAGCTTGTAAAGTTGCGGGCTGATTCAAGTTAGAGCTTGTAAAGTTGCGAACGGATTCAAGTTAGAGCTTGTAAAGCTGCGAACTGATTCAAGTTAGAGCTTGTTAAATTGTGAACTGGTTCAAGTTAGAGCTTGTAGAGTTGTAAACTGATTCATGATAGGCCTAGTACCCATATTGGGTTTTTATTATTTTTATATAAATGTTATTTTGGTATTATCAAAGTTTGTATGCTCCGTATGTTCAAATATGATTTAATATGTTAATTAGAACAAAATGAATTTAAAATGTAAGTTATTTATCAAAAAAAAAGATACCTAGTGCTTTTAATTCATGGTTATTTACCCATATTGGGTTTTTATTAGTTTGTATACTGTGTATTTTTGGATTTAATTTAACATGTTGATTAAAACGAAATAAAATTTAAATTTATATTTTGCACACGTTTTTGCTTAACATCTAATTAAATAAAATGGGTTTAAAAATCCTTCTCAAACTTTTCGACTCTTGACTTGGATTATATCGCTTGCAAATACGTAAGTAAACCAATTTAAAGGGTCTGTAGAGAAGGCATCGGCGGGTGGGTAAAAATTATTCGAAATACGTCATTGACACGTGACTGAAGGGCGTGGTTCAAAGAAGCTTAGCTCGTTTTAATTCGAAAACTACCACTTCAGGGAATTGGTGCTGCAAACGTGCGAAAAACAATTAAGGACTAGGTGTCCAGTTCCACTCCATGTGGAGTCTTTGTATCTTAGCGTCACGTGGTACCTGTGACATATTTCATATCATTTCTGACCACCCGCCACTGCCTTCTTTATGCAACCTCTTTAAACACCTCAAGCATTTCTCGCTGCACCTCTTTCTTGGTGCCAAGTAGTCTCTGCCATGGATAGCTGGCGTTTCCTCATATTTTAACTCAATATTCTTTATCCTTTGGTTTTTAGAACTTCGATTAAACAAAGATATTTTGAATATAAATTCGTGAAGCTTTCACTCGCACGTTTCTACATATCCCTCAGGCCGAGTTCATTAATTAGTTTATTCTCCACCGCCGGGGAGCGTTGTTTCGAAATCTGCGTATAACACGTGGCTGAAATGCTTCCAAATATTTCTCTCTACACTCGGGCTAGCACCGAAATTATGATCACAAACAACTTAATTTTTAATGGTCGGTTTCTAAAAACGTAGATAAAATTAAAACCTCAAATTAGTAAGTTTCAAAAAGACAAATTATCGTGAAAAACTTGTAATTGTAAGATTGAAGAGACAGTTTTAGATGAGAACAAGTTGGGAAACTTAATTAAACCTCTCCGAGTCGAGACGCAATTAAGAAGTTTTTCTTAAGTAATTAAATAAATATAATTTACTTTAATTATTTTAATCGTCTTTATTTTACCTTAATTCTAGTTAAATCGTTTTAAGAAACGTATTACCTAAAATCATTTTAAACATTGCTATTGTTGACGTTTGAATTCAAGCGTATGCCTCTTTAACAAATTTTGGAAATTTAGTGCTATTGATTCACAATAAATGAAAAGAAAACCTGCAATTGCGTGAACCTTTGGTGTAAGCCCTGCCATTGGGAAGCTAGACGTTTCTCGTAACCCTAGCCGATCGCCGCTTAAATCTTAACCCTAACGAGAATCATGGAGAGGCTAATATTGCTTTCTGAGAACACGTTTTGCTCCGATTTGCCAACTGCGAACGCGGTGACAGACACACATCCACGTCCAGTGTAATACCTCTCCGTGACCACTTCGTCACTTGACACTCGGAGAGGCGGTAGTAATCGCTTGGCTGAATTTCAGATAAGTAATTTTTAATTCTTAATTTAAAAGATATGCTTAATTTTGAAAATTAGTGCTTATATAGTTTTTACTCTAAAAATTAAAAGCAACTGATTAATACTAAATAATGTATTCGTTCAACAATACTTTCATTTTCCGAAAAAGTTTTATAAATATTTATTTTTCGAAGGAATTGGTGATTATAACGGCTTGCAATATTTACAAGGCTTAGCGTCGCAACTTGTTTCATCAAGTATCAGATTTACTTAAAAAACTGTAATATACGATTCGTACCAATCGCCAGGATACTGTTTATTTAAAGAAAATCGCGGGTCATGTAGTTCCCCTACAAGTTGACTTTCCTTACGAACTCCAGTTTTGGCTTGGTGAAGGCACGCCCACATCTACCTCGTGGTCCTTATTTTTTGAGGAGATTGAGGAAAAACTTTACTTTAGCTCGCGCATTCAAAATACAGTTTTTCCAATAAATATCATTTCTTGGAGGTTAATTATATGATAATTAATTACATTTAAGTCGCGGAAACTATTTTAATAAATATTTTCACGACCACAAAAACCCGACCAGTTCCTTCTTCTTAGCCACCAAATACCATAAAATATATAAAAATATAACCTAACCTAACCAAACCAAACCTAATATTGATTATAATAGTTTCCGCAAACCTAACATTTCTTGGAGTTGACAATAAACAAGCTAATTAACAATAATTTGGAAAGGACCAATATTTTGAGGTAAAAAAACGTACAAAATTTAGTAATATTTTGGAAAAGGGGATATTTATGCAGTTGATAAGCCTTGACAATAACAAAAACAGGCGCACATTTAGCCGCTCATGGAAGAAGGGAATAAGAGGGAATAAATTACAAAAAAAAGGAAAATATTGATGTTAGTTTCCTTAAATTTAATTATTTATCATATAATTAACCTCCCAGAAAAGATATTTATTGAAAAAACTGTATTTAAAATGCGCGAGCTAAAGTAAGTTTAACCGAGATGGTAAAGCTACGTTTTCATGGTCGCTTGTAGCGTGTAAATGACTAGCGTGCGAGTATTTTTTGATAGCGTCAAAGTTACGCGTGTAGTTTACTCGCTCGGAAACAAGCAATCATGTTTTCATGGTAGCATTGAAAAATGAAAATACCCGCTGGCGACATCTAGAGCTTGTTTACTAGGCTTTTTAAGATGGCGGACAAAGAACTACGAAATCTGCTGATTCGAAAGAAAATTCTATTATTATCGCTATTAATAATAAAGAGAAAACAAAATATTAAACGACGATGCAAAGCGAAACGCGTGTGGGTCCACCCGATATGGCGAAAAAGTAAAACAGAGGGGGATTTCGGCTCTTTGGTAAGTTATATTCATTTCGAATTAAGCCTTGGTCATATTATTATTATATACATATTGCTTTATTAGCTTCAAGCTATGCGGTCCCACGATCATAGTTACCTCAATAAATTTTTCTTTTAACTCAATTTCCCTTTTTTCAATTCCTTCTTTTGATCCGCCACCGACTTTTTACTGGGTTTTGACATTTTGCAACTGTACTAATGCCGGGGTAAAAACGGTTCTTTAAAAATGGCGAACAAATAAATTTCCTATTGCCCTTTCTGATCACGTGACACTCACTCACACGCCGCTTGCGCGTAAAATATCCGTTTCGAACTTTCGATTTGATCGCGGCGTGTAGCGTTCAAACGTTGCCTACGTTAATCAAGGCCTGTGCGCGGCGCCGATTTTTATTTTTATTTTGGCAATTTAAGTTGCCAAATTCTCTCACCCGAGGCGCTATTAGCTGGACCTAAATAATTTGAAATGTTCATTTTCTCGCGCTTGGTATATTTTTTTTTTGCTCCAACGAGGTTGTCGAGCTAGGGCTTGTATAGTCTTACAGCTCCAAATATATGTTAGATAATGTGAGAATTCAAATGCCCAAAAATTTTTTAACTCCCGATTTAAAATGAATTATTGATGTCTGGGAGGAGGTCATTCGGGAGGGAGTTCCAAATAGGGATGGTTCGACGGTCATGGTGTTATTTTTAAAATAAAGGCTGCGCGTGAAAAACATTCGACGCTCTATAGGATGTGCAGCTCCCTATACTAAAAAGTAGACAAGTAGCGCCGCCTGACTACCAGCAAAAAGTCCTGGACATAAGAAAAAGAAACCACTGTTTTGCATCTAGCAGACGACGCTAAGAAAAAAATCGACGGTAGCGCGTTCTTTTTTTATTTCCAGTATTTTTTTATTTTTCACACAAGGCTTTGCATCGCTGGTAGCCAGGTGGCGCTAACATCGATTTGTTTACTTTTTAAGCGCGGCGGTAAGTGCAGCGAATTAAGTTCAAAGTATTTAGCTTTAAAAAGAGAAATAAGTACAAGTGTTTCGCGGTTTTTCAGTCTCAGAATTAAACCTAGGCCTAATTAAAGTTCAGGCAATGACAGTCTTGGAAGAAGACAACCAAAATTATGTCCAAGCTCGTCCTAATAGCGAAGCCACGCCTATCGACTATGGACGTGTTCTATCCCATTCCATAATGTCTATTATTATAAATAGCCGCACCTGTGGTTTAAAACAACAATGCTATAATATACTCGGCGTAACTAATAACTACGAGGGCGAAAGGGTGCTAAAAGAAAAATATGAAATGGTATATTACCTAGATTTCATTATTTTCATGTCCAAATCCATGATTCCCTTAGATTAGACTTAGGAAGTTCACCATGTTAAATTGGGGAAAAATATTTGCAAAAAAATTTTTTTGAGAAACGCTAATTTGCAAAAATTGCGTTAAAATTGTCCGAAACTGCATGAAATTTAAAATATGGTGAAATTAACAAAATTTATCTTTGATTTAAAAAGATTAAAGGAATGCACGGTAATCATCCTGCGCCTGAAGTGGAAGCTCAACAAATTAACGATAGTTCTGACGATTGGCCTAGTGATGAAACTGATGAAAATGAACTCGAAACTCAGAGTGAAGATGAAGATGACGAAGATTTCAACTCTTTGCAATGATTAACTTAATCACACTTTGTTTGAATAATTTCTCAATAAAGAAACTAAAAAACAAAAACAATTTTTTCTTGCCTATTCTTTTACTGATTTCAATAAAAATACCAGGAAATATGTCAAAAATAAGAGAATTACCCAAAACTTCAAAATAAAACATAAAAAACTTCCCAAATACTAAAATTTACTATATGTTTTCAAAAGTGAAAATGAGTTTATGGTTTTAAAAATATCCCATAGGACGGTTGACTAGAGTACCATGAAGAAAATTACACCTTTGCACACTCAAAACGAACTTGTACTTTCTAGTGCCAAATACACGCCATTTTATGCAAAATTAGCATCGTAGAAAGGTATTTTCGGTCGCTGCCTACGTTAATCAAGGCCTGTGCGCGGTAGTTTCGAAGTGGGCAACTTTTAAGAAACGCGACTTTTTATTTTCTCTCTATTTTACCGCGAGATGGCATTGATAACTGGACCGAAACGCGCGCGAAAATTAATATTTCACATTCTTTAAGTTCAGCTTACAGCGCTCTCAGGTGTGAGAATTCGGCAACTTAAATTGTCAAACGAAAAATAAAAATTGGCGCCGCGCACAGGCCTTGATTAACGTAGGCAACGTTTCGGAGAATAGTCAAATAGTTTGGCCAAGTTCCTTTTGGAAACGCACCATAACCTTTCTTTTAAATTGTGAAGGCTTGTAAATTAGTTTAACTCGACGCCGTGACCCTAAATCTGGCAGTACCATACAGGAACGAAAAGTTCCCGCTTTCTTTCACCCTACCGTCTCTATGTGGAACCTGTATCTTATGTCCAGTACTTTTTATTTATCACGCGAGACTTTCCAGTGCTGGCAGTCAGGCGGCGCTAGTATCGACTTGTCTACTTTTTAGTATAGGGAGTTGCACATCCTATAGAGCGTCGAATGTTTTTCACGCGTATTCTTTACTTTTAACAATGCCTTTCCTCAGTCACGTGCCTATGACGTATTTCAAATAATTTTTATCCACCAGCGGATGCCAACTTTATAGACCCTTAAAGGGAGGGTGAAGTAGAAAATCAAGTTATTTTTTTTATCGATTCTTCTACTAATTATAAGACCAGTCTGCATAGTGAAACATTCAGGAAACACTTCCGAATGATTTTAAAACTCAAATTAGGTTCAGATTTTAAGGATAATTTAAAAAAAGGACTTCCGACCAATCGCGTAACTCCCTGCCTTTTTATTAACAAAATTCTCGTGGCATGTTCCGTGTCGAATGAAATTTATCACGAGATTTAATAAAATTCGCGCGCGACGTGACAATCGTGGTACGACATGGAGCGTGCCACGAGAATTTTGTTAACAAAAAGGCAGGGCATTACGCGATTGGTTGGAGGTCTTTATTTAAAATTATCCTTAAAATCTGAACCTACTTTGAATTTTAAAATCTTCGGAAGTATTTCCTGAAAGTTTCACGATGCAGACTGGTCTTATACTTAGTAGAAGAATCAATAAAAAATCACTTGATTTTCTACTTTACCCTCCCTTTAAGATATCGGTTCCTGCGCAATAAGTTTAAAGTACGAAATGAAATAAAACTTCCTATTTTCAACAATTATTTAATTTCTTAAGAATAAACCGAACCAAAATCTGGCAAAAATATATGAAACATTTTCAGTGAAATACACGTTACGTATAAAACTATTTCCCAGAGCTGATTCGCCGCAACTTTCAATTAACAATACAATACGAAAGAATTAATTTTCGTTACGAAAATCGGCTTTCTTCTCTATTTACATTTTAGTACAAGCACAAAACAAATTTAAGGGGGTTCTCTCTTAATTTTAAAGCATATTTATACATAATTTATATTCGTATCACAACATTTTTCAAGGTGTATAAATAACCAGTTTGCACCGGATTAGAAATAGTTGTTACTTAACCGTGGGAATAAGATAATTAACACAAGCATAAAGACATTATCAAAACTCGCCTAAATTTGAGGGCTCAAACATTTCCTTACAACATTACTCAGTCTTTAATCGTACCAAGTGGCAAATCTAGATGGAGCCAGTAACTTTTGCCCCTAAGGGGCTGTTAGTGTATGATTTAACGTGCCAGGCTACATCTTGACGTGTTTACAATAGGGAGCTGCCAGAGAGGTGTGGCTTAAGATAGCTCCTCCCCTTTCCATCAAAATGGCGGCAACGTCACAAAGTGAAAGGCTAATAGGGAAAGGCTCCTGATTTCAAGAGACAAATCTAGATGGAGCCAGTAACTTTTGCCCTAAGAGGTTAGTTAGTGTACGATTTATCCTGTCCGGCTACATCTTGACTTGCTCTTCGCTGTTTACAATAGGGAGCGGCCAGAGAGGTGTGGCTTAAGAAAGCTCCTCCCCTTTCTACCAAAATGGCGGCAATTTCACAAAGTGAAAGGCTAATGGGGAAAGCCCCCTGATTTCAAGAGACAAATCTAGATGGAGCCAGTCACTTTGCCCCTAAGGGGCTGTTAGTGTACGATTTATCGTGCCAGGCTACATCTTGACTTTTCCTTCGGTGTTTAAAATAGGGAGTTGCCAGAGAGGTGTGGCTTAAGATAGCTCCCCCCCCTTTCCACCAAAATGGCGGCAACTTCACAGAGTGAAAGGCTAATGGGGGATTGGCTAAGTGAGGATCTGACGCTTAGTAGGGGATATTTTAACCCATTTGCCCACTCCCTATGAGCCGGAGTATAACTCAGAAATGTTATATATATATATTAACATTATAAAAACAAAATAAGTCATTTTGTTTTTATAGTGTTAATTTATGTATGCATGATTATGTATTGTATTTTGTATCGACATTGTACGACTTTATACAGGTTTTTATCTCTCTGTGGTGGCCACTAATGTCGCTTACGAAGGGACTCCAAAGTTGTTTCAGTGATCAAGAGATTACTTAGTTGCATAAAGCTATCCATATTCGCGAAGACAACAAAGCATTACCTTCACTTGTAAATTAACTAAATTTGAGCCATTTTCAAACATCCTATAAACTTTAAATAAATAGAGTTCCGACGACAATTCAATATTTTAACGTCACAAACTTGATAAAGCAGTACTTCGTCAAAATCGAAAAATAGACCTTCTGTTCTTTGGTTTTTCTTTTTTAATACTTTTTCTAATTAATTTATTTAATATATAGGGTGGTGGCTTGTAATTCCGAACGCTTCTAATTCCGAACAGTTTTTTTAAATTGATTTTTCTTTTACTTGCGAGGCTTTAGACCGTGAAAAATAGGCTTAAATTATGCCTTGATTCATTGTCTATCCGAAAAACATCATTTCAAATCCATATCTAAAAGTCAGGGAACGATGTGACACGAAATAAAAATGTACCTAATTTGCGAATTTAATTTAATGTCAATTAAAGGGAATGCCGACCCTGATGCCTCCGAAAATAAGGTTTCATTTTCTTCAGATAAATCAGAGGCAAATAAACTCAATTTCAGCCAAAACGTCAAGTTTTCCCCCACAAAATAAGCATTCGTAACGAAATTTTGGCTCAAAATTAAATTAATAAAAGAATATTTATAAAAACCTTTGCGAGCAGCTAATTCCGACCACTCGAAACAACACTCCATTAATCATAAATTATCGACAGTAAAATTAAATTTAACGCTATTAAACGACATGGTTTAACAGATTAGTTATCCTCGATAATACGGCGATACGTTTTCCCGGGCTTTTCAAGCAGACAACTTTAGTTTAACCCGGCTAGCGTAAAGTCCCTGTTTCCTTCCCTCCCCGCCGCGGCGCCGTCACTCGTACTCGTACACTATTCCGCGATAAAAAAAAATAACGGTTCAATCTCGCGCCAAGTTTGAAAATTTGCGTTCGCGCGTTTCAAACTTTTGCATAAACGGGTCGCTAAAGGTTTATACCTACTTGAATATGGAATATGACGATCAAGGTAATGTAAATCGCTGTTGCATTTATTAATAATCTTTTTTATCCTATTAACCTACGAGAGATTTAAAACTTGAAAGCGAAATTTATTATAGAATTAACGTCCCAAAACTTAAGCCTTGGTTAGGGAATTTTATCCCGATTCACCTAATGAAAAAAATATTTCAGTTTTAGATAATCCCAATTTAGCATACAAATGAGATAGGCGCTGAAGTTTATTTCACCATAGTTATACCACATTACAGGTGGTGGTGTTAAAAAACCACGTAAAATATCCGGCTTAATTATGAATGGGGAAAAATCTATTTTGTGCCATAAAAATAATTAAAATACAACCAGAAACAAGGGAAAAATATATGACGCGACAACTAAAGATTATTTATTATAAATGATAAAACTAATAGTTATGTTACCGGTTACTGTCCAGTTACAGCTTACAATATTTTTCCAGTATTACTCGAACTTAAAGCATAGCGTTGGTTCCAGTGGACAACTTGACTTTCCTTACGAACTCCAGTTTTGGCTTGGGAAAGCTAGAGGCATTTGTGGGCGGAATTTGTACGTGCATGTATAAATCCCGCCCACTAGCCTTTGCCAAGCCAAACCCGGAGTTTAGAAGGAAAGTCCCCTTGTAAGGGATCCACTGGAGCCGCGCTAGTGTTAGGTTCGTGCACTCAGGAAATAAATTGATTTCATGAAACATTTTATCAGTTAAACTAGCAGACTATTTTACATTGGAATCGGGGCTAGGGGTCGGGAAGTGCCCCAAAACTAAAATAAGAGCTACACAGAAGTACTTTGCCTTCAAAAAACCCTAAAATAACTCGTGTTTTTAAAAAATCCGGTTTAATCCAATAAAAACCACTGGTCTGGATTTTATTCAAATTATCCGGATTTTTGCCAACCCTGTAAGCAGGTTCGGTAATTAGAAGCGGGGGTTCGGAAATTAGAAGCGGGGGGTCGGAAATTAGAAGCGGGGGTTCGGAAATTAGAAGCGGGGGGTCGGCAATTAGAAGCGGGGGGTCAGAAATTGGAAGCGGGGGGTCGGAATTGAAACCCCCTACGTCGGAATTACAAGACATCAGTTCGGAATTGGACGCCACTACTAGAAATGGGGAAATAGATATTTCTCCACAAGTTACCGGTAATTTTGGCTCAAAATAGGCTCAAAAGTAGCGCAAATGTTCAAGCTATTTGGTACAATATCAAATATTTCTCATAACATTATACGTGTGTCATGTTTCAATCGATTTTAAAAAAGTGTTCGGAATTACAAGCTACCACCCTACGCCATTTTGGTGTCCCTTTAAAGAAGGCTTAAAGAAATAATGAACTAAATTACAAGAATAATTAACTTTCAAAATTGATTAGAACTGATAAAACACGTATAAAAAACAACTAATGAAAATCTCAAAACAGAGTTACGATTAGCGAATGTTTCATAACTTCGACATTGACTTTAAATTTAATAACTAATCAAAGGGATAAACAATATGCAATGTAGGGGGCGGGGCCTATATCAAGCTTATCTTTCATCAAATAAAGCGCCACTGGGCATGCGTGAATTTCGTAGCCTCATCTGTGCATTGGGAATGATAATCGGCATTTCCCTTCAATCTATACGCTTAATCACGTGACATTGCCCAATCACTACTTCATGAAATAGTAACACTACTACTACAAAATATAGTTCTTGACACGCCCCTACATAACGAATTGCACATCCCTTTAAAAATACTGAAATTTTTACAGAACTTAATTACTTTAACAGCCCTGATCAATTAAAATTATTCTCATAGTTCGATCATTATTCAGTAGCTTAATTGGATACTTAATTATAAACTCATTAGTGGCAAGAATTTTGATAAAGCTTTACGCATGCGCTAATAAGATTAAAACGTATTCCCACGGTTAATTAATAAATAGCCAATTAATTAAAATGCATTATGAATAAAAGTTCTGTTGGATTATTGAAGCGCTCTCTGAAAAGTAAATTGGACCAGTTGCTAAACCCGCAGCTAATACCTTTGAAAAGAAAAATTATTTCTATATGTTCATCGATCGTTTACCAGTATGCTATTGGTGCACATCTTTTTAATTGTTAATTTGCTTTTTTTAATTAATTAATTTAAATTGTTCTGACTAGAGATGTCGTTAATAACGAAGCCATCTTCTGGATACCGTCAACAGAGGAAAGAAAGGTAAGGGTGATACCGCATTTCTTTAAAAAAAGTACTTAAGATTAATTGCCCATATTTAATTATTATTATTATATTGATAAAATGTTTTTTAAATTTTTTTAAATAAATAACTTAATTAAAATGCGCCTCTTGTTAGTTCTACCAAGAAGTGATATCTAGTTTATTAGGGAGAAGGTATAAGATGCCTAAGTGTTCGCGCGCCATAGTCCCAGTCCCCCTTTTAAAATACAAGGGGGGGGGGGGACGTAAAAGGAGGCCGGGATATTTCGCGGCCTCTCCTCAGTCGGAAAATATGACTGTAATTTTCGTCATTCGCGTCGCGCTGACGTGCACAAGTTTTCAAGAACCAATGAGATGCTGCTGGTTGTAATTTAGAGGCGGGGATTAACTCCGGACCTACTATACGTTTGGACTGGAGATAAAGCTGGAAATGTGGCGCGAATTTATAACTTCTCCCTAGTAAACTAGATATCACTTCTTGGTTCTACCTAATTTTCAATGTCGAAGTATTTTATCGAAAAAACTATTTATTTTTTATTGCAGTTTAATTCATCTAGTCAACCAGCTGCAGTTTCTTTCAGCTGGAATTTTCTTGAAGCAAATTTTTATGCGAATTTCTATGCAAATATAAAAAACCAAAGGAGACCTGCAAATGCTGAATAGAAATTAAGGTTTACCGCGACAACTGCACAGTGCGATTATGGTTTATATGCATTGAATTCACCTTTGCAAGGCAATGCGAGCCTTTTTTCCTCTATTGGCTTTGATCCAGGAGAGTGACGTACTATATAGGTTCCCGTTTTAAGCGATTTATAGCAAAAATAAAAGCATCAAGAGTTTGGAATAAAATAAACCAAAATATATATATATATAATAACTAATAGGGGAATTAATTATCTAATATAGTCAAAGATCTGGATCATCGGTGTCGTAACCTTCCAGAAGAACTTTGGTTTCAGCTTTCTTCTGCCTGAAACGAAATTAAAAATGATTTCCATCATTAAACATTGTGTTCCAAAAAGTGGGTTCTACGGTTCATTTGAAATCAATAAAGTTCTATGACTTTTGACCTAAGGGCAACCGGAAATAAGTGTTTTAGAGATGACAAGATACTAGCTGTTACCCGCGGCGTCGCTCGCGTGTAATAAGAACTTCCATCAAAATGATATAAAGAATGGGTAGATTTTACTGATGATTAAAATTTTTGTAGCACCCTAGGAGCGAAGGCACTCGGCATTGCCCGTCAGCCCGTCGGGATTCATTTTTTATTACTTTTCACGCGGACATAATTCCATAAAGAAGGGTTTTTAAATTTCTGGCCGCCATTTAAAAATATGGCTACAAATCGAACCCAAAAGACTATTCAGCCCGTCTATAGGTTAAAGGAAACCAGTGTACTAAGTATTTGCGAAATCGGTTGAAACGCGCGGACTTTGTTGCATAGAGAAGATTTTTTTTACATTTCTGGGCGCCATTTTTTAAGATGGCGGCGGATTGGAAAAACCTTTCTTAGTACGCGCCTACTACTTATGAGTAACGTTCCTGCAAAGCTTCTGCCTTCTAGGGCAAGCGGTTTGGGCTGGGCGTTGATTATCAGTCAGTCAGGACTTCATAGATGTTCCATTAATTGACACTACCCATAATTCGTAATGCTAGAGTTACTAAGAGCTTGTACGAGAACGACAAGCGAGAATTGAAGTCCTACACTCGGTTAATTTTGCAGGACTAACAAGTTCCTATTTAGTCTGTACTAAGCCTTTGACAGCGCCTCACCAGGCGTCGCTTTACCTCGAATCTTTGACGCCTACGTCACTTCATGACAAGCTCCAGTTTGTAACCAGTGATGTCCAAACTTATTGCCAACATATCTTATGAACTTATACTTAAACTTCGTCCTACAATCCCCTTTGTATTAACACCCAGTATTTCAATTAGAGTAAGACTAAGACTAAGAACCAGTCACGGAAAGAATGTGATGTATTATAGTTTAAAACGATACATACTTATTTCCCTTCCTTCTATGAAGTAGCCCATGTCCCTGATTATTTTGTGGAATCCCATCGCTACCCCCTCTATGGACGACACCTTCTGGTTCATCCATCATACGCATAATTATGGCTTGGTCGCTAGCGTCAATAGGTGCAACCGAAATGTCCCTGACAGCTCTGAATTTACCACAGTTATTCAAGTGTTCATTTTCCAAACGGAAGAAGTTCCAAACGAAACGTCTATTAAACAATAAAAAACCTCATATAATCGATTTAAAATTTCTCACGCAGTTACAGATTTGCACTATCATCGCTCGGAATTGTCTACCTAAACAAACAAATTGGCCTTATTCCTGATCAACGCCACCGAGGCGTAGCGGCGACTTTTGGAACTATAATAATACGGTAGCCAATTACAGGTGGCGGTGGAGTCGATGGACTCTGATGGAGATCTGTTATTTTCTATGTTTTGTTGATCTTTCTGAATCATGTGAATAGCCAAGGCTTAACGAGCGATATGGCTTCAAAATCATTAAAAGTTGATTTTACCTTTCTTATTCTGTCTAATATTATGAAATAAGACTTTCGGAGTAAGTTTTCATTCGATTTGGTCTATTTGGAGATTATTTGCTTAATAATAATTAGTTAAAACATGTTTTTTGAAGTTGAAGCGGTAATAATCAAAACATAGAAAATAACAGATCTCCATCAGAGTACATCGACTCCAGCGCCACCTGTAATTGGCTACCGTATTATTATAGTTCCAAAAGAAGCCGCTACGCTTCGGTGGCGTTGATCAGGAATAAGGCCAATTGGTGTTCATACCTGATAACTTCTAACGGTGCCAGCAACGAAACCATGTATTCTCTTTCTATAAGGCCAATCTCCACTAAGGAGACTGAAAGAGTCCAACCAAACCTCAAAACGAAGTCTTCAACCACAGCAAAATAGTAATATCCCTGGAAAATAAGTAAAATTGGGACAAGGTTATGTAAGTAAAGAGCTATGATACAAGCTACTCCCGCTTCTACATAATTCCCTGAATATATTAAGACGAATGAAGATTCATGTGAGAATTTCAGTTTTCAAGCTTAATGGTACCCTAACTTCAGAGTGCATTTTTTCCCACATATACTCTGTCTCACCACAAGCAAACCTATGGGCTCATCAATGAGATAGATAGAGTTACAATTCAAATCGGCTTACCGCGAAACACATTGTTTTTATCAAACACGTTTATCAAAACCTGACAGCGCCATCTGTGAGCCTCTAGCGGAACTAATTACAACTTTTACTTATTGCTTATTTGCAATCAGAAACATCATTATGATTTTTATTTCATCTATTTATTAGATTAAAAAGGATTTATTATTTAACTGAAACTATCTTGACAGCTTGTTACGCAGATTATAGCCGCAGACGGTAGGAAAAAGTTCTTCGAGTGATTAATAGGTGGCGCCACCCGTATTTGATAAAGATTCATGCTCGACAAAAAGGGTATCGTCAAATGTTGATCTCGAGATCCCACGTTGTGACTCTAGGTTTAATACATATATTCTATCTCATTGGGCCCCATCTCGAAAGCGCCATAGCAATTACCTAAATGGTAACTTTATTCGTGCTAACTGTAGTGCCATCTGGGAACACACGCAGAAAAGCTGGAGTTACCAACCTTGAAAGTGTGAAAACAAATTCTCACATGGATCTTTATATATGATTTGTCCACACGATGAATAGCAAAATAGTATGTGGCATCACATACACAAGCCAGGCAGGTGTGACGTTACTCAAATTTTGTTAATCCAATCTCTGGCCACTTTAAAGGGACTGTAAAGTGGGCATCGGCGGGTGGGTAAAAATTATTTGAAATACGTCACACGCGTGACGCCAAGATAGAAAGACTCTTCATGGAGTGGGACTGGACATATAGTCCTGGTTTTTCGCGAGATTGCAACGCCAATTCTTCTAAGTGGTAGATTTCAAAATAAAACAAACTAAGGTTCTTTGAACCACGCCTCTCCGCGGTCACGTGCCTGTGACGTATTTCAAATAATTTTTACCCACCCGCCGACCCCTCTTTACCGTCCATTTAAAGGGTCTGTCAAGAGGCATTGGCGGGTGGGTAAAATTATTTCAAACATGTCACAGGTACGTGACTGAGAGTTCAAAGAAACTTAGTTTTATTTCGAAAACTACAACTTTGGGGGAATTTGTCCTACGATCCCTAGAAAAACAAGGACTAGGTGTCCAGTCCCACAGTCCCACTCCATATGGAGTCCTTGTACGTGGTACGTGTGACGTAAATCAAACAATTTTTACCCACCCTACAGTCCCTTTAAGGTCTTGGAAAACTCATCAATGCTATTATAACGATACCCACTTTGGCAGGAGGGTATGGAAGGAGGTCAAGGAAGCACTTGGAATTATGGGCATCCGTTTAATAAAGTATTGACAAAAACTCACTGGTGAAGAGTAAACAATTTCTTCTCTGAGAAACTTGTTTTCAGAGTTTTCTTCCAGAAGGCCCCAATCCATTTTTATATCCCACGCGTACGTGTAGCACGAGCTGATAAGCGCGGAGAGAATCCATAAGAAAAAGAATGGATTTTGCGATGAAGTGCCATATTTATCTAAAACACGGGCCGAAACAAAATCACAATTTTACACAATTAATGTAATACTTCAACAATAACAAGAGTTATTAATATTAATTAATAACTCTTGTATGTGAAATGCTATGATGTGCGAGTCACGTTTTCTCGGCTGCAAGCCGAGTCCAAGTATAAAAAAAATTATATTGCATAACGAGCCGAGTATAAAAAATTCTTTGGAGTATCGAGTATTTCTCGAGTCCAGAATATTTACTTGTCGAGCATTAATCATGTAAATTTCTAGTAAATAACCAAGATGTTCAATCATCTAATATCTAACATGTTTAATTCTTTTTTTCTGAGCAACTAAACATTAAACAGGTTATTTTCAAAATAAATGTTCATCAGCCATCAGCATATCGTCTACTAAAGTTATAAGCCTTGGATTCGAGTATTAAAGAAGTTAAAAAGGTACTCAAAGCTTTCTCGAGCATTTAAATATGTTGTTATCAAGTATCAAGTAGAGAACTCGAACTTAACGAGTACTCGCATACTTCTGGTGAAATGCCAAATCCAAAATGAAAACTTTGTTATTCATTGGATTTTCTGGCTACTAAGTAATATTTCTGCGAAACCTCTTCAACAAAAGTAGTCGACTTACCTTTGTATATATTGAACAGAGTCGAGAATATGATAACGAAAAATGTCGTAGAGTATTTTCCCGCGTTTGCTAAATGCGGAACCGCTTCTCTAGTATCTCTGAAACGTCTCAAGCACTGCGCAAATCGAAACCATGCAGGCAAGCAAGCCACGATTGGCTTCAGAGTTTGACCACAAACATTGATTTCGTCTACAATTAACAACAAGAAACCAACGTGTATCATAATGTGCTCAAGTGACCGACTTTTTAAAGAAAGTCTTGGCTGTGGTTTAGTTTAGGCAAATGTCACTAGATGCTCCCATAGTCGAGGGGTGGAGTAAACTGGCTCGCTAAGCTTAGCAAAGACTAATTTTAGTTACACCCTCATGGACTAGCTCTGATTCGGTCCTGAATTGGTGTGTAGAAAATTAGCCCAAACGTCAGGGGCACCGCAGGAGCCAGCATTGGCATTGAAGCAAGTTTCGGCTATGGTTTAGTTCAAACAAATGCCACTAGATGCTCCCATAATCGAGGGATTAAATTGACTGGCCCTCTAAGCTTAGCAAAGGCTAGTTTTCTGGCCCTCGACATTAACGAACTCTGATTGGCTTCTGCCTTTGGCAACGGTAAAATGTATGCATAGAAGATCAGCCAGAATGTTAGGGATATATTACAGGAGCTGACATTTGCTCTAAGGGTTCACCATTTTTTCCCCCCCAAAACACGCGGTAAAAATGTGTACGAACCATTATTTACATTCCAGTTTTGAATACTGATGTAGAAGCACACAAAATATTGGAAGTCAAGTAAAACTGGCACTAAGCTATTAAGCTGGTCGGCAAGCCAAAAGTCGGCAAAGCCTACGTGGAAAAAAGGAGCTGCTACCACACGACCCTAAAGAAAAGAAAAACGAACTTTTATTTAAAATTTGAAATCCTACTTCCCACTAATACTACTAATATTATCATACAGTTATGATATGTTATGTTCCTTAAAGGGAATGCGAATTTTCAATTTCATATCATATTTTAGCACGAAAGTGGTATTATGTTACACTTTTGAGTCTCTACTTTCAAAATATCAAGTTTTTAATATAATTGAACCAAAGTTTCTATTTTTAAAACCCATTGAAAAATCACGAAAACTCTGCAGTTTCGATATGCATCAATAATTTTGTCTTGTCGAGCTTGTTCGCCCGTTTGATGACATCACTATGACGTCAGGGGGAAAAAGCGCGGGAATCCTATACGCGTCTCGAGCTTCTCTCGCCAGTCTAAACTCTGGGTCTGATAGCGGAGAGAGTGGCACCATCTCTAAGGGGAAAAATATATCTGTGACGTTAGACTACGGGAAACGTTTTAGCCTTTCATAAAAAGTGGATTTCAAATAATTTCATATGAAGCATTTTCAAATGCATATTGCGGCCAAATAAGCAGCAGAAATCGGAGGGAGAATTAAAAGCTTGATATTTTTGAATTCACAGATATTAATTCTACCCTTTGTTACATAAATCAGATGTTTTTCAAACGAAGCTTCTCATTCCCTTTAAAAATAATACTAATGCAACGCGAACAAAGTCGCTTGTAACAAATAGTAGGTATTAAATGATAAAATATCAGGTTTCAATTTGTTTTTTGGTGTAAGGATGAATTTTAAAACAATATATACTCACTAGAATCCTGAGAAGCCAAAATCGTGCATGGTGTCGCATTGTGTGAAATGGGTTCACCAGGAAGATAATCATGATAACAATGAGGGCGAGTGGATTGGCGTAGGCCGGAATGGATAAAGCACTGCTGTACAGAAAAGCTAGTACGCTCAGAGACCACATGACACCAAATATTGCTGCCATCTACAATTAAAATAAGGATAAATATTATTCACTCGAATCTAAGAACTTTCCCACGCCTATAATTAACTTCACGTTTTTATTCACGTCAATTAAACGAAGAAAGAAATGGGCAAACATCAAAAATTCAAAATCATCAAGAAAATTGCAAAATATGATAACTTTATGCTATTATAAATAAACTGTATATACAAAAATCTCAATTATATGAAACTTATACTTGAAATTTTTTATAAGAAAAAAAATATCTAACACTGAAATTTTGAACATGTGGAACTTCAGCCAACTCATTTTTCTAACTTATCTTTCACTTTTCCAAGTCATTGTCCACAAAGACAGTTTTTATTAAAGGTACTGTAAAGAAGGCATTGTCGGGTGGGTAAAAATTATTTTAAATACGTCACAGGCACCACGTGACGCCAAGATATAAAGACTCCATATGGAGTGGGACTGGACACCTCGTCCTTGTTTAACGCGAGATTGCGGCGCCAATTCCCGAAGTGCTAGTTTTCGAATTCGAAATAAAACGAAACCAAGTTCCATTGAACCACGCCTTTCCTCAGTCACGTGATTTTGACGTATATCAAATAATGTTTACCCACCCGCCAAGGCCTTCCTTAACTGCTATAAAAGTTACTATGGGAAGAAAAACCGTTGGTTTAAGCTAAAGTGGAACTTACCTCCATGAGATGCTGCTCGGACAAATGATTCCTGGGGTCTAATTCAAAAATGAGCACGTGATTGACGCCAGATGTCCTCCAGCCATAAACATTGATCCCCATGAGAAACATGAACAAAATAATAAGCAGAGTCCCTCGGTAAAGACGAAAAACGATACGCCAGTCGTTTCTATTGTCGCTAAATGCACCCGATAAAGCCACCGCTATGACTAAAATTGCAAATGCCCCCGAGAACAGACCCACTTTAAACGTTGTCCAAGGAGAAGGCTAGAAAAATAATGAAAATATCTTGCGTTGAACATCATTTCAAACATTATTCACAAACTTATTTATCAGTATTGGTTACCGATATTGCAATTTTTCCGAAACATATCAGTTGTACCTTAACTTAAAGATTTTCTAAAAAAAATCGATAGATGGCGCTTTCCAATTAGCTAATGACATCGCCCTATGTGTATTGGGGGGGGGTTTCAAAAACATTTTCCGACAATGGTTTTTAGTTTCTAGCTATTTTGAGGGTGCTGAACACGAATATCAACTATATTTTCAATTTAAAAAGTGCCCGGTAATCGGCACTTGTTCCATAGTACACAATATTATCCAACGCTACTTAGTTCCTTACATTTCAAAAACTAACACTCCGAGTTGTTAACTGTTTCTAATAGAGTGTGTTAAACCGATTCACTAAACCACGCCCACTTTTTGGTCACGTGCTTGTGACATAACTGACTCATATTACCGACCCGCCCCTATCGTCACCCCAATTACATTAAAGAAATAAAGACTTGTACAGAAACACAAAAGAACATGCTATTGGGTCCAACACACAATATTTCGTAGTGTCCTAAGTTGACTTATAATAAAATCTACAATTTAAGCACTTACTTGGTCATTAAGAGGTGGTACTCGAAGCCTTTTCATAGCACGTTGGCGATCACCACCTTCGAGTTCACTGGTGAATAACGTCTAATTTGATAAATTTAGATATAAGATGAATGGTTCGATTAAAAGAAAGGGTTATATGAAATAATTATATTCAAATCTTTACTTCTGTCTCTTGAATTAATTTATCGATGTCTTTGCTCGTATGGAAGGGAGAAGCTTCTACGTGAAGCTGGCGCCATCTCGCCCCAGCTTCCGTTTCTAATAACTACAAAAAGTAATTTACGTTTAAACATAAAACTTCTGAGTAGCGAAACTCTATCAATGACATATCTTCAACACTTTGTGACCAGACAGTAGCCATTAATTTTGACTACCATATGATTTTGATTGTTTTAAATAGGTGAAAATCAAGCGTAATAACTCAGTTTTGTTACTTAAAACATTGAAAACATTTCGAAACTTAAAACAGGCATGGATTAACTAACGCTAGGGATAGTTTGTTCCCCCTTGAAGATAAAGTATACATGTTCCAAACGCCCCCTAGCAGCAGCTACTGTCCCTAACAGGAAGTTATAAGAAAATTGGACCAAATGTCACGTGTTCTATGACGTAAAAATTGAAATACTGCCTAAATTGGGCAAAAACGATTTATTTTGCCTAGAGATGGCGCTATATCTACATCCGTTTTGGTCCAATAAATTGGGGGAATGAAGAGGAGAATCAAGGAATAATTCGGAACATGTAGTTGGCGATAGCATTACATGGGAAACCCAGTTAGTGAACAATCCCTAGCGTTAGTTAATCCATGAAACAGGCACATAGTCCGCTGTGATAACATCATAACAGTGCCATCTTCTGGCGGAAAAGATTAATATCACGCGACAGTCGACTCGTTTGCAACTTAGAGTAAACCATGAACGGTGAATAGTTGATTTCATAAAAGAGGAGGAGCTTACAGAGAAAATGTTGCCCTCGACGTCATTTAATTTCTACGTCATATCGCTATAGAGCAAATGAAAGTCGACCATTTCCTTAAAGCATGACCCACTTGATCACGCTGTTTGCTCGAGCTACAAGTGTGATAGAGTGGACTAAACCTTAAGTGAAGACCGTTAAGCCTTGGCTATGTGGTTTTATTTTAAAATTTAAGTAAGATAATGAATGTAAATCAGTGTTCAATTTAGTATAATAATTAATTTATAAGGTTATCTTTCTCGCTTGATGTAGTGCTTTCCAAAAATTCCATGGCCAAGGCTTAGACTAATCAAAGCGAAATTGGCCCCTAAATATTTTTGCAATACATCTAGGCCATGTGACTTAGAGACGAAGCAACATTTCAACAAGATGGCCAAGACCATACGCTTTTATTTCATAAAATCAACTATTCGCTAGCCTTTACCAGCACAAAACGTCCTCCCTCGAGCAACAATCAGCTCGAGGGAGTGTAGGCATGGTGTTTGGAGCAAAAACAGGTTATATTTGTACCTTCTTGTGCATCTCATACACGCCCACCATTATGATATTTGTTTGGTGGCCTTGTACGATGATATCGCCTTGCCAGAGGCAGGAACTAATCAGAACTCGTTAACGAGAGTACCGAAAACTAACCTTTCCCAAACTTAGTGCTGAGCAATGTGCTCAGCATATAAAAATATATACGCGCCGAGGATTGAGAGGTTAACTAACACGCAGCGCCTCTAGCGGACTGAATTTAAAACTCTTGGCGGGAAGTTCGCGAATGGTAGATTGGCAGTTTAAAAGTGGGGAGCGCTACAATTATAAAATACGTCGCATTTTTAGCATTAGAAGGTTTACAAAATTATTTTAGGGATTCTAATCGTCGAAAAGTCTAAAATCTAACGTAAGAAATGTTTGTAAACCAAACGAAGTTAATACCGAAGGCTCAGGGAAATTCCTGTAACTAAGCAAGCTTATGATATTACCATCAATGTAAGTGTTCAAATTAAATAAATATGTTTATATTGCAAGTTAATTAAATTAAGTGCTTCCATTTTTGAGGTTAACTGTACCTATTTACATCTCGTAGGCGTTGTGTACATTTAATTTGGGTGTTGGGATTACATAAGATAATGGCCAAAAACTTACTTTTTCTCTTTAAGCGCGTTAATTCATTCATTTCTTTTAATACAATGAATTCTAGAACTTCGAAAATGGGTAAAATTTCACCCCTTCTGGGGAATTTCACTAATAATTTCCACAAGTAACTACATAACAACCCTATGCTCCATTTAAAGACGCGGTCATTTTCCCGCCAATTTGTTCTTCTAAATTCCGCTAGGTGGCGAACGCGGCGCCTCGCTCGGCGCGTATATTATAACGCTAAGATTAGCGGGACAATCAACTCCACGCCTCGACTATGGGAGCATCTAATGGCATTTGTTTAAACTAAACCACAGCAGAGACTCACATTCCTCAAAACATAACAGACATTGCAAAGGCTTAATTTCGATGCAAAAACTTTAAACCCTCCCATCCTTACAAATTGTACAACTTTCAGAGCAAACCATTGAAAAAATAGACGAAAATAATGCATTATTTAAGATAAGTAAGTATACCTTATCGTGTTTCTTTAATATTTTTCTGAAACCAGTGAAATTGAGATTCTGATAATTTTGCAGCAAAATGAGGCTTAAATAAAATTCACTGAAGGCCAGCTTCAAATCGTGAATTTTTCGGGACTGTGTTCGCACTTGCTTATGCCATGATTCCCTGCTCAAGGCTGCTTTTAAAGCAAACGTAGTCCTGCCAAAAAAAATCAATGAAAACATGAGCAAATTTTCGTTAACAAATAAATAAAAAAAAATTGCCATAAGTTTCAAATGTACCTTTTTTCTTCTATCAAGCCTTCTTGCCGTGAATAATAATTATTTAATTCTGATTTTAAATTAGCGTACTTTCTGGTCGCCTCGGCCATTTTTTCTAAAAATTCAAAATTTTTCATTTTCAAATTAGTTGTAAAAATATTTAGCAACAAGGGCTTGTTAACAAGCTTATTAAGCCTCGATCGCTGTTTAACTCAACAATTCGGAAAAGTTTCTTCCAGACGATTGAAACGGGCTTCAACTAATGTCTGGAATTAATATTTCACCTAGAAAATGCTTCAACAGCAAAAACATTTGGTAGTCGTTTCGCTTCATAAGTTTCCTATACCACATTGACATATAGCTTTTCAGAATTTTTGAAATCTCAGCTTTGAATCTTAGTTTCGTTTTGTTTTGAGAATATTTTATGATTTGTTCTAACTCTCGCAGTCGCTATAAGTTAGGCTAGAAAAGGTTTTAACAATACCTGAAAAAAACGTATTGATTTTTGCAAGCTCCTTGTCACAAAATGTGAAAAACTCTTCCTCAAAAGTCGCAAAATATCTTGTTATGAGATTCTGCTCCACCACTGAAATGAAACGGTAAAAGTTGCAGTAAAGTGTAGACATGGGCTTTCCTCACAGGAGTTTTATGGATGCAGTGTGAGTCGTAAAGTTAGTTACTGAATTTTATCCTTAAAGGTCAAAGCATACATAGCGCGGGTGTCCAGTGGATCCCCTACAAGGGGACTTTCCTCCTGAACTAGCTCCGGGTTTAGCTTGGCAAAGGCTAGTGGGCGGGATTTATACATGCACTTATAAATCCCGCCCACAAATGCCTCCTGCCTTCGCCAAGCCAAAACTGGAGTTCGTAAGGAAAGTCACCTTGTAGGGGAACCACTGGGCCCTCGCTTTGCTTTAAAACAAAGCGCGGGCCCAGTGGATCCCCTACAAGGGGACTTTCCTCCTTAACTCGGGGTTTAGCTTGGCGAAGGCTAGTGGGCGGGATTTACAAGTGCACTTATAAATCCCGCCCACAAATGCCTCCTGTCTTCGCCAAGCCAAAACTGGAGTTCGTAAGGAAAGTCACCTTGTAGGGGATCCACTGCTTTAACAAAGAAGTTAAATTTTGAAATTTTTATGCCCAATAGAAATATAAAATATTTCGAATATGTAAATATAATTAAAAGGGCAATTTGAATTGGTGTCATCTTATGCTGGAAAATCTGTGTAGCTCGCGAATTTCACTTGCTACACCTCGGATTATTAATAATAGATCTGTTTGCTTCAATAAGCATGATGCCGTAAGGCGACGTTATAACTGTTTCGTTTTCTTCCAGACGGCGCGAAACACTTATATCTCAATTTTTGAAATTGATAGACCGAGTATGGCGTAAGAGAAAAACAGAACGCCACAAACTTCGTACTCGCGTTGAAATTCGAAAAGAAAAACAACACCACTCGATATACAGTATATCATGTGAACATAGTTCCTTCTAATTTGAATCGAATTCTCGTTTTCAATTTGGATTTAACCCCTTCTGTATTCGTATTTAAATCGGTTATTCAAATTTAATTTCGAATAATCGTTTTGTAATTTGAATACTCGTTAACCTCGAAATAGCAAATTCGATAATATTCGAAAATCCGAGTATTCGCACCGCCCTATTATAAATTAAATTGCATAGTAACGCAGAACAAAAATATTTAACGCGCGTTGACCAAAACATGGAGCACAAATCTATTTTTGTGCGCACTGACCAAAATTAACGAACGAGTTGCAGCCATTTATATCAAATCCCGATTGGCCCCGGAAAATTCGTCCTTTTACAGAAATTTCCATATTCAAAATTTGTTGCAACTTGGAGTTAGGTCACTGCCTTCTCTAATACTAGGCCTTGCGATAGGAATAAAAGGGGGTGGCAGTTAGGATTTCACAAATGGCGCTAGATGTCGCTTTTCTGAGGTTTTAAACTGGCGGCAAATTCAAAACTATGGGAAATTGTTAGCAACGACGAAGTGTAATCTGCTAAGTTCGGCTCGACAAAGAAAGCAATAAACCGGTTCATGATGCTGAACGGTTTCCGAGTTCGAAAAATACTAGTTTAAATTTGGTGTACGTTTTGACACGTGTCAATGGCGTCTGCATGGAAATTTCAACCCCATAAGTTTTTCCCATAAACTGCCACTGCCAATGAAATACCTTAAGTTTGATTTGGATTGAGCAATGAGCGAGCTTAGGAGAGGTATTAGGAGATTTCTTTGGCAGCTGAATTCGGACACAGACAAAACTCCAATATTTTAATCACCCACTTCTCTAGTTTAGCAGACGATGTGCCCTGGTCAATGATCATGGACCATGTTATTTAGTAGTTTAAAAAAATCCTTATTTCCCACCCTGGTCCACCCAAGGATTATTTAAAATGTCTAAGGATAAAACGCTCACACAGATCTCTATAGTAAGGGAATGTTCTCTAGTTGTTCCAAAATTTTAACACATCCCCCTCTTCTCCACCTACTGTTTTGGTGCGTAAAACGGAAAACAAATAGCGATATGGCGCCACCTATCTTATTATCGCAAAAGCATAGACGAAAGAGAGATAGTTTTCGAAAGCATGCGGTATAGTTCTTTTTCGAATTGTCAACGGTCGTTAAGAACTGTTAGTTAAACTTCAAGATTCAAGAATGAGGTTAGTTCCTAAAATCATAATTTAATTTTAATGATAGCAATTATCTTTGATTAAAGCAATATATACGAGGTGAGTATACACTAATTTAGTTTAATAGGAAGGCCTTGTTTGAGTACATCTGCCAGAGCAGACGAGAGCGACAAAACTTTCAAGAACCCGGTCACGTGTTGACGCTTCAAAATATTGGCTTTCCGGTTTGCCGATTGTGTCCGCTAGGTACCGTTTGGAACATCTGCCTTCGATATTTCCTTCTCTGCGTTTTATCCTTAGACATTTTAAATAATCCTTGGTCCACCATAAGCGAAGACGTGACGTCATGCGAGACTGCGCAGTACGAATTTACTTTCGTCATCGCGAAAATTCGCATCAGAAAAGAGCCATCTAACGGTTACTAAGCGCAAATTCGAACTGTCACATAAAAAATGCTTCTGTCATACATTTCAAGGCCTAGTATTAGAGTTGGCAGTGGTTAGGCTTTGAAAAATCGATTATAAATTAGCGAGAAAGTTTTGGTTGGTTATCCCAATGTTTTTATGCATATATTAACACCCTTAATCAATTAAAAATAATTTGTGTTTTCTACTCCGTTATCCATTTAAATTACAGCGAAATAAGTCCTTGCAAAAGATATATAATTGTTTATGGAAAATGAACTTGCCTTCTGGAGAAGGGGCTCTTTCCATGGCAGAATAGAGCATTGCTTTCATTTCCTGTGGAAGAGAACAATATGATATTTAATTAGTATCATAGTTCTAAAACAAACGGAGCTTGCTTTATAATTTAGGAATTAAAAGTAAAAAGATATAACTGTTTAGAGTTCATATATATACATTATTACAGTTAAGAGGTCTAACTCGAAAAATGGGGCATGAAAATCTGTTCACAAAGGGCTTTGCTCTTAAAATAAAAGTTTAGGTAACATAACATTACACCTTAGAAGAACGAAATTTTTCAAAATATAAAAGGAAAATTATTTGAAAAAAATATATAAATGATCTCTTATTGCAAATTAATCAAGGACTACTGCGCCATCCGCCATTGCTTTAGTGGCGTTTGCTAAATCGAACCACTTACCCATACTGGATTGGTTGAATTATTACAGGCTGAGAGAGGTAAGGGGTAAGAGGTTCGATTTAGCAGACGCCACTAAAGCAGTAGTCCTTGATTTTAAGACTAATTAAATGCTAATTATTTTGTAATAAGAGATCATTTGTTTTTCCTTTTATATTTAGAAAAAGGCCGTTTTGTGTTTTAAGGTATAATGTTATGTTACCGGTCAAAAATTCATAAAAGCTTTATTGATCGAGGTGACATCTAGTGATGGATTTATTTTCTCTGAATTTTTCAATATAATTTCGAATTAAAAAGAATGAAAACGTCAAAGAACCATTTTTTAAGCAAGATTAGAATCATTAACAAACCTTACCAAATCTAACACACTATCTTTATGTAGATTGTTTGTATATTAGTTTTCTATCTATATTGTCAAAGTTTCAAATCTTTTTATGAATGAAGTGTGTATTTTCACATCGAAAAACAATAAACTATACATTATAGTTTTACAGACTAGGAGGATTAATACCATTTACACAGGGAGGACAGGCTTCAGGTGTTATATAAGGAGGCCTGACACCCTGGGTAACTCCTAGTGTAAATGGTATGAATCCTCCTAGTCTGTATAACTATGTATTACTGGTAAAAGTTTTCTTAACCATTCTGATGTTATTTTATCAATAAAAAACACTTAAAAAATCGTTATCAGGCTAATTTCCCCCAGATTAGACAGACAGTGGTTGTACTTTGAAATTTTGATAAACATAATGAATGCACTTCAAGTAATTTAATATATTCCTTAAAATTATATCAACAATTACTATTAGAATATAAAACTTATTTTATAATAATGATAAAAATTTATAAAATGAAAAGTTTTTAAGCTTCCAAAAATTCCCAAAAGATGTCGCCTTCATTAACTATACATGTATAACTTTGAAAATTAAAATTTAGCCAGTGTTTTTGAAAGCTTTCAACGTTGCAACACATCTTTCCATGTGTATTTTTTTTTGTCAATTTCTATTATTGGCTTTTGCCTTTGTGGCCATTTGGTCAAAAAACATTTTTTTTTTGATATTATAGCCTGTGTTAGCTTGGTAGGCGCAATCGGTGTAAATAGTAATTATTGTATGCTTTAACTTGTCTCGCATCTAATTAGTTTATACAGTGAGGTGAATGATCTATTTATATAACAAATTTTTAAGTGGGGGGGGGGGGGCTATGCCTCAAGTTTGGTAGGGGCTAAGTCATTTTAAATTAAGCCAAGCCCCTTCTCCCTCTAGCTATATAAAATGTTTATGTAATATTGGGAGAACATTGAACTGTCTTATTTGAATTACATAATTATCTCCTTCATTGTTCTATAATATTATAACCTATATGAAATATAGTGCGCGACTAAAGTAACACATGCATGGCGCAAAGGCTTATTTTAGTAGCAGACACTCACTTCGTATTGTATATATTGTTTTCGCCATTCCGGAGTAATATGAGCCGATAAATGCTCCGCAAATTTCATTTTGAACAACCGGGAGCTTACTTCGCTTATCCAGTGTCATTTACAGCCTTCTATTTAAAACTTTAATAATTGCTCTCCTCCAAAAGTATCCCGCAACTTGCAAAGGGTGAAGTTGAAAATTCGGGGCAAGCGGGCTCTATTCTCTAACTTTTCCGATTGCACAGTTGCACTAAGCCAAGGTTAGCGATAGTGAAGACGAACCTTGTGTCAATTGCGATATTGCGTCACAGTCTTTTTCTAGGAAAATTAATCTAGATACATAGCCTCCTGGATCATGCAACTCGGCGAACATTACCTGCTCATTCTATAGAAGACCATACTATCGGCGTGGCCAGCCCCAAAAAGGCGTATCTCGCATTTTAAGCCACGCTCGTTTGTGGGAGGAACCACGCTTTTTTGACACAAATTCCTTCTAACTCCGAAAATACTGGTTAAAAATCTCTTGAAATTGTGTAAAATAAGGTTTATAACTATTGAGCATAGTTTCAAACTTTTTAATGAAAAGTATATTGAACGGTTTCAAACGATCGTGCAAAGTTTCAACATGGATAAAGAATGCGCGTGCGGAAATTTGTTTTCACGCTATAGGATCGGCAACTCCCTATCTCGAACGACAGAATATTCTGTATACACTCTGTTACAACATCGGTTGTCAGCACGCGCAAAGCTAGGTCTCTATGTAATCTAGCCTTGCGCGTGCTGACAAGAGACAAAAAACTTCAGGATCTTCAGGATTTAAAATCAGTTTAAAATATCCTGAAGTTTTTTGTCTCATGTCAGCACGCGCAAGGCTAGATTACATAGAGACCTAGCTTTGCGCGTGCTGACAACCGACGTTGTAACAGAGTGTATACAGAATATTCTGTCGACCGAGAGTGAAAACAAATTTCCTCACGCGCATTCTTCAAAAAGTCACTATAGGAAAATAATTCTTTGGGCGGTGAGCTGCCGAGCTTCCATAGTGCGACTCCGAGTAGCCTGTGTCCGCTAGGCGCATGATCCAGGAGGCTATGCTAGAGACGAGGGATCGAACCCAGGGAGAGACATAAGGATTAATTTTAAACTGGACATATGGCCAGTAGAGCCATAGCCCACAAGGGGTACGTTCAGTAACGAAAATCTCAAAGAAATCGCTGTTTTCTTGATTTTGGGTTGATGGGCTCGAGACGTCACAGTGACGTAAAAAGTTGTTGAACGCAAAAGTGACAATTTGAAGTTAGCGCTGTTTTTGAAAATGGAGTTGGGGAAGCGTCTTACTGACCCTCAAAACGTTACGAAGAGCAAATGGTTCTTTTCAATTATTAACGAGCTCGCAAATAATGAAATTGTTCAAGAAAATTGTCCATTTGAATGGTAGAAGTAGTTTTGTAAAGAAAACTAAAACAATTACTGTAGGAATAGCATTATTGGAATTTAATTTTTAAATCCCACGCCAACTTTTCGTCTGTCAAGTGTTCAAGAGTCAAGCGCTACGTCACTCCATCAAAAAAACCATATCGATTAGATGGTTTTTTTGATGACCAAGCGCTGAGCATCATGACGTCAAAACCGGAAACGCGAAAAAGCGTACAGTACTTAAAATCTGACATCGCTTAGTAATCGCTGTCATCAAAGAGGGTTACTGAACGGACCCAAGATCCGCGCTCGCGCGAGCAGCTTGCGTCGAGATGCGCGTGATCGAAAGAAAAGACCTATTCGTTTTAGAACTTTGAAACTTTGCACGATCATTTAAAATCCCTCATTATACCTCTCTCTAAAATTTCAAGATATTCGAACCAGTGAAACCGAAGAAACCACATTCAAACCGTTTGAAGCCCTTTAATTACGGCTAATTTTCGTTTTAATTTTTTTACAACAAAACTATAAAAGAGAAACTTTTAAAAATTTTCACAAAAATAACAAACCTTATTTTGCACATCTCATTAAAATTGCAAGAGATTTGAACCACTATTTTCAAAATTAGAGCCAAAAAACGGTGTTCCTCCCATAGACGGCTATGTTAAAAGCTGACTCCTTTGATTTATTTGGGTTAAAATGTGTGATACACGTCACAGCCGAAAGCGTGATCGAGTCGGCGGTGCTCTTTACCATCCATTGATTTTTAACAGTCGGCCGTATTATAGCAGACGTGAAGACGACAAGTTACTGAATAACGACGATAGTTTCATCATTTAACTAATTACATTCAAAATAATCGTAATTTAAAACAGTATTTCTCTGTAATTACTATTATAAAGGATGGCGGATAACGAGCAAAAGGCGATGCAGTTAGTTTCTGATGCAGAGAAGAAACTAAAATCATCACAAGGATTTTTAGGATCACTGTTTGGGTAAGATGAAGCCTTGGTTTGCATTTCATTCATTATCATCATATTCATCATAACACACTTGAACAGTTACTTTTAACTGATAGTATTAATATTAAACTTTTCATTTGAAAATTATTAAGTTTTGAAAGAAAAAAATAAACGCTATTAACTTGGCAAGAATGTAGAGCAGCTGTCCATAATGCTATTTAGTGAAATGAGTGAAAGTTTATTAACAGTATCGTTTGGGGGAGTGACTTAGCAAGATGACAAAAGTGTATTTTCCTTGTAATCTGAGCTATAAACGGCAGCCCTTGAACATGATTCAATTTTAATAAGCTTGGTTAGCATACCACAAACAATCTGCCTATGTTTTAAACCTAAAAAAATGTCAGACTCTATGAACAACATGCCTAATTCACCCATTGAGTTGCTACTCGCTAAAATAATTCACCAAACTTATGGAAATGAGATGAACCCAATATAACCCACACCTATTTTCAATTGTGTCTGTATAACCAAGACATTATAGAGGTGACACAGTGAATGCTTTTTGTCTAGTGATGGTACTTATAAATGGTTTGCAGGCAAGTGTTGCCAGTCATATTCAACCGCTGAAAAGCTCAGATCATTAAGTTCCAAACCTGAGATGCTTCACAAATTAATGGCAACCCTGAAGCTGGGGTGGAAATTTCTCTAGCTCCTTTAGTACACACTATCTATTGATGTGTGTGGAGCTTTTATCATAGCCCTTTATTGACATCAACATGGCTCCCAAGCGTCATGAGCTTGCCCTTTTCATCATGAAGAGGGATATTCCATATTTCACATTTATACTTTCCTGGTGGAAGCTATAAATGCTACCACAAATGACCCTTTTTACCTTGAATCAATTCCACTCAATATAAAAAGTTTTCATAAATTGGTCTGAAATTGTTGATGTATTATTGGGCGGGGTCTCGAGTCATTATTGGGCGGGGTCTCTAAGCCGTTGTTGGGCGTGGTCTCTAAGCCGTTGGGCGTGGTCTCTAAACCGTTGGGCGTGGTATCTAAACCCTTGTTGGGCGTGGTCTCTAAACCGTTGGGCGTGGTCTCTAAACCGTTGTTGGGCGTGGTCTCTAAACCGTTGTTGGGCGTGGTCTCTAAACCGTTGT
This sequence comes from Phalangium opilio, assembly GCF_054372755.1. Classification (NCBI taxonomy): domain Eukaryota; kingdom Metazoa; phylum Arthropoda; class Arachnida; order Opiliones; family Phalangiidae; genus Phalangium; species Phalangium opilio. Next base: position 5,859,578 of record NW_028324166.1, read on the forward strand.
TGGGCGTGGTCTCAAACCATTATTTTCATCTTCACCATTTCATAACCAAACAATTAGTAGAGCAAATCTTACATAATTTCCTGAATAAATGAAAGGTCTTACTGAATTGATTTGATTTGTCATCCCAATCGAACTGGAAGTTAGGCTTATCTCGGGATTCTTGGAGGGGAATAATTTGAATAAATTCGTCTGTCATCTTCTACAAAGGCAAAAAATGTACTGTAGCTAATCCTTTGTGCTGTTATCATACATAAATATGTGGAAGGTGCTTGTATCATATCCCTTTAATGATAGTAAGAAGATCCAAGCATAGCTAGCTTACTAAATTAACAGTTGGTATATGGTGTAGATAATGTAATAAGGATTTCAAGTGTCACCTATATAATTTCCTGGTCATACTTCCTTGTTTTAAACATAAATAAAGAACAAAATTAGCTTAGACACAGCAAATCTATGGAGTACTCAAAGCAAAGCGTGGCCCGTTGGCGCCCCTTAAAGGGAATGAGAAACTTCGGTTTGAAAAACCTCTGATTTATATAACAAAAGATAGGATTAATTTCTGTGAATTCTAAAATATCTCCTGACGTCATAGTGATGTCATCAAACGAGCGAACAAGCTCGACAAGACAAAATTATTGATATATGGAAACTGAGTTTTCGTGATTTTTGTATGGATTTTAAAAATAGAAACTTTGGTTCAATTAAATTAAAAAACTTGATATTTTGAAAGTAGAGACTTGAAAGTGTAACATAATACCACTTTCGTGCTAAAATATGATATGAAATTGTAAATTCGCATACTTGCTTTTGTTAAAGAGCTCCTTCGGACCCTTAGACACATGGCCCCGCGGATTTCCATCCCCTCTTCATAGACGATCTTCCTCAACACTTTGCCCCACCGATTTCCGACCCACCCCTAAGTAGTTCCCTCCTTGTTAATATCCCCCTTCTTTCACTCCCTCCCTCTGGTTAGGTAGGGGGGCTCGGAAATCCGCGGGGCCATGTGTCTAAGGGTCCGAAGGAGCCCTTTAACTTAGGTAAAATTGGTGTGTAGAAGCTAGGAGCGCCACAGTACTCGCGCTTTGCTTTAAGTTATCCACCTTTTCACGATGCGTGTGCCAAGGCTTAACGCGCGTTTTTTAATTAACAAACTTATGGAACATATCTTATGAACCTATGCTTTAAACAGTGGAAATAGGTTAAACTTCTAAACTCCTTTCAGAAAATCGGCAAAGGTGGAAGAAGCATGTGAAATGTACGCAAGAGCCGCTAATATGTTTAAAATGGCAAAAAAGTGGAGCGGTATGATATTAATATAATTCCATAATGAATTACAACAACTTAGTTTTATTCTGTAATATTCTTAGTAATGGATTTTGGCTTTTTACAGCTGCTGGAAGCGCTTTCTGCGAAGCTGCCAGTCTCCATGAGAAGTGTGGGAACAGACACGATGCTGCGTCTTGTAATGTAGACGCTGCTAACTGTTACAAGAAATCTGATCCACAAGGTACAACTTCACATTGATCACTTTTGTATATCCGTGCATATTTTAAAAAAAAAAAAATTGAAACCATTCTTTCTTTCAGAGGCTATCAACTGCCTATTGAAGGCCGTAGAAATATACACTGATATGGTAATATTACTGACTTTAGTTAGAGAAATTAAAGTTTTTATAATCTTAATTACAATTGAAATTCTTTTAAAGGGTCGCTTTACAATTGCCGCTAAACATCATATGACTATCGCTGAAATCTATGAAAATGAAGTTGCCGATATTGAAAAGGCTATCGTTCATTATGAGCAAGCCGCTGATTATTATAGGGGAGAAGAATCTACTAGGCAAGTATAAGTTGAACATGAACATCTCAGATGTGTTAGGTTTCTAACTCAACCTTGAAGTATTCGATAATTACTTATCTTAATATTAATTATGATTAGTTCAATGTGGAACCAGCGATAATCTCACTAATTGCACATTTATTTTTATGATGAATTCTAAAGTTGTCATGATTTTTATCTTGCAGCTCTGCAAATAAATGTATGTTGAATGTTGCAAAGTACGCTGCTCAACTAGATCAGTATGATAAAGCTATTGAGATATATGAACAGGTAATACGCTCATAATTAACTAGGAAACGGTGGTTTTAATAGGGAGCGAGCAAAGGGTGGCAAATATGCCTTAAAGGGGCAGTAAACAAGGCATTAGCGAAAGGGTAATATTATTTGAAATGCGTCATAGGCACTTGACTTAAAAGCATAGTTCGTGTTATTTCAAAAACTACCACTCTGGGGAATTGGCGCTGCAATCGCGCGAAAACCAAGGACTATGTGTCCAGTATCATTCCGTGTGGAGTCTTTGTATCTTGGCGTCTTTCGCTGCCTGTGACGTGTTTCAAATATTTTATACCCTCTGCCTACTTAAAGTGCCTCTAAATGAAAAGTTGTTGCTATAAATTGACTTATCTAAAACATTGGTCGCCTGGTGAATGGGAGTTGCGTAATTTATTCATGACGTCAAAAAAGGCGTGAAATGTGAAAGACGGCTGCAAAATGTTTGGCCTCTGCTTAAAATTGCATTGATGATAAAATTTCAAACTTGAGTCTGTTAGATGGCGGTTCAGTTGTCCCCAAAATAATGACGCCATTTTTTAACATTACGGTCATAGGAAGAGCCCAATCCCTATTAAAGCGAGTGTCGGCTGTGGCGCCACTAGATGCTCCCATAGTCGAGGGGTGGAGTTAACGTGACTGCTAAGCCCAGCAAAGGCTATGTTTTAGTTCCGCCCCCTTGTGCGAGCTCTAATTGGTTCTTGAGTTTGTCATTTTAAAATTTGTGGGTAGGGGTGCCACAGGAACCGTCATTTGCTTTAAATACTGTGATTATCTAAAATCCCTGACCAGGCAAAAGGGAGGAGACTCTTTAGGAAAGAAACATCCCTCTGTCCCCTCACTCACTATAGAGAGATAGAGGAATTTCTTTTTAATAAAACATATTTGACCTTTGCTTTGTACAGGTGGCTGCGTCATCTCTTGAAAGTTCCCTTCTTAAATATAGTGCCAAGGAGTACTTTTTCAGAGCAGCCCTTTGCCATCTATGTGTCGATACCTTAAACGCTGAAGTATTATATTATTCTTTAAGTGGATTTATGTATGTAGTCACTAATGTTTTCAACAAGTAATATCAATAATCTTTAGCACGCTCTCAATAAATATGTGGAAATGAGCCCTTCGTTCCAAGATTCGAGGGAATGCAAACTAATCAAGGTGAATTAATTTTTATTTATTTACCTTGGGTGTAAAGAGAATCCTTCAGACATGTGAATTGATTTGGTGTGCATACACAATAGACTTATATGGGGTGACGTTTTGATCTTGTATATCTTATACCATGAGTAAAATGTTTACAATAGGCTTCGTCATGGCATAGACCTTTGAAATGTCTAGTTTAGAAACATAATTATCAACCAGTTTGTTAATTAACAACCGAGTACCATTGGTCCCAAGGACTGCTTTACTATTAACGTTTCTTCAAAATTTTGATGTGGACCAGTTTCATAATTACCATTTTTCTTAAATTACATGCACTTATACACTCCAAGGCTTATTAGTTACCTTAGTACTAGTCAGTCTATTAGTAGAGTCTTATTCGTAATTCGTTACTGTCCATGCTGACCAAGTCCTTTAATTCACAAAACCTCGGTTCTTAGCACTAATATTACAATTTGGTCTTCGGGACCAGTAGAAAAATACATAGGGTAGGGGGTACTGATCCTTGGAAGGAACCAGTTTAGGTTTTATAAGACACTAGTTAAGAAAAATATCCTGAATTGCTTCACAAGCAACGGAATGATTATTGAAAAGGACGCAGTGTTCTCCTTATTAGAACCAATATGAGATAGATAGTTACAATTCAAATCGGCTTACCGCGAAAGACATGGTTTTTTTATCAAAACATGACAGCGCCATCTGTGAGCCTCTAGCGGAACTAATTACAACTTTTTATTTATTGCTTATTTGCAATCAGAAACATCGTTATGATTTTTATTTCATCTATTTATTAGATTAAAAAGGACTCGAGTTTTTTTATTATTTAACTCGCGTATTTTATTTAACTCGTTTAAAAAACTACCTTGACAGCTTGTTACACACGTTATAACAGCAGACGGTAATAAAATAGTTCTAAAAGTGATTAATAGGTGGCGCCACCCGTATTTGATAAAGATTCATGCTCGACTAAAAGTGTATCGCGAAACGTCGATCTTGTGACTCTAGGCTTAATACATATATTCTATCTCATTGATTAGAACCTGATTGAAAAATTAAAAGAAGAGGATGTTGATGGATACACCGAAGTTGTCCAAGAATACGATTCAATATCCCATCTCGATCAGTGGTACACTAACATCTTACTTCGTATTAAGAAATCCATCAATCAAACCCCCGATCTCTGTTAAAACGTTCCACACGGAGAGAGAAATCTCGCACATTATAATTTAAAAGTTGGATATGTGTGAACGGTACTGGCTTTTGAAAAAATGTAATAAGTTGAACGTTACCTTCGTGAAATACAATAAAAGAAAAAAAAAAGCTTTTTATTTACTATTTATGTATATATTGTGTAAATTAAGATAAAAAGGTCCCTGTTTATAATTCCAAAAAAAAATAATAATAATATTAATATTAAGACATTTTTTCTTATAATATCTATATATATAAGTGGTAGAAATTTTTTCATAGAGTTTAATATTAATAAAATAAAATAAAATAGTGACTTAATATCTAGATTAGATTTAAATTTTCTCAATTTTAAACCGCGAATGTGCTTTTAAATTCTACTTCGATGTTTCTAATCTAAAAATAAATGTAACGATACAATTCCGCTTTGTTTTTAATTACGATTACGTAAAGAATAATGCGGAGTATCAATTAATTCAAGTATTAAAATGAAATTACATGAAATTACGGTTGCGATTGGATTGATGATGCCTATCCTATAATTTCTGATTGTTTTACGTAATATCTTTAATAAAATGCCTTGAAATGAATTTCTTTCTGTGATTTTTCAAATAAAAAAGTTTTATTATCTGGTCTTGAGAAAATTAAGTTGTTTCTGAAGTGCAGTGCTTTTTGCTGTTTTAGTTTATTTGGTTATATTTTAAAACTAATTTTAAACACTATGATGTTAGTGTATCATTAGATATTGATCGATGGCCCACCAAGAAAAATGCCCAAATTTTTCAATACCTTTCTTTTGGTGTTATGAAACATTAATAAAAGAAGTTATAAAAGCTAATTTGGAGTTCCAATTTATGTTGGATCGGATTATTTGGAATTTTTGATTTCAAAATTCAAAACGAATTTTATTGACGTTCTTGTGTAAGTGGTATAATTCAAATAATCTAATTTGGGAAATGTGTAGTGGGTCTTGGTGTACAAAATTTGAAAAGCATCACATCGCTCGCGTGCAATAAGAACTTCCATCAAAATGATGTAAAGAATGGGTAGATTTTACTGATGACTAATATTTTTGTGGCACCCTAGGAGCGAAGGCACTCGGCGTTGCCCGTCAGCCCGTCGGGACATTTTTCATTACTTTTCATGCGGACATTATTCCATAAAGAAGGGTTTTTATATTTCTGGCCGCCAAGATGGCAACAAATCGAAACCAAAAGAACATTCAGCCCGTCTATAGGTTAAAGGAAACCAGTGTACTAAATATTTGCGAAATCGGTTGAAACGCGAGGGCTTTGTTGCATAGAGATTTTTTTACATTTCTGGGCGCCATTTGTTAAGATGTCGGCGGATTGGAAAAATCTTTCTTGGTACGGGCCTACTACTTATGAGTAACGTTCCTGCAAATTTTCAGCCTTCTAGGGCAAGCGATTTGGGTTGGGCGTTGATTATCAGTCAGTCAGTCAGTCAGGACTTTTGATTTATATAGATATAGACTGCGGTGCGGGTGTCATTGTGTTCTTAACGTTTATCAGCTCGCAGCTTCAGCGTCGCAAAAACATAAAATTTACAATGGAGTTTAACATCATATTTTTACCTCTCCGAGTGATGATGACGTCACGGAGAGGTATTACACTGGATATATCTGTGTGTGTGTGTCTGTTACCGCGTTTGTAAGGGGTGTTACCTTGTTGGGGGCAAGTCACCTCCGGCAGACACGCTGCAGTCGGTACCTATGGTTTAGGATCGCCGACATGTGTCGTATTCCCTCAAACTTTGTCGCCCAGAAGCTTGGCTTACAGGAGTGCGCCACACTCCCGACTAGTAATACATTATAATATTTTATTTGTGATGAAGCACCACTAACTGATAAACTGTTACCTCTCAATTTTGTAAGAGAAAACTTGTTATAGTTAACACCATTTAATAAAGATTAAGACAACGATGTTATTTTTTAGAAATATACTTTAATGAATCTCAGAGACATTGACTTTAACACACTACAACAAAATCATCCACACTCATAAGCAAAAAAAAAGTGTTAAACCTTCGTCTAAATAAAAACTAAGTTTAAGGTACCAACTAATCATACATGGGAGGTAATTTTTAAGAACAATTTTAAACTATTGTATGCCGAGAAGATGAATGGGTGCTGAATTTTTCTTTCAACGAATACTGCCAGGTTTTTAAACAACTAAAGACTCCCGATTGAAAAATTAACAAGTTTAATTACGTTTCCTTAATTGTCATTAAAGCATTTTATTCTTACAAATTGTGTGTTTAAAATTTTATCATATATACAATTACTTTTCGTTTTAATGGGATACGAACACAAGTACCTAAAAATTTTAAACGCATTAAGTTTTACGTCAAATCATAGTTCCTTTTTCAAAATATGAACTTGACAAGAATTTTTTTGTTAATATCTCCATATCAAATCGGAAAGTTTAGAGAACACAATCTCACTGAACTTAGCGTGTATTTACATCCAAAATCTCTCCAATTGATTAAGGAGATATTTTAAATTTTCAAATCTATGATGAAATACTAAAACCAATCTTTATTCTACAAAGGATCACCCAATTTGGTTTTGATGAAAAATTTAACGATATTGGAGTTTCTCGGTATAATGTTGTTCCCATTAAACTACTATTCATAATTAAAAGTAGTGTGAAAAGGAAAAGTCTAGTGATGTTTTAAATCGATTCTTCTACTAATTATAAGACCAATCTGCTTAGTGAAACATTTAGGAAATGCCTCGAAATGATTTTAAAATTCAAATTAGTTTGATATTTCATACATAATTTGAAATTTGCTACATAATTTGAAATTTGTACCTCCGACCAATCGCGTGAATTATTAATAAACCTCGCGCTAAATTTCATTCAACATGGAGTGTGCTCGGGAATTTTACTATCAAATAGACAAATCTGAAACTAATTTGAATTTTAAAACCAATAGACCAATACGAATATTACATGCAGGGGAACAAACTTCCAGGGGCACGCCTCTATAGTGGATAATTTCAATCATGTCAGGAGGCAACGCTAGAGGCATGGCCAAGTTGGCTAGCCTCTCAGATGCAGTGAGCTTGGGCTGCCTCTAGTGTTGTCTTATGGCGACAGGGAAATTATCCAGTATGTAGGCGTGCCCCTGGAATTTTGTTTCTCTGTAGGTAATATTCGTATTGGTCTATAGGAGCTATTTCCTTAATGTTTCACTATAATTTGTAGAACAATCGAAAAAAAAAAAAAAACACTAGATTTTCCTTTTCACCCTCCCTTTAAACGAATTAATTTTTATTAACTTCTAAATTGAAAAAAAATTTCCAAAAAATAATTTTACTACGAACAATAAAGGAAATAAGAAATTCCCCATATACATTAATTGTTACGGACTTTTAAATAACAGAAAATGTTATGTAACTATTAACAATTCATTTTTTCTTATATCATATCATATCATATTATATTATATTAATCCATTATCCTGCATGTACGTACCAGAAAATTAAACTAATTATTTTAATTAAACGCAAGGTGGGTTGGTTTGCAAAAAGAACTAACTAATAATATTGAAAGAATTAATTTTCATCTAAAGAAACAAAAACAAAAACAAAAACAAGAGGGGGGGGGGTTTCACAAGGATTTGTTGGACACTCAAATTCATCAGCACAAACTAACATGAAGATCAAATGAAGCCTCCTAAAATGGAGGCCCCTGATCCATTTTCACCAAATATTTTATTATCTACAGGACTGTGGCTTTTAAACCACGCGAATAATAATTATGAGTTTTTATTTTATTTTATTTTCACAGGAAAAAAAATAGGCGGGGATGTGTAAAATGAAATTGAAAAGGGATCGAAGTTAGCGTTACGGATTTGGGTAACACTGTCGCACGTTAATTAAAACACACACATTCTAAAATTAATAATTATCAGACAAATTGTTTTTTAGCATTCATATTTAGAATTCGTTTGTTTGTTTTTTTGAAAAAAGGGGCAGGGGACCCAGACGCTACGGTGAAATTTCATTTTCATTTTTGGTGTGAAAAATTCTTATTTTATCAAACGGTTTGTTTTTTTTTTATTTGTAATTACAGTCATCAAATTATGATAACATTCTCGTGTTAAATGAACTTTTATACCAAAAAGAAAATGCATCAGGTCAATTTAATGAATGAAGGGTTTGTTTATTTGTTTACTTGTGTTTTTATGAAGTATGACTGGGTTGGTTTATAAGGGGGAGTGCCATGGGGCTTTAGAATAATCTATTAGCAGCCTCGGCGTCGTACGATAATTACGTTTTGCTTTCTTTACCAATTGGAACTGTTAACAATTGCTTCTAGGCCTAAATAGCAATTGAATAAAATCTACCAGAGCAAAAGTCTCCTGTAAGGTTTCCTAAGATAAAACTTTTCAATTTTTAACAACTCGGTTAACGCGGTTTAAAAGAAAAAAGAAAATAACTGATTTAAAGGGAGGGTTAAGTAGAAAATTAACAGATTTTTTATCGATTCTTCTACTTATTACAAGACCAGTCTGCATAGTCAAACATCCAGGAAATACCAGCTCCGAATGATTTTAGGTTCAGATTTTAAGGATAATTTTAAACAAGGACCTCCGACCAATCGCGTAACGCCTTGCCTTTTTGTTAACAAAATTCTCAAGGCACGCTCCATGTCTCGCGCTACGATTGTCACGTCGCGCGATCTGGTGATAAATTTAATTCGACACGGACCGTGCAAAGAGAATTTTGTTAATAAAAAGGCAGGGCGTTACGCGATTGGTCGGAGGTCCTTATTTAAAATTATCCTTAAAATCTGAACCTAATTTGAATTTTAAAATCATTCGGAACTGGTATTTCCTGAATGTTTCACTATGCAGACTGGTCTTGTAATTAGTAGAAGAATTGATAAAAAATATCACTTAATTTTCCACTTCACCCTCCCTTTAATGTTGTATTTTTTGCTGGTTTCTGAACTAGTGTAAAAAACAACTAAAAATGTCCAATGGGTAAGAGTGTTATTTTTTTGGTACAAAAACAACGAAAACTCAAATTCATAATTGTTTTACATATAATTTTTTTAGTAATAAAGACTTTACGCTCTTACCTAATAATTAAAGCATCGATAATTTCTGACAAATATTTCATCACTGTCATATTATAAAGCAATTAAGGAGAAGGGCTTTTAATATTGGGGTTTAGGTTGGGAGGGGAAGGGGGCAGAGAAAAGTGAATATATTTATGATGAGGCGATTTCATTGAAGTCTTTCGTCACAAAAATATAACGAAAACATTTGTTTTTTTTTTTAGTCTTGCATTTCTTCGGGTATTTCGTGTGGATTTAAAATGCCAGGCACTGACATCTGGTTTTTTCTTTTTTCTTCATCAGCTTGCCTCAAGGCTGTTTCACGCTCTTCAATGAACAAGTCACTGTTGTCTTCGCCAGCGAACTCCTTTTTAATAAAATGAAAAATTCTCCTCAATGATTCACGCGAGAAACCAATCAGGCTGCGAACTAAAGAGTCCTGCATAGGCCAAATTTTTCTGCCCAGAATCCGACCACGGGCCGGGATTTTGCATTTAAAAAAGTTCCGAAGCCCGGGCCGGGATTTTGCATTTAAAAAAGTCCGAAACCCGGGCCAGCATTTAACATTAAAAAAGTCCGAAACCCGGGCCAGCATTTAACATTAAAAAGTCCGAAACCAGGGCCAGCATTTTGCATTAAAAAAGTCTGAAGCCCGGGCCGGGATTTTGCATTAAAAAAATCCGAAACCCGGGCCGGGATTTTGCATTAAAAAAATCCGAAACCCGGGCCGGGATTTTGCATTAAAAAAATCCGAAACCCGGGCCAGGATTTAGCATTTAAAAAAGTCCGAAACCCGGGCCAGCATTTAGCATTAAAAAAGTCCGAAACCCGGGCCAGCATTTAGCATAAAAGAAGTCCGAAACCCGGGCCAGCATTTAGCGTTAAAAAAGTCCGAAACCCGGGCCAGCATTTAGCATTAAAAAAGTCCGAAACCCGGGCCAGCATTTAGCATTAAAAAAGTCCGAAACCCGGGCCAGCATTTAGCATTAAAAAAGTCCGAAACCCGGGCCAGCATTTAGCATTAAAAAAGTCCGAAACCCGGGCCGGCATTTAGCATTAAAAAAGTCCGAAACCCGGGCCAGCATTTAGCATTAAAAAAGTCCGAAACCCGGGCCAGCATTTAGCATTAAAAAAGTCCGAAACCCGGGCCACCATTTAGCATTAAAAAAGTCCGAAACCCGGGCCAGCATTTAGCATTAAAAAAGTCCGAAACCCGGGCCACCATTTAGCATTAAAAAAGTCCAAAAGCCCGGGACGGGATTTTGCATTTAAAAAGTCCGAAACCCGGGCCAGCATTTAGCATTAAAAAAGTCCGAAACCCGGGCCAGCATTTAGCATTAAAAAAGTCCGAAACCCGGGCCAGCATTTAGCATTAAAAAAGTCCGAAACCCGGGCCAGCATTTAGCATTAAAAAAACCTCAAACCCGGCCCTGGTCCGAGTATATAATTGAAGACTCGGCCCGTCACATGCATTGACCAAGCCTGGCCCATTGCATGAATTGACTATGCCTGTTACATGTAGTGCAGTTGGCATTTTAATGTTTTTTTTTTACATATTATCAATGAATTGAATTCATATTTGTTTCAGCGTCATGTATTATAATTTCTTTTAGTAATAGTTTGTCACAACGTCACACTCTTTATTCTTAGAACCCTGACCCTAACCCAGATTAACATTTTACCCCATACAAACTCTAGAAATAATGAAAACCACTTACCCTTATTTGAACAAGGAAATCTCGAAGATGTTCCCTGAAGGCTGGGATATCTTGATTCAGATTAAAGAACCCCTGTACAGTAATTTTAACTTGCACCCTAATAACAGACCATGTATGATAAGTTTTTAAATTGTTTAAATCATTTCAATAATTTCAAAGCCAAAGAAAGGCGCTACTTACTCGGTTAGATGAGGAAAGGCAGTTTTGAGAAGATTGGCTACAAATTCCTGCACATAAGCTACATTGGTCTGACCCGATGTAGTTTGCTGCGTTGGATTCAGGGGGACAGTGATTTTACCGGATTCAACAACACTGAACAAGTAAGCCAAAATTGTTGCTTGCATCGTCAAACCTAACATTGTAATAAGTTGCAATTAGTTAAACACTGTTTAAGCTCCGTAATTTTGTTGTCTAGTCAAATATGATGTCGATAAAAGAGATAAATTTGAGGCTTAACTACAAGAAAACTTCGACTGAGTCAAAATTATAGGATATTATAGGACCATTCATGAAATTATAGGATATTACAGGACCTTGCATGAAATTACAGGCCCTTTCATGAAAATACAGGCCCTTTCATGAAAATACAGGCCCTTTCATGAAAATACAGGCCCTTTCATGAAAATACAGGCCCTTTCATGAAATTGCAGGCCCTTTCATGAAATTGCAGGCCCTTTCATGAAATTGCAGGCCCTTTCATGAAATTGCAGGCCCTTTCATGAAATTGCAGGCCCTTTCATGAAATTGCAGGCCCTTTCATGAAATTGCAGGCCCTTTCATGAAATTGCGGGCCCTTTCATGAAATTGCGGGACCTTTCATGAAATTGCGGGACCTTTCATGAAATTGCGGGCCCTTTCATGAAATTACGGGACCTTTCATGAAATTACGGGACCTTTCATGAAATTACGGGACCTTTCATGAAATTATAGGATATTATAGGACCTTTCATGAAATTATAGGATATTACAGAACCTCGCATGAAATTACAGGACATTATAGGACCTTTCACGAAATTACAGGATATTATAGGACCTTTCACGAAATTATGGGATATTATAGGACCTTTCATGAAATTACAGGATATTATAGAACCTTTCACGAAATTATAGGATATTATAGGACCTTTCACGAAATTATAGGATATTATAGGACCTTTCACGAAATTATAGGATATTATAGGACCTTTCACGAAATTATAGGACCTTTCACGAAATTATAGGATATTATAGGACCATTCATGAAATTATGGGATATTATAGGACCATTCATGAAATTATGGGATATTATAGGACCTTTCACGAAATTACAGGATATTATAGGACCTTTCATGAAAATATAGGATATTATAGAACCTTTCATGAAATTATAGGATAATATAGAACCTTTCATGAAATTATAGGATAATACAGAACCTTTCACGAAATTATAGGATAATACAGAACCTTTCACGAAATTATAGGATAATACAGAACCTTTCACGAAATTATAGGATAATACAGAACCTTTCACGAAATTATAGGATATTATAGGACCTTTCATGAAATTATAGGATATTACAGGACCTTTCACGAAATTATAGGATATTATAGGACCTTTCATGAAATTATAGGATAATAATACAGGACAGGTTCAAAAACATAGGAATTCATAGGAATTATACTAACCAGCAGTATGTGATGAATCTGTTACGACAGAAAATAAATGTTGAAGGATATCAGTGTAGTATGTTTGGTAAAAGCTCTGGGAAGCGGTTTCCTCTTGAGAAATATTCTGCAGAAGCTGGTACAAGATCTGCAATCCCGTGTCAGCCACATTTCGCATGGTATGTTTGAATGCCCATATGATTGAATCTAAAACCAACTTAAACTGTGCCGGAGGGATGTTCAGAAGAGCTGACAAGAAATTTACCAATTTAGCGCCAAGTACTTAGCCGCCTGTAGGCCTTAAAAGAATGAAATGTATACCCTACCGGGAAAGCAATGATTAGTAACTGCTTGGAGCAGCAAAGAAAAATTAGTGCGATGTTCAGGAAACTCCTCAAAATCCTTGTTTATCATGTCCAAAGTACATTCAAAGACCGCGTCAAAAATCTTTGGAATTTCAGACGTTATGTGGCTCTGTAATAAAAGGTTAAAGAGATTTAACATCTTTGTATGGTTTTCAACGCAAGAAATGATAAATATTTTGTAGAAAACCGCTTTTCTATGTTAAACATGTTAAGGTCGGAGACATAATTGGGCTGTTGTGCGTTTAAGAAGGTACAGACCCAGTAGAAAAGTTTTATGTCATTTCAGGTTATTTTTTCATATATGTATCAAGTATTTCCAGGCGCAAGGAAGCAATCATAAGTTCATAAGATATGTTCCATTAGTTTTTCACTGGTAACTGTGAGAGCTTGTCATAACTCATGAAGTGACATAGGTGAAACACCATAGATTCTGGTAAAGCGTCGCCTGATGAGGCGCTGTCAAAGGCTTAGTACAGACTTACAGGGTTCATACAACTTTTGGAAAACAAATTTCCCTGAGATTTCCAGGTTTTTCCCCATATACTTCCCTGAATTTTCCAGGTTTTTCCCCTATATGGAGTATCCTATGGAGCAAATGTTAACGGAGGGGGGGGGGCAAATATGACTATTACATAATCGAAGGACATCCCCGTATCTCTAATATAACCAGAGTTATGAGCCTCCAAAGTATAGTGTAATGTTAATCCTATGGAGGGTATGTTTTTGAACATTTTGCTTATTTACTCGGCCCCTGTTTGTCGTAGCCGTATGTTTTTAGTATGGTTGGATGGGGGATAAATTGGACTATAACATACTCAAAGGACATCCCCGTATCTCTAATATAACCAGAGTTATGAGCATCCAAAGTATAGTGTAATGTTAATCCTATGGAGGGAATGTTTACGAACATTTTGCTTAATTATTCGGCCACTGTTTGACACAAATTTCCCTGAATTTTACTAAAAATCATTAATTTCCCTGAGGTTTTTGTCAACAATTTATTTCCCTGATTTTTCCAGGTTTTCACTGTTTTCCAGGTTTGTATGAACCCTGAGGCTAAATAGGAAGATGGACTGCAAAACTGAGTGTAGTCAATTCTCGCTTGTCGTTCTCGAACTAGACCTCAGTAAGTCACTACCATTACGAAGTATAGGTAGCGACATACTTGTGGAACATATCTTATAAGCTTATGATAATATACAGTTTCGACATTTCGCGCAATTAAACAACTGCACATTTCCGAGTGATTATATAAGTTTTGTCACTTGATTCATCAATCCAATATTGTATGTGGAATCAAATACGAAATTATTATATCTTACCTCTAGCCTATTGACTATTGTGGCCATAGTAGATAAAACTTCGGGTTCTCTAGCTGAAGGAACAGTGCATCTTTGATAGTCTAGAAGCACCGCGTCTAAAAGCGGCGGGATAAAATTCTCCAAAACCTTTATTAAAAGAAAACAAAAAATTAACCATAAACGATACCAAAAAAAAAAAAAAAATAAAAATATGCAAATATTTAAAAGTTGTTACCATTTGAGGCTCAGTGGATCGGCTGACCCAGCCAGAGATGAGTTTCAAAGTTTCTCGTTTTACAGTTCTCATACTTCTAATTAAAGGTTGCTTGGTCACACTCTCGCCATTCAACGCAATAGCCGCACTTATATTTTCACTCATAACCTTATACACATTCAGCATATCCAGATAGATCCTCCCCAACTAACAAGAAGTAAAAATAATAGGGGTTTAATTATAAAGGTTAATTCGAATTGAATGGTGAAAATCAAGTAATTTTTAATTGATTCGCAATATCCCTGACCATTTTAAGGTGTTTACCAGGGTTCACTTCGTCAAACCTAGGTTCATATTTAACATTGCTAGGAGTATGGTTTGATATACCACACAAAATCCCTGACCTATCCCTGACGTTTTAGGAAAAGACTTTAAATCCCTGACTTAATAATAATAATAATCTAAGCTTTGTCTATGAAGGGATTTTCACACTAAGCCTGTGGCTTGTTTACAGGTGGGTCCCTTTACAATGCATAGAGGGGTTGTGGCTAGCCCCTATGCCACAGCTAACCTACAGCGCCCTATACTAACTATTACCGTTAACCTCTGCAAGTTTTGATGGAAAGGAGAAACCGGGTTAGATCGCGGAGGAAAACTCCTTTTATCAAGCGGGGAGAGAACTTGCAAACTCTACGCAGAAGGATTTGTTCCCAGATTTTCACCCGGTGCCACAGTCCGGGATCGAACCCGGGATCCTCTTGCTGCGAGGCGAAAGCGCTAACCGCTTCGCCACCCACACCTTTCTCCCCATTTTACAAATCCCTGACTCATCAAATCTCGCTCTAAATTTTTTGGGCATGGAGCGTGCCACGGGAATTTTGTTAAGAAGAAGGCAAGGCGTTACGCTATTGGTCGGAGGTGCTAGTTTTAAATTATCAATGAAACCTCAAACTAATTTTAATTTTAAAACCTTTCGTCTCACCATGCAAATTAGTTTTATAATTACCAGAAAACCGCTAAAAACACTTAATTTTCCTTTTCACCATTATTTTTAAGTAAAATATCAAAGTACCTGAATAACATATGGATGACCTAGAGCTTTACAAGCTCTAAAATTAGTTTTTAGGATGTTTCCTAACTGCTTCACTGCATCCGGATCTTTTAGGACATCCACATTCTGTTAATGTAAAAGAAAAAAACCCAAATAAAGAAACCACTGTTACAAAACCACGTCATTTTAAAGAAACGGTAAAGTGTACCTTAGTCGCTTGATTAATGATATCATCCCAAACTTGATTTGGAAGCAGCATATATTTTTCAATCAGGTGTTCCTGAACAGCCTGATCAATTGGGGCTGCAATCATGTACCCAACAGCTTCGTAAAACGTGTGAACTTGTTGCGGTTGTAGATCGCATATAATAGTACTGATATTGTTAAGAATTTCTTCAATGAAAGGTACCACTTCTCCAACTTGAACCTAATGTAACGCGATAACACCTTATTAGACCAAATGACACCCCCCAAAGAAACAAACGGCAATTTGCTGGAAAGAAGTCAACATACTTGAACAAAATGACGCCTACACTTCTGCGCAATTTTAATGAAGGTATCACAGGCCATGTCTTGAACGCCATCATGAGTCTCTGTTCGCAAATTTAACAAAGTTTTCAATAAGAAAGACGGCCAATAACGTATATTAGCCAATTAAGATGATTTAGTGGTACAGATTTTTCCCAATATGAATCCAATGGAAACCGATATCGACCAATAATAACCCAATGGAAACCGATATCGACCAATAATAACCCAATGGAAACCGATATCGACCAATAATAACCCAATGGAAACCGATATAGCCCAATAATAAACCAATGGAAACCGATATAGCCCAATAATAAACCAATGGAAACCGATATCGACCAATAATAAACCAATGGAAACCGATATCGACCAATAATAAACCAATGGAAACCGATATCGACCAATAATAAACCAATGAAAACCGATATCGACCAATAATAAACCAATGAAAACCGATATCGACCAATAATAAACCAATGAAAACCGATATCGACCAATAATAAACCAATGAAAACCGATATCGACCAATGATAAACCAATGGAAACCGATATCGACCAATGATAAACCAATGGAAACCGATATCGACCAATGATAAACCAATGGAAACCGATATCGACCAATGATAAACCAATGGAAACCGATATCGACCAATGATAAACCAATGGAAACCGATATCGACCAATGATAAACCAATGTAAAACGATATCGACCAATGATAAACCAATGTAAAACGATATCGACCAATGATAAACCAATGTAAAACGATATCGACCAATGATAAACCAATGTAAAACGATATCGACCAATGATAAACCAATGTAAAACGATATCGACCAATGATAAACCAATGTAAAACGATATCGACCAATGATAAACCAATTATCGACCAATAATAACCCAATGATAAACCAATTATCGACCAATAATAACCCAATGATAAACCAATTATCGACCAATAATAACCCAATGATAAACCAATTATCGACCAATAATAACCCAATGATAAACCAATTATCGACCAATAATAACCCAATGATAAACCAATTATCGACCAATAATAACCCAATGATAAACCAATTATCGACCAATAATAACCCAATGATAAACCAATTATCGACCAATAATAACCCAATGATAAACCAATTATCGACCAATAATAACAAAATGATAAACCAATTATCGACCAATAATAACAAAATGATAAACCAATTATCGACCAATAATAACCACATTATCGACCAATAATAACCCAATGGACACCAATATCGACCCAATGGACACCAATATCGACCCATAATAACCCAATGAAAAGCAATATCGACCAATAATAACCCAATGAAAAGCAATATCGACCAATAATAACCCAATGAAAACCAATATCGACCAATAAGAAACCAATTATCAACCAATAACCCAATGAACACCGATATCGAACAATATTAACCCAACGGAAACCAAATGAAAAATATTTGAAACTCACCGTGCATAAATTCAAAAAGCTTGTTAACAACCGTTTTAAGAAACTTCCAGTGGGCTCTCAAGAATCTTGGGTACTGGCCAACAACGTACATGATGTTAGAGGCTATAATAGCCTTGTTGTCCTTGCCTCTCTTTTGGTCGCACAATCCAAGGAGGTCTTTGATTACAGTCACGAGAAACCTTTTCTCATCCTCTTCGTACATGGCTCCACTAATGGAACCAATCGCCCAGCACAATGTATTTAAGTTTTTCCACGACCACTCGGTACCATTTATTTGATTATGAAGCTTTTCTGTCATGATTCTCTCAGTGTCATTGTAGTCCAAATGCGTCAGATATACTGCAATTGCAAATCATTGCATTACAATTATCGGACAAACAGAAAACGGTACATACCCAATGTTTCTCTCATGTTCTTGTAAAGTTGTATCGAATCCGTGTCAGTCATAAACTCTCGAACAACTTCTCCTTGCTCATTCTCAACAACCAGTACCTCTTCGGGCTTCGCCATACGACCAATTATAATGTACCTTAACTGAAACAGAGATGAATATTAAAAGTACTTATCAAAAGGATCGATCACCTTCGAGTAGTCTAAGAGGACTCACTTTAGTCAGAACAGGTTGGTATCTCTGCCGCCTGGGCGGCGTTTTAACTTCCGGTAGTATAAAGCTCGGTATAGAATTGAAGGAATTGTCAGTGTACAAGTCGCAGGCCAACTTGTTCCAATATTCTAAACAGATCTTAAATATCTCTACGTCTTCAACTTCGGAGATAAGCAGCAAGTAATGCAATGCCTACGTTTGGAAAATTTACAAAGTCAGGCATAAGTGAAAGAATTAGTACACTTGTTGTGAAATAGTATGTTATAAATGTTTTTGCCAGAGATGGCCTCAGGGTTCATACAATTTTTGGGAAACCGATTTCCCTAAAATTGACTGATATGTCTAAGTGCAAGCTCAATTAGTAATATCTACAGGAGTGCTTTCTTCTAGCAATAGCAACGGGATTAGGTATAGGCTTGCTTATCCACCTCCGCCTTTTCTTTTTCATGAAGCTTAACCTCTATGTTATACTAATTATACCACTTTATCAATTACTTAAAACGCACACTTACCATCATTAGAGTTTCCTGAAGATCAGGCAACTTTTCGATGAGGCCACCATGCACTTTCAAATAGGTGCAAATGAAAAGGCTTAGATTCTGAATAAACTTCTGTTCGTCGTCCTGACCATTGGCATAAGCCTCTTTGATATTTGTCGAAACCGGAAGCATCTGTAGCAAGAGTTCAAGCGTATTATCTAAGATTGATTTTTTCCTGGTCTATCATTAAGTATTAATTTTCTTCTCGCAATCAACAGTACCAAGGGATAACAATATATTTTAAACCATCAACAGCCATATAAACCCATCGAATGTTCAAAGCTAGCTGTCCTTAATTGCTTTTACTCATGAACTTTTGTTACTTTTCACATGTATAGAGTAATGGCAGTACTACATATGCAAACGTCATACCACTCTACCTCCTACCTACTGGGCGCGTACAGTATCCCCTGTTACAAGAGCGCGCCTAGGGGGAGGGACACACAGTCTACACCCCTATCTACCGCCACTAGTCTATAAGAACCAGACTACAACTGATTATGATTCCCAGAAATCATAGCGATTACTGGTAATTTTTAATTTCTGAGAAGTCAGTTTTTTGTGGAGATTCATTAGTTTTATTATATAATTAAAGTGTTTTCCTTACTTGTTCAAGTTGGGCCATTGTTTGTGTAAAGAGAAGAAGGAACATTTCATCGTAGTGTTTAAAGCCACTGGGAGCAGCCACATAGACACCAGCTAAAAAATTTAAAAAAAAAAAATGTTTCATAAAAATGAGTTAAGACATTGCAGTTAGAAAAGCATTTTTATAACTCGGTAAATTTTTAAAAGTAAAAAGAAACACGTAAATAACCATGAAACAACTTAACATTAATTGGAACCTAAACTAAAACTACGGGTGCCCGCAAATGTCATATCAGCAGTAACTACATTGATATATTTAAAGAAAATTCTGCACTGTAGGCGTTTGGATCCTGAGAGTACTCACAGACTACAATGGACAACCCCTTTGTATGTTCTGAAACCGAGGGTTGCTTACCTTCCCCCCTTTTATTACGTCGAAAAGTCTATAAAGTTTAAGATCTTGGGTCTATAAGTTTATAAGATATGTTTCATATTATGAACTTATTGATTATTATGCGGTCTTAAATAATAAAACTCAAAAATATGTCAATTGCATTAACGAAGCAAACTTCATACGTAAAAAAGTGAAACTTACCGATTTCCGTCAGACACTTTAAAGCAACATTTCGAAAGAGTGGTACATTCAGAAACTTTGGAAGGAAAAAGAAAATACAGTTTTTAATACAAATAAAACCAGCCATACACACAAAAATAGTCAAAATATAACAATACTAATTTAATAAAGACACCTTATTCGCGATGCAGGTGCTAAGGCTTATAGCACGATTTTAACTGACAAATCTAAGTCAGAATGATGCGTCGTCCGCTACAAAGCAGAAACGTTGCAATACACTCCACTGTGAAGCAGACCACGCACCATTTCGACCCAGATTAGTCAGTTAAAAATCCAGCTTTAAGCCTTGGCACAAGCATCAGGAATAAAGCGGATTGTCTTTTAAGGCTTAGTTACTAATAAACTGATTCTTCTACAGGACCTCTGCTCGGCAAACGAAACCAAGCCACCTTATTCGCGATGCGTGTGCCAAGGCTTACAGCTCAATTTTACCAGACAAATCTGAGTCAGAATGATGCGTCGTCTGCCACACAGCAGAAACGTTGCAATACACTCCACTGTGAAGCAGACCACGCATAATTTCGACCCAGATTAGTCAGTTAAAAATCACGCGTTAAGCCTTGGCACACGCATTGGGAATAATGTGGATTGTCTTTTAAAGACTTAGTTACTAATAAACTGATTCTTCAACAGGACCTCTGCTCGGTAAACGAAACCAAGCCACCTTATTCGCGATGCGTGTGCCAAGGTTTAACGCGTGATTTTAACTGACAAATCTGAGTCAAAATGATGCGACGTCTCCTTCCAAGTCAAAACCTTTCAATATCTTCTACTCTGAAGCAAACGCATCATTTTGACGCAGATTTGTCAGTTAAAAATCACGCTTTAAGCCTTGGCACACGCATCGGGAATAAGGTGGGATGCCACTTAAAGGCTTAGTTTCTGTCAAACTGATCAATCAACAGGGTTTTTAGCCAAACGAAACCAAACTAACTAGGCAAATAAACTTAGCTAACTACCAACCTATCAAAATTACTTCATTACCTTATAAATAAGTGTGCTGATGAGTTTCGTTTCAAAAATGTACCCCAATGGAATCCAATTAAGAAACCTCAGCAACGTTTCGAGGGTGGTATTCACTAGCAACGCATTTTGGGAGTTCTCCTGCAAAGGCAAAAAGAAAAACAGTTACCGTTTAGAGCAACTCAGAGAATATGGGGCTTATTAAATATCAGTCACATAAGAGAACATTGGCTGACAGTCATATCCCATCATCCATACATAATTAATGGTCAATTAACCAACCATTTAATCTTTGAAAAACAAATTAATCGTTAGGATAACAACGAAAAAAGGAAATACAAACCCCATTCTGGAAATCTACATAGCTTACCATGATAAACTGACACAATTGAAATATTTGAGAGAACTCGTTACACATTGTGTCTTTCAGCTGCAAGGCTTTGTTCTGCGTCATCTGGCCGCTCGAGAAATCAAAGACTTCTTCGCTTAATAGTTTCAGTATGTTCATATTGTTTTGACAGAGAGACTCGTTCGTCTTGCTGGCACCAACAATGTCGCTGATGAATGTCGGCCAATTCTTCGGCCATTCCCTCTTTAGAATCTATGGTTTAACCTCACAATTAGTTGAAGGGAATGCGAATTTACAATTTCATATCATATTTTAGCACGAAAGTGGTATTATGTTACACTTTCGAGTCTCTACTTTCAAAATATCAAGTTTTTAATATAATTGAACGAAAGTTTCTATTTTTAAAATCCATTGAAAAATCACGAAAACTCTGCAGTTTCGATATGCATCAATAATTTTGTCTTGTCGAGCTTGTTCGCCCGTTTTATGACATCACTATGACGTCAGGGGGAAAAAAGCGCGGTAATTCTATAGGCGTCTCGAGCTTCTCTCCATTCTAAACTCTGGGTCTGATAGCGGAGAGAGTGGCGCCATCTCACGTGAAAAAATATATCTGTGACGTCAGCCTACTGGAAACGTTTTAGCCATTCATAAAAAGTGGATTTCAAATAATTTCGTGTGAAGCATATTCAAATGCATATTGGCAAATAAGCAGAAATCGGAGGGAGAATTAAAAGCTTGATATTTTTGAATTGACAGAAATTAATTCTATCTTTTGTTATACAAATCAGAGGTTTTTCAAACGAAGCTTCTCACTCCCTTTAAGGGACATTCAAATTTACATGACTATAAAATGACCTGGCCCTAAAGTTCAACTGACTCAGGGGAAGTTGCAATCGACTTTTTATCCTGCGTTCTAGAGGTGTCCGAATATACCACTTTTCGGGTATCGAACCAGTTACCGTATGCCAAACATTTTCCTTACCAAATCAAATACCGAATAAGTACGAATTGGTAAATTCTTTTACTACCCGATTAATCGCAAATAGTTAAGCCTAATATTCGCGAATAATGAACACTTAAACCTAGGAATGAAAATGATATTTACTTGAACAAGAATCATGTTAAGTTTATTGAGATAGACTTTTTCTCTCTCTGATATTTCCTGATCTGATGAAGTTTTGATGATCAATCCAACAATGTATTTCTTAATACCTTAAAACAGAGAAAAGGGAAAACAAAGAATTTTCGTCACCATGAGCACATAAACATTCATTTCTTTTCTTTTCTTCAAATGAATTATTTACCTTCACACTGATTTCTAGGTAAAACTTTCCATCTGGTTTTGATTACATTCTCTAGGATTTGCAACGCGTAATACTTTGTCTGCTGGTTTTTCGAAAACTCCAAGATTGTATCAACACGAGTCCAAGCGTCAGGGTGTTCCTTCAACGTCGTCAGTACTTCCTGAGCAACTCTTTGCTGTTTAAAAAATAATTTAATCCATATTAACGATCTGCAATAATTTTGGATGAATTATAGGACAAAAAACTAAAAATCCTAGGAACTATAGGGCAAAAGCCTAAAAATCCTAGGAACTATAGGACAAAAACCTAAAAATCCTAGGAACTATAGGACAAAAACCTAAAAATCCTAGGAACTATAGGACAAAAACCTAAAAATCCTAGGAACTATAGGACAAAAACCTAAAAATCCTAGGAACTATAGGACAAAAACCTAAAAATCCTAGGAACTATAGGACAAAAATCTAACAATCCTAGGAACTATAGGACAAAAGCCTAAAAATCCTAGGAACTATAGGGCAAAAGCCTAAAAATCCTGGAACTATAGGGCAAAAGCCTAAAAATCCTAGGAACTATAGGACAAAAGCCTAAAAATCCTAGGAACTATAGGGCAAAAGCCTTATAATCCTAGGGACTATAGGACAAAAACCTAATAATCCTAGGGACTATAGGACAAAAATCTAACAATCCTAGGAACTATAGGACAAAAATCTAACAATCCTAGGAACTATAGGACAAAAATCTAACAATCCTAGGAACTATATGACAAAAATCTAACAATCCTAGGAACTATAGGACAAAAATCTAACAATCCTAGGAACTATAGGACAAAAATCTAACAATCCTAGGAACTATAGGACAAAAATCTAACAATCCTAG
Organism: Phalangium opilio; assembly: GCF_054372755.1. Lineage (NCBI taxonomy): Eukaryota > Metazoa > Arthropoda > Arachnida > Opiliones > Phalangiidae > Phalangium > Phalangium opilio. Next base: position 5,883,285 of record NW_028324166.1, read on the forward strand.
GAACTATAGGACAAAAATCTAACAATCCTAGGAACTATAGGACAAAAATCTAACAATCCTAGGAACTATAGGACAAAAATCTAACAATCCTAGGAACTATAGGACAAAAATCTAACAATCCTAGGAACTATAGGACAAAAATCTAACAATCCTAGGAACTATAGGACAAAAACCTAATAATCCTAGGAAATATAGGACAAAAACCTAATAATTCTAGGAACTATAGGACATAAACCTAATAATTCTAGGAACTATAGGACATAAACCTAATAATTCTAGGAATTCAAGCGGGAGCTATTTTCTTAATTCTACTTGGTTGTGACACATTTGGATTGACCGGGTTAATGTTAAAACTAAAAAAAAAAATGAAGTCTCACTTGTGGTCCATTCCCGACATACATCGCGCTGACAACATTATCTAATAGGCCTATGTCCAGCTTCTGGTTGAAGTCCAGCAGGCGCGCCGCCTGCTCTTCCATGGTTGTCATGTTTCCATTGACTGAAAGAAGTAAATTAAAAGACAGCGTTAGTCTTTAATTAAACGTCAATCATTAATAAACTAAACCAAGGATACACAGAGCGCTACTCTTAAATGATTTGCTAGTGTGTTATCTCACTTTTAAAGGGAGAATGAAATTGTCTGACAACCATTTTTATTTCAGCAATTAATTTTGTTAAAAAAACTTTTCCGTTCATTTTATATAATTTATCAAAAGTTGGCTTCTAATAATAAAAACCAGTGTTGGTCGCTAATGCACCTTATACACTGTACGTGTATATATCCTCGCATACACAGGAAAAAAATATATATATATTCTCGCATATATAGGTGAAATATATATCCTCGCGTATACAGGAAAATATATATGCTCGCGTACATAGGAGAAATATATATCCTCGCGTATATAGGAAAAATATATATCCTCGCGTATATAGGAAAAATATATATCCTCGCGTATATAGGCAAAATATATATCCTCGCGTATATAAGAAAAAATATATATCCTCGAGTATATAAGAAAAATATATATCCTCGAGTATATAAGAAAAATATATATCCTCGAGTATATAAGAAAAAATATATATCCTCGAGTATATAGAAAATTTATATCCTTGCATATATAGCCTTGCATACATAGAAAATATATATCCATGCATACATAGAAAATATATATCCTTGCATATATAGAAAATATATATCGTTGCATATATAGAAAATATATATCGTTGCATATATAGAAAATATATATCGTTGCATATATAGAAAATATATATCGTTGCATATATAGAAAATATAAATCCTTGCATATATAGAAAATATATATCCTTGAATATATATAAAATATATATCCTTGAATATATATAAAATATATATCCTTGCATATATAGAAAATATATATCCTTGCATATATAGAAAATATATATCCTTGCATATATAGAAAATATATATCCTTGCATATATAGAAAATATATATACTTGCATATATAGAAAATATATATCCTTGCATACATAGGAAATATATCCCCGCATAGTTACTTACCAGGACTGCCTATGTGGCTCACAGGATTCTTCATCCCATCTAATCGTACAGTGGTCATGAACTACGTTATAGGTAGCATTCAACTGAAAATCAATATCATATTATTATATCATTAATCTGACAGCGTTGATTAAGTATAAACATAGACGATAATGTAGTGGTCAACTAGGCCACTAAATAAATCAACGGGTTATTCAAAACTTGAATACATAGTTTACAGGCGTGGAGGATTCATACCATTTGCACAAGGAGACCTGGGAACTTAGAGTGTAAAATAGCAGACGATTTTACACTCTAAGTCGCTTGGTCTCCTGGTGTTAATGGTAGGAATCCTCTACGCCTGTAAACTATGTATAATTGAGATTTATATTTCCGACTGTCATATTGTTAGTTAGCTGCGGAAAGTTTTTCTTAATATCAACATTTAGCTTTAGCAGACGAGGGACCTGGTCACGGACCAGTTTATTCCCGGGCTAAAGTCCCCCTTAAAAATAGCTTATTTCCTACCCTGGTTGGAGGTATTGATTCAAATTCAAAAAATTCATTGTTGATCTATGCCTACAAACATTTAACTGTACAGAGAGACCTGACAACTTAAAATTGCGACTTGCTTGAGTTCGACGGGATGGCGACCGAACCCAATCTTAACTTTTAGACAAGATTTTAAAGAGACACTAGCCTATACTATGTTGCCCAAAATTTGTCTAAACATAGTTTGCATCATGCTAATTTGAATGACAGACTGTAGTTGTGGGATACGTAGCAGTCTGGGAAATGATATTTTTACAATTAGTCCTTGGGACCAGTTACCCCTAGTGTCCTAACTAATAAACTGGTCTCCGGAGTGGTCCCAGCCTTTGTTCTCCTATAGATTTGCAATTAATAAACTGGTCCCGACTCTCGAGTTAAAAAACTAGTCCAAGCAATTGATAAACTGGTTTTGGACCAGAAGAAGTGTGCTATTTCCCAGACTGATACGTAGGGGTCATTCCACGTGATATGAGCCAAGTCGTTAACCATGGGTTAGCGGGTTTAGATGAAATTTGGCACAAATGATCATGTACCTTTTATGTTGCTTCTAAAACCATGCTAAGCACATGGCCCACGCACATGGCGAAACTAGAAAATATTTTTATTTAACGCGTGAGTTGGGAATGTCAAACTTCTCCATGTTACAAAAGCCTTATTTCGATTCCGTTATTAATCTTTTTTGACAGTGGTAGGCGTAATTTTGTCCACAGCTCACTCAGCCACGCTTTCTCTCCACGCCCATCAAAACAGTGTTTTCCAATGCATACGAGCTTGTATCCGGAATTTTCAGCTTTTTCGCTTTTAAAACTAGAAACTTAGAACGATAATTTAAAACCGTTCAAAATACCTCTCACTAAAATCTCAAGAAATTCGACCCAGTGAAACTGAAGAAAACACATTCAAACTTTTTCAAGACTAAGCCCTTGAATTATGGCTACTTTCAGTTTTATTTGTTTTATAAAAAAACTATGAGAGAGAAACTTTTGAAACTTTGCATGAAAATAACAAACTTAATTTTACACATCTCATTAAAATTTCAAGAGATTTGAACCAATATTTTCAGAATTAGGGCCAAAAACGGTGTACCTCCCATACTCTTGATTTTTGGCTTAAAATGTGTGATACATGCTTTGAGGCCAATTGGACGGGAGCGCGTGAAGCCAAAGCGTGATCAAGTGGGCTGTGTTTTGTCCTTAGGAAACTGTATCGCCTACTCGGTCATTCCATGTGATATGAGCCAAGTCGTTAACCGTGGGTCGGCGGATTTAGATGAAATTTGGCACAAATGATCCTGTGGCAATTATAAAAGAAAAACCGGAACAGTTTCAAAAAAAAAATTCAGCGGTTTAATTTTTACGTCAAAATTTGTAACACCCCAGAAAAACGGTGTTTCTCCAAAGTCATTTTGGTACCTTTTAGAAAGTCTGCTATAACTTTCTAGTTTTCTGCGCGAATTCAATCAGATTTGCATACAAGACGTAATATAACCCAGGAAACTGATTAAGCCACTCAAAATTAGCTTATCTAGTTTCGTTCACGAGTTACAAAAGCATTTTTGAGAAAAAATAAATTTTCAGGGGACTCGTTTTTGGGCCTAAGGAGAACAACGTCCAACTCGAAAAATCTTATAAAATATCTTGAATTATAGAGCTCGAAGATACCTTTCTAACGGTATATTCATATTTTGCAGTATTTGATTGCCTTAAGCAAGTTCAAAATATATTTCATACTCTTATCTAAACGTAATTTGCCATTAAAGTAAATAAATATTTTATATTTTGAAGTAAAATTTGCGTTTATTTAAATCAAAAATTTAGGCTCTAAGGAATCAAATACTGCAAAATATGAATATACCGTTAGAAAGGTATCTTCGAGCTCTATAATTCAAGATATTTTATAAGATTTTTCGAGTTGGACGTTGTTCTCCTTAGGCCCAAAAACGAGTCCCCTGAAAATTTATTTTTTCTCAAAAATGCTTTTGTAACTCGTGAACGAAACTAGATAAGCTAATTTTGAGTGGCTTAATCAATTTCCTGGGTTATATTACGTCTTGTATGAAAATCTGATTGAATTCGCACAGAAAACTAGAAAGTTATTGTAGACTTTCTAAAAGGTACCAAAATGACTTTTGAGAAACACCGTTTTTCTGGGGTGTTACAAATTTTGACGTGAAAATTAAACCGCAGAATTTTTTTAAAAACTATTCCGGTTTTTCTTTTCTTATAGCTACAGGATCATTTGTGCCAAATTTCATCCAAATCCGCCGACCCATGGTTAACGACTTGGCTCATATCACATGGAATGACCCGTATGTGATACAGTTTCCTAAGGACAAAACACAGCCCACTCGATCACGCTTTAGCTTCACGCGCTATAGAAGCCCGTCCAATTGGCCTTATTCCTGATCAACGCCACCGAGGCGTAGCGGCGACTTTTGGAACTATAAGAATACGGTAGCCAATTACAGGTGGCGGTGGAGTCGATGGACTCTGATGGAGATCGGTTATTTTCTATGTTTTGATTATTACCGCTTCAACTTCAAAAAACATGTTTTAACTAATTATTATTAACCTAATAATCTCCAAATAGACCAAAATCGAATGAAAACTTACTCCGAAAGTCTTACATCATAATATTAGACAGAATAAGAAAGGTAAAATCAACTTTTAATACTTTTAAAACCATATCGCTCGTTAAGCCTTGGCTATTCACATGAATCAGAAAGATCAAAAAAACATAGAAAATAACAGATCTCCATCAGAGTCCATCGACTCCACCGCCACCTGTAATTGGCTACCGTATTATTATAGTTCCAAAAGTCGCCGCTACGCCTCGGTGGCGTTGATCAGGAATAAGGCCAATTGGCCTCAAAGCATGTATCACACATTTTAAGCCAAAAATCAAAGGAGTATGGGAGGGACATCGTTTTTTTGTCCCTAATTCTGAAAATATTGGTTCAAATCTCTTGAAATTTTAATGAGATGTGTAAAATTAAGTTTGTTACTTTCATGCAAAGTTTCAAAAGTTTCTCTCTCATAGTTTTTTTATAAAACAAATAAAACTGAAAGTATCCTTAATTCAAGGGCTTAGTCTTGAAAAGGTTTAAACGTGTTTTCTTCAGTTTCACTGGCTCAAATTTCTTGAGATTTAGTGAAAGGTATTTTGAAGGGTTTTAAATTATCATGCTAAGTTTTAAAAGCGAAATAGCTGAAAATTCCTGATACAAGCGCGTATCCATTGGAAAACACTGTTTTGACGGGCTTCTTCTATAGCACGTGAAGAGAAAGCGTGATCGAGTGGGCTTTGGTCAGAAAAATATTAATAACGGAATCGAAATAAGGCTTTTGGATAAAGAATTCGCGTGAGGAAATTTGTTTTCATTCTCCAGGATAGGCGACTCCCTATCTCGAACGACAGCTTATTCTGTATATACTCTGTAACTTCATCGGTTGTCAGCACGCGCAAAGCTAGGTCTCGATGTAACGTAGCTTTGTGCGTGCTGTCAAGAGTCGAAAAACTTCAGGATCTTCAGGATTTAAAATATCCGCGGGTTTTTTTTTTTTTTTTTTTTTGCTCGAATGCACGGACCTCTAGACCTTAGTTTCAAATACGTGTGAAATTGCCTACAAACTACTACACGTGTTTGAAACTAAAGCCTAGAGATCCGTGTACTCGAGCTAAAAAACTCGCGTATATTTTAAATCATGAATATCCTGAAGTTTTTTGTCTCTTGTCAGCACGCACAAAGCTAGGTTACAGAGAGACCTAGATTTGCATTTGCTGACAACCGATGTTGTAACAGAGTATATACAGAATGAGCTGTCGTCCGATATAGGGAGTTGCCTATCCTATAGCGTGAAAACAAATTTTCTCACGGGCATTCTTTATCCATGGTTTGAGAAACAACATAAAAGCCGCCAGGAAGAAATTGACGTTTTGATAGACCTTTGAACAGGCTTAATTTTCTTTGATTCCGTCATATTTTCGGGACAATTTTTTCCCCCACTACTTTCATTACGTTTCTAATTCTAAATCAAATAGTTACTCCACCCACGTGTTAAGCACAGGAATAACCCACGTGACGATAAAATATTCCTTGCCATGAGAATTGCGTTAACAACAAGGCAGGGAGCTACGCGATTGGTCGGAGGTGCTAATTTCAATTTCCTGGATGTTTCACTATGCCGATTGGTCTTATCAAAGTGAATATTCAATATAAAAAAAAAAAAATCACTTGATTTTCCATTTCACCCTCCCTTTAATTCCTCAAAATTAACTTTCAATAGTACCGCAACACATTTTTGGTTTTCTCAGGGGCTATTTATTTGCTTCTCTTGAGTAATCAGGGTTCATACAAAACTTCCAAAGCTAAATTCCTTAATATTTACTGGCTTGGTTTCATGCTTAATTGACATTATCTTTATGATGGCTCAGCACAGATTTCAAAAGGCAATGAAATGCACACAGAACATCTATTTTCCTACACTATGTCACATTATCAAAACCAAACACATAGTTCTGCTAACCACACTGGTAAGATTCAGCTTCCCTTGTGGATTAAACGCACCCATATTACCGTGAAAAATATCTCAAGAATCTTAGCTCCTTTCACAACGGAAACTCCCTATGGCATGAATCTACCCCTAAGTTCAGGGTTCATACAACTTTTGGAAAACAAATTTCCCTGAGATTTCCAGGTTTTTCCCCATATACTTCCATGAGTTTTCCAGGTTTTTCCCATATATGGAGTATCCTATGGAGCAAATGTTAACGAAGGAGGGGGTGGGGGCAAATAGGACTATAACATAATCAAAGGACATCCCCGTATCTTTAGTAGAACCAGAGTTATGAGCCCCAAAGTTGGGTGTAATGTTAATCCTATGGAGGGTATGTTTATGAACATTTTGATTAATTACCCGGCCCCTGTTTGACGCAAATTTCCCTGAATTTTACAAAAAATTCGAAATTTCCCTGATTTTTCCAGGTTTTCCATGTTTGTATGAACCCTGTAAGTTCCTTTAAAAAAAGGGATAACTACCTTCAACAACGCCCGAACAATTAACCCTTTCAAAATACCCTAATAACTTTGGTCCTTAAACATTAATGAAGTAAACTGATATAAGCTATTTTGCAACATGCATTTTTTTTTTACGCAATGTGCACTTTGTGGTGTGGAACTGTATCCACACAAATGCCAATAACAATAACAATAGTATTTCAACTACATAACAATTATTACATAGAACTTATCATATAACTGTGAAAATGCCGCTTGAAAACTTAAGTTAAAATCACGCAACATTAACCACTACAAATGCACTCTGCATATACTTGTAAGTTTTACTTATAGATAGACCCAACACATGCATTGAATAGATTTATGATGAAAGTTGTGATATTCATTTCACGTTTGACTTTTCGTTACCAAAATTCTTATAATTTAAACCTTGCCAACCTTTCGTGAACGTCTCGTAACTTAAAGTAGCTTCTACAATACAACAACGCTAAACAATGAAAGGAAACGAAGCGAGTAAAGCGTCATTAAGCCTTGGCGATGCCCCTTTTGGAAGTGAGGGTATGATGCGTCTTGCGTCAAGCAAAGAGCTTAATTTAGCTCCAAACTCTGTCTTTAACTTGATATAAGTACCTAAATATGTTAAAAAACGAAAATATGTGAATTACCTGTTCCTCTATGATTTCATTTAACGCGTAAACGTCGTTTCGCGGGTTATTTGTTCTCATTCGTTTAAATACGGTAACACTACGTTCTGATTCGGTATAATCTGGAACCGGTTTTATCTGGTTCTTCCATGTTCAGCTTAAAGATTGCCTTCCCGTCTGGACAAACCCCCCAAAACGTAAAAATAAATGGCAACAAAACTATCCTCGTGTAGGTAGGTGGCGTTAACGAGTTGTGGCATTCAAGGACGGAAATAAGCAGAAAAAAAAGGACCACTTCGTTCATTTTGATTTTTGAAACTATAACCTTTTTTAATTGCAAACGAGAAATAATCAATGGATATTGCTTAATGATTTTTTGATTTTTGAGTTTCTGCTCATTAAAGAAAATCAAGTGGTAATTCGATATTTTTCTCTATAAAACTTTTACTTATTTCCATATCTGAATACGTTTCTTTGCCTTCCGCAGTCTGGGAAATAAGGATATTTTTAAACTAGTCCTTAGGACCCGTGATCCCCTAGGGTCCGAAATAATAAACTGGCCTCCAGAGTGGTCCCAGTCTTTCATCTCCTATACATTTGAAATTGATAAACTGGTCCCGAGGACCAGTAACCCCCACTTTTTGAATTAAAAAACTAGTCCAAGGCTCCAAGCAATTAATAAACTGGTTTTGGACCAGAGGAAGTGTGCTATTTACCAGACTGTTCCCATGGAGTAGTATTACGGGTTCCGCTACTCACTACATCTAGCTTCTTAATAATCAAACAGCCCACTTTCCATTTTGCACCTTCGACGCAAAATAGCGATTTATACATTATTAACCTTTCCACCCACGTGCGTAGTAGTAGTAGTGTTTGGTTATTTCTTGACATTTCAAAATTTTGATATCGTTTTCCCATTGGGCTTGCACATGGAGTAGCATTTTTGGAGTTATATTATTCTCCACCTTGGCCGTAAAAATCCACTATTTGATTACACGATAAATAATGAGGCTCTATCTATGTCCACCTGCGAACGCGATCTGGGCGTCCTAATAGACCCCCTGCTTAAAATGTCAGCCCACTGCTCAAAGGTAGCTAAACGGGTGCGGAGCATCACGGGTATGATACGACGCAATCTTCATTTCCGCTCCTTACCCTTAATACAAACGCTTTATTCTTCCCTTGTTCTCCCTATATTTGACTTTTGCTCCCCAATTTGGTCACCCCACCTCTCTACTGACCTTCACACACTCCAATTGGCTCAAAATGCGTACTCGAAGCTCCCCAATCAAATCTGCAATCGCCCAGCCCCGCTCAGGCTCTCATTACTACACCTTGACCCTGTCGCCACCCGCCTCAAAATTAATAATCTCTGCCTCGTTCACGACTTTATTCATGGTCACCTTGCCTCCGCCTTCTCCGACTATTTTACCCGTAATTCAAGCACTCGCACCCGTGGTCACTCTCACAAATTATTTAAGCCTAGGGCTCTAACTACCTATCGTCAAACTCATTTTACTACTGCCGTCATTGATGACTGGAACTCTTTACCCCCTGATCTCGTTACTATTACCAATAAGTCCCAATTTCGCCGTAAATTATCCGAGTTTTTTAAGTCTTTACCTTAGCTTAGTTTCTCGATCGTTTGTTTCGCCATACTTGCCTCCCCCTATAGCAGGCCCCTCCCTTCCAATTGTATCTTAACTTAATTGTTCTCTTTAAAAATGTATATATATATTCTATTATATCTCATAGGAAACGCATGTTTTTATCGCTGCTCACGCTTAAGCCACTCAGCTGGCTCTGTGGGCAATTGTCTTGTATAAATAAATAAATAAATAAATAAATAAATAAATAAAGAGCATTACAAGAGCTTTAAAATGAAGCTTGGTCTCTTGGAATAATACTCCATGGTGTCAAAAGACTATCCGCCAATCGAAAAGGAAGGACACGAGAGTCTGCTTGGCCTTGACAAGGCGGTGACGGGTGAATAGTTGTTCGACGGCCAATTATTTAATAGTAGGTAAGTTATTTTTAATACTATGTTAATTAAAATTATCAAAATTGTTATAAGTTAGTATTAAAATACTCAAAATCCGCCTGAATTTCCTAGCTTAATTATTTAAGACAGATTTTTGACCCTCCGCGGACCTGCAAAAGTGCAAAGCGCGCTGAACTCAGACCAAGGCCTTTGGCTAACATTTTTAGGAATAACTGAATATGAATATGTAAATACGCATTTACTATCCATATATTGACATTTATAATCTGTTTAGGAGTTTCAATTTATATCATATCTAAACTTGCCGGAAGAAAAACATAAATTTTGATTATCTTGTTAGAATTTTTAAGAACAAACAAGGGTTAGGGATGAAGAATACAAAGTGTTCCCACCTCACCCTGAAAAAACTGAAGTGTCATAGGTTATGCCCAATAGGGGTCGTAAAATGTGACCACTTCAGTCTACACAGATTAGGGCTGTGCGAGTATTACTTTTTATGGAATAGGGACTTGGCAATTCGGGCTTAACTCCGCCCCCAGCGCCATTATGGTATGTTTTTTAACAGAATGAAAGCTACATAAGCCCCTCCTCCTGGTATGTTTTTTAGCGCTAGTGGAAGGTATAGCCTGACGTTGCATGACGTAGTACTGCCAAGTCCCTATAACACTGTTTTTGGTATTCATAGGAAACTGACTAAATAATAGTGTGAAGTTTAAAAATTTGACAAACTTTAAATTTCAATAAAATTATTCTATCAAATTTCGAATTTATAAATGATGGTACACCTAAAAACTTCTGTTTGAATGAACCAATGCCCTATTTTATTGAAAATTAAGTAATTTGTTGTCAAAATATCCCATTTCAGTGTATGATACCATACTTTTTGACCAAGTATCGAAATCACAAGTTTCTGTACATAGTGCTACCCAAAGTCTGTGGTGCTACTATACTGCTGTGATGTAGTACAAGTATAGTTCACTATAGAGTGCTGTCAGAAGCGCCGGTGTGACGTCGCCCATGCTGTTTTCTCATAAAGAAAAAACGGTAACTGTCATGGCCGCCCATTGCTAAAGGCAGACTCGTGACGTTTAACCTTGGATCTGACGTCACAACTGACAGCACTCTATAAGCTTCAAAGCGACTAGTTGATAATACTCATAATTCCTTTAAAACCTTTAATGGATTATACTTGTCTCCGAACTTCTAAGGACTTGAGTGTCTGATTCCAGCTATAGCCTTCTAGATCACGCGTCTCTGTGAACACAGATAATATTTAAAAATAGCTGCGTCTGTATTTTCTGGCTGTTAACACTAACAAAGCAATTTCAAGTTCACAAAACAAGAATTGAATTAAAAATTGTGTTGCAAATGCATAACAAATACTTCTGTCAATAGACTGATAAAAACCTTTGCCTTCTAATCATTTACCGCGAACTTTCTCATGACGTCACACCCTCCTATCTCTTACCTCAGTTTTGACGACAATATTGGAAGTCGTCAGCTCAGGTCATACAATTTAGACTACCAATAGTGACGTCACGTCCCCGTAGCTCCTCCCCTCTCAGTGCCACTCTATAAAATTCGTTTTCGGACTAGGAAGATTGATACCACTTACACCAGGAGGCCAGGCTACTTGGCGGTTAAAGTGTATCACCAAGTAGCCTGGCCTCCTGGTGTAAGTGGTATCAATCCTACTAGTCTAAATACTATGTATAGTTAAAGTCCCGAACCCCTTCCATGGGACGGAGGGGTATGAAAGAAGAGGCGGGTTATAGCGACAGAGGTAAAATGGAATTATTTTTCGCCATCCCCGTCAGTAACGTCATAAAAATGTAGTTCAAGTGAGCCAATAAGATAATCTCAACTTTCGTTACGTGTTGGGGGAGGGGCTCTATATTGGGCTATGAGTCGGACTACTGAAGTAAATACTAACCATTCTCCATTCCTACTTCTAAAATTTTTTCTATCCCTGGTTATACTTAATTCGTCAGTGTGAATATTAAAGCTTTATTTTGACCAAATAGTTATGAATAGTCTGCACGACCCTAACAGATTAGGTGGTAGGTCCGAAGTACAGTTGACTCTATGGACAGTTGACATTCTGCCTTAACACAATTTTTTTTAAACCATCTTAATTAACTCAAGCCAATTAGCTTTGAGCTGAAAGTGTAATTAAGAGTTCCATGTGTAGGTTCTATAAAATTGTATACGTTTCATTTATCAAAAATTATTGTTAAGCTTAAGTGATTTTGAAATACTACAATGCATTTTTCCTTTAGTTAAGTGGAAAGTGATATATTTTTATTTAATTCTACGTCTGAAAGTAATATCATGAATACATATTCACTAGCATGAATAACTAACAGGCAGGTCTATTACTATGCGATAGGAGGAGTCTATTTAGTGGTAGCATAGCGACTCGAATACTGCGCTCACGGACGCAAGCTACATCATCAATATCTAGTGCGACCAGCTCGCGTATGTGAGTGCAATTTTCGAGTGGGATATGTCGTCTGCTACAAGAAACCGAAATGCACGCCCAAACAGGGCGGGAAATAAGAAAAATTTCTTATAGGACATGTGTCCAGTGACCCCCTTTTTGACTGGAAAATTTATAGGACATTGTCCACTGGAGTGTGCAGAAATAGTGTCGCATCTCCATAGTCAAGCTATCAAAACTTGGGAGAAAGTTATTGGTAAAACTGTCCAAAAAAATTATGGGACATTTAAAAATTTTATTCCACAATGTCCAGTGTCCTGTGCTTATTTCCCGCCCTGCACCCAAATACCAAGGTTTGCTTCTCACTGGTAATAAAATATAGGCGCGAAACTATGACTCCACCTATAACTTTTTCACAGTGGACTTCAGGGTAATGCAAGACAGTGATTTTAGTGACTAAATTCAAGGTGTGGAGAAATATCTTTCAATGATAGCTAACCAGATTCTTACTACTATGGTTACAATGTAATCTTAAATACAATTTTTGACAGCGTTGATATTTTACTGAGCAAATACAAAATAAATTCTTAAGCTCAGCCTACACGCTCGATAACTTGCTCCTTATCCTTAGTGCAAAGTTCAAATATAATGTCGCAATATTGTTTAGTAAATGGAAAATAATTTGCAGTAAATTTTGGACAATAATTGGTAAAAAAACTCAAAATATGTATATATTAAGTTTTTTAGTGCTCAAAATGTTGTTCAAACAATTGAACAATAATTCGCATTCTAATAACATTAAAATTGGTGTTTTTAACGCTTTATGTGTAGTGTTTGGACAATAAAATTGTACGCGGTCTATGGACTCAACATCAACTTTTTTACTGTGACAAAAATATATTCAATATATAAAGTTTTAAGGTTTTTTTTTTTCTAAATATTGAAAATTTAACAACATGATGGACTTTGATTTGCGCAATTAGTGAAGACAAGTCTTGGGAATAACATATAGATAGTTTACACACATGGAGATTCATATCATTTAAACCAGAAGGCCAGGCTACCTGGAGGACAAAAAGCAGACGGGTTTCTGTCCTCCAGGTAGCCTGGCCTCCTGGAGGACAAAAAGCAGGCTGGTTTCTGTCCTCCAGGTAGACTGGTCTAAATGGTATGAATCCTCCATGTATAAGAGGATGAATTTCATAGATGTCCCCCATTTAATTTGTGCGAAACATTGAGCGTGTAATTTTCTGTCAAGTTTTCACAATAATTATTCACATTGTCCTGATTTTAGATTGCAAAGCGACATGAGTTCATCAGAGGAGGTATCATGGATTTCTTGGTTCTGTGGATTGCGGGGAAATGAATTTTTTTGTGAAGTGCGTTTATATTTATCAAACTCAACCTTAAGGCTTCTAATTCGTTTCCTTTTCTCACCTAATTAACTATTAATGTTGAATTTAGGTTGATGAGGATTATATTCAAGACAAATTCAACTTGACTGGTCTCAGTGAACAAGTTCCACATTACAGACAAGCGTTAGATATGATTTTAGACTTGGAACCAGATGATGAACTCGAGGATAATCCCAATCAGAGTGACCTCATTGAACAGGCAGCTGAGATGCTCTATGGCCTCATTCATGCTCGATATATACTTACAAACAGAGGAATTGCTCAAATGGTAATTGTTTTTCATCAAAATATATCTTTTCATCATTTCAGTTCGATTTGGAGTCCATCGAATACTTGAAGGGAGGGTGAACTGGAAAATCAAGGAATTTTTGTATCGATATATTTCCTTTGTTTCACTATGGAGATTAGTCTTAATATTACTAGCAAACCGCTAAAAAACACTTAATTTTCCTTTTCACCCTCCCTTTAAAGGTATAAGAGACCTTAAGCAATCACGTTCATTTTAAATACGTCTCTTTTGTCTCCTTCAGATTGAGAAATACCAAAATGGTGACTTCGGATATTGTCCGAGAGTGTATTGCGAAAATCAAACAATGCTACCTATCGGTGAGTACCATCTAATATGTTAAATTTCAGTTAAAAAAGATAGATAGTTTTAAACATTGGTCTTGACTTAGTGTTTTGTTAAGTTACGTTACACGGATTTGTTTTGCCATAAACGGGGTTTCTTGCGCAAATAGCTAGTCTGCTGTGACAGTAAATTGACTAGAACTACTTTAGTACGAAGTCAGGGTTCGTACAAACCTGGAAAAATCAGGGAAATAAACAGTTGACAAAAACCTCAGGATGTTCGTGAATATTCCCTCCATAGGATTAACATTACACTATACTTTGGTGGCTCAAAACTCTGGTTATATTAGAGATACGGGGATGTCCTTTGAGTATGTTATAGTCCAATTTATCCCCCATCCAACCATACTAAAAACATACGGCTACGACAAACAGGGGCCGAGTAATTAAGCAAAATGTCCATAAACATACCCTCCATAGGATTAACATTACACTGTACTTTGGAGGCGCATAACTCTGGTTCTACTAGAGATACGGGGATGTCCTTTGAGTATGTGATAGTCCAATTTACCCCACCCCCACCTCCTTCGTTAATATTTGCTCCATAGGATACTCCATATTCGGGAAAAACCTGGAAAATTCAGGGAAGTATATGGGAAAAACCTGGAAATCTCAGGGAAATTTGTTTTCCAAAAGATGTATGAACCCTGGAAGTTATATCTTTGAAAATTTGGAGCTAGCTTATTGTAGAGTCCCAAGACATTTTCCACCCTATTGATAAAGCTTGAAGATTTTCATGGTATTATCTGAATAATTGCAGGTCTCTCAGACATTCCTGGTGAAGCTATGGTGAAACTGTACTGTCCAAAGTGCATGGACGTTTACAGTCCAAAATCATCTAGACACCACCACACTGACGGAGCATACTTTGGCACGGGTTTCCCCCATATGTTGTTCATGGTTCATCCTGAATACAGACCCAAGAGGCCAACTAATCAATTCGTACCCAGATTGTACGGATTCAAGATTCATCCTTTGGCTTATCAATTGCAGCAACAAGCTGCCGCAAATTTTAAAGCTCCTGTCAGGGCTATGAGCTACAATAATGGAAAGCGTTAAGTTTAAATTGTAAAATCATTAATTATTAAAATGTGTTTTGTGACATCTCCATTTTATATTTCTTGTTTATCATAACAATTTCTTCATATGAATTCAATGATGTATTTAACAGTTGCAAATAAATCATTCATTATAATTTCGGGTTGCTTGACCCCAAGCAACCACCACCATTAATATATTACGAGCAATTTCCTCATAAATATTGCTTTACTACATTTATATATAGGCCTAGTCTAAACGTAGATTTAAATTGAGCTAAAAACAATGGAAAATGATGCTTAGTTTAAATTCTTCCATTGCTGTTACGTCGGTTCGGATTGGATCTATAATTGAAGAACATAAAAATGGCGTTGTTTCTTGGCCTATTTGAGGTCTTAACGGTTCAGAGTGAGCTTAATAGAACCATTAGGGATATACAGTGAGGAGTAGACCATTAAACCTTTACCAATGGATAAGGCGAAGTTAACACTCTTTATTTGTGGTTTTTTGACTTTTTCTTATTAGCTTATTGATTTCCGTTTAAGAAGTATAATCACCGGTTGAAAATGTCGTCTGCTTTACCGTGTATTGTCTTCGGGGGCTGGGAGTGATATTTAGACAACTACCTGTCAACTAGAGCTCGGCGTTATTTATCCATTATCCACGTTATTTTATCTTTATCCATGCTGGAAAATTATCCAAAGAACTTAGAAGTTAAATCGTGTTATATCCACAACTTTGTTTATAAATAATCGGTTATCCACCAATTTGTGGATAATGGATAGAAAATGCCGAGCTCTACTGTCAACCAGGAAACAGAGTGCCGGAAGTAGTTCCAAAAAATTTAAATAAAACTGAGTTCTACAACTGTTTAATCTTCTAATATAATATATACTCTATGATGGAACCATGAGTCATGGCCGCGGCTATAGATCTGAAGCTTCCATTCGTTGTTGCATGCTCTTTTTCCGCGGCTGGAGATGATTTGTCTTTAGTATGGAGAAACGTTAACAATAGTGCTGGATACCTAAGAATATTGTTTAGGTGCAACGAGAGGGTAGTGTTTACAGGCCAATCGAGCTGTTTATGGAACTCTTAATAATGCTCGAATAATTCATTATTTAAAATTTTAACGCTTGTAATTGCTTATCAATAAATATCGATAGTTGCATATTCAGAAAATTAAGTGGGTAGATAGCCATCGTCTCGACGCGGAGAGGTTTAATTTTGGTTTCCCCAACTTGTTTCTTAAATAATGAAAAAATTATAATAGATATTAATTCTTTTAATTGTCACTTATTTAAAATAATTCTAGTTAAATCGATTTAAGAAACATTATTTCTAAAATTATTTGAAACAGCTATTATCAAAAGTATATAGAAATAATTTTGTTATTATTGACATTTTACTTCTGGAGCATGCCTTTTGGAAATTAAGAGTGCATTGTGTTGTTAGAAGACAAAGATTGGTGTCCATTTCTGTGAACTGCGAATGCGGTTCGCAAATGGCGAACACATTTGCTCCAATTTGCAAACTGTGAACGCTATCCACTAGGGTGTAATAACAGACAGACAGACAGAACGTCGGGAACAGAACCTCTCCGTGACATACGTCACTCGGAGATGTAAAAATTATACGTTAGACTCGTAACGAACCGTGCATAACATTAAACGTAGGTGATTGATTTAAAGGTGATTTAGATTATGTTGGCATCTTTGGCCAAATCGTAGAACATTGATTGTTCATTCCTCAAGAGAGCACGTGGGGAGTCGAATTCCACAATCCGGCCCTGATCGAGAACCATCACCCTATGAAGAGTTAAATGACGACAAGTTAGCCAATCATTTTAAGCTGGTATAACAGGTAGGTAAACTAACTTGTCGTAGTCTAAGATGGTGTTTATTCTATGCGCGATGGTGATGATGGTAGACTTGGCAAATTCCATCTTGATGGTCTCTTGAATGAGATCGTCGGTGTCCATGTCGACCGAAGCCGTCGCTTCGTCCAAGATCAGGATCTTGGTGTTCCTTAATAAAGCACGAGCCAAGCAGACCAACTGACGCTGCCCGACGCTCAGGTTGTTACCTCCTTCGGCCACGGGGTGATCCAGTCCCTGTTCGAGTGAAGCCACGAAGGGCTTCAGGTGCGAGTGCTCAAGGGCGGCCCACAGTTGCTGGTCATGTTTTATGCCGAAGGGATCCAGATTGAGTCTGAGAGTGCCCGAGAAGAGGACGGGTTCTTGGGGAATGATGGTCAACCGCGAACGCAAATCGGACAAGCCCAATCCCTCCACTTCGACTCCGTCTATGACGATCTGACCGCGTGCTCCCTCGATCAGTCGAAAGAGCGCAAGCGTCAGTGACGACTTTCCCGCTCCTGTCCGCCCTACCACGCCCACCTTCTCTCCAGCTTCGATCCTGACATCAATATCCTTCAAGACCAAACCCAATCCTTCTCGGTATCTGGTACTGTAGTCCTGGAATATGATTTGTCCTCGTTGAGGCCACTCAGCTTGTGGTTGAGATTCTGGTATCTCCCACTCTGCCTCTGACTCCAAACGACAGTATTCGTCGACTCTTTCTATGGAGACGATATTTGATTCCAAACTCGTATAAGCAGCGATAAAAATTTTCAGATATTGCAGAAGCTGTTATTTCAAAATAGAAATTTTATTTATATATTTGTAGAAAATAAATAATTGTTCCACGTGACAGAAAAGCCTTCGCCTTGTTTTTCAAAATACAGGGGAAATTATTATTAGTCTGTTAAAGAATATCTTTCATAGATAAGACCTCATAACCACTTTAATTTAAAGATAATGGTATATCTCCAAAAGTATATAAATTAAAACAAAAGGTCTCGATCAAATAGCGGTAGATCATACCCGTTTCCACAATTTCCTACACCCTTTCCAGGAGGTGTTACACGTCCTCTCCGTCACTCGTTGAGGTAAACAAGCTTGTCATTGCATGTCATAAAATGAAAACTAAACGTTTTTTCGAAAACGTGCCAAAATGACAGCGTCAGCCACACTAGCTTTATATACTTCACAAAAAAAATAACAAGAATGCGGTGGTAGGTCTAAAATTACATCTTCGCTAAACCTGATTACAGTGATATTTTGCTTCTCTTCGCTATATCAATCTCCTAATCAAAACCCTGCGTATAATTTCATCTTGAGAAACTCTTTGTTGATTCAGAAACTATTGGTCCTTTTTGTATCGTCCTACTTTAATGACGTTTCACGATCACGCTAGTTTCAAGAGTTAAACGAAAAACTAGCTTGTGGTAAAGCTTTAGATTTACTCGCTTACCCGATCGGCATTAGCCAATATCAATCCCACAAAATCAGCTGACAGAGTCCCTTTGCTCGAAATTATGAAAATTGCGGTGCAAAACATCAAGCAATTGCCCAAGAGATTGTAGCGGACTGTCAGCCATCTAGTAATAAATTTTAGAAATGAGTAGCGACTTAGAATGTCCGCTTTGCTTTGCATCCATAGCACGGTTTCAACCCAAAGATAAAAATGTGTTGTAGATGCCGAAAGGCTGTCGGTCCAAAACGTAAAAGACTCAATTACAAAATTACCTTTGAGCCATGTTCATCATGTAATTGGCGGCAGTGCACTCGTCGATCAGTTTGAGGAAGTGTCCTTCAAATTTCTCTCCAGCGTCACATGCCCTGATGACAGTGCTGCCAGCCACTGAACTTCCCACGTGCGAGAACAAGAAGGAATTTCTCAAGCTTGTTATGCGCTTGAATTGACGATTGCTCGACACCAAAAAACGCTGCAAAAGATATAGGAAAATCTTACAGTTCTGAAGCCAAAGCCTAAATATCCGTTCTTATTAAAGCGATGTGCAATCCGTTATATAGTAATTATAATCTAAGCTAATGTCTATGAAGGGAGTTCCACGCTATATTTGATATAGGCGCCACCCTACATTGCGCATTGTACATCGCTTTAAGGGCTTTTCAATGCTTAATAAAACTTTGAACTACAACCAATTCCCAGATTATTAAAGATCAAAAAGTATCTATCTCACATTCGATACGAATTCCGTGTTTAACCACGACAATTAAGTGAATTAACAACTGTGTGTGATATTGAATAATTACTTATGACAGAAGACTGAAATCGAATTCCTACCTGAAGTAAAAGGTATCCAATGACAACAACAATGCAGGGGATTATGAATAATGGTAAATATATTGCAATTCCTAACGGGTAAACAACTAAAAATATTAATCCCCGATTTGACAATCTTAACATCAAAGGTAATTGCTGGTCGAGGGTGTCGATATCTTGGGAGAAGCGATTGAGTATCCTTCCAACCGGGGTCGTGTCGAAAAAGGACATTGGGGAGCGAGATACGCTGTCGAGCATTTTCCCATGTAGACAGTTTGCCGCTCGAAGACAGCGAAAGACGTTGATGATTACGTACAGAAATGCCGTAACAGCTTGGCTTAGACCAAGAACGAATGAGACTGCTATACGGGTTGCCTTTAAGTCTGCGTTCGCTATAAAACCTTCTTTGGAGTCCGCGCACCACAGAGACAGCCATAAAACTAACGCGAAATTTATGACGACAGCACTGGTGATAGTTACTGCGAAGATCGCATACCATGTTATACCATAGGCTTTAAAATATTGTTTGTATTGTGATACGGGTATCTGCAAATGCGCAATAATATTATCACATGGAAAAATTTGTGTGTAGAGTTTTAGTTCTGAACAAGTTGGGAAAGCCAAAACATTACCTCTCCGAGTCGAGGAGAGAACTACCTACAAATTTATATCAATTATTTCTCTTTATTAATAAGCAATTTCAGTAATTTCAATAATATTCAGAGAATACAGAATTCAACCAATAAGGATATGTCTGGTACAGAAGGCAATCTGCCATAGGAAAAAACCAGGAAATGAAGAGTATAAATTTTGGCAAGACATTCTATAATGTATTGGTAAAGGCTCAAGTGTTTACTCCTCTACTGTATACTCTCTATGTTCAAAGCTACATACACATAACGAGGTGCACCAGTGTTACAACGAAAGTACACACAGACACACAGAAACACAGAAAGACGACTCTATTACTCTTTCTGTATTAATTTTGAGTCGAGAAACCAGATTATCTTAACTATTAAGAAAAATATAACTAATATAATATATTTTCTTCGTTAATTATTCAACTTATTGGGTGTTACATCGTTTTCAAAAAGAACAATGAAACATTTTTGAGAGACTTGACTAATATTGACCTTTAACATGAAGCGTGTGCTTTACACTAATCGATAGTATAAAAATGTTTCGAAGCTAAGGATAAGAACAGTGAGATTACGTGAACCTTTGGTGATGGTGAAAGCCCTGCCATTGGAAGGCTAGAGAAGTTAATTTTTTTTTGAATTTCTATCAACTGCGAACACGTTTGCTCCGATTTACCAAATGCAAACACTGTAATAGATTGACACATACACAGACACGTCCAGTGTTATACCTCTACGTAACGTCATAGTCACTCGGAAAGGTAAAAAGCCAGGAAAAGTTAAAATTTTCCTCGAATATTAAAGAGTACATACATTTCCTTCTTTGAGCGTCTCTATTGTCATGAGTTTTGCCTCATCTTCATCAGAGACTTTCCCTTGGGATGCAAGATGAGATCTCTCAGATTTGATATTTATCGTACTGAAAGAATTACGTTACCAAAAATCATAAGCGTACATGGTTAACTTCTATGACTTGAAGCTTTTTCGCTTTTCTACTACGTAGAAAGTGTTGATATAGATCCAAATGTACTCACGACGGTTTTTCTTTATTCTCGTCGTTCATGTCACTCATGTGTTGCGCGAAATAATCTCTGGCCATTCCCTGACGACTCATGATTTCGTCATAGGTTCCCCTCTCGATGATTCGTCCGTTTTTCATGAAGAAGATCTCGTCCACTTCTCGGATGAAGCTCAAGTTGTGCGTCACCAAAACTCTCGTCTGTAACGACATGTTAACCACTCATTTAGATTAATGGCCGCTAGACGCTTTCATAAAAATATAAGAGTAGCGTTTTTTTTTTTTACTTTCTTTCGAAGAAATCCCTTTGGTCCGATGACTTCGTTGAAGAGATGTTTGGCCACGTGCGAGTCAACCGCCCCTAACGGGTCATCAAAGAGATAAACATCGTCATCGCGATAAATTGCTCTAGCCACGTTGACCCTTTGCTTCTGACCACCACTCAAGTTGATGCCCTGTCATGTAAAATTAGTAAAAGAACGCATTGCGAACGAAAGCGTTCTATCTATGGAACTATGATTGAAACAGCGCTACGACAGGGTTTTCCAGTACAGCGCGTTATATATTTCAGACTATTTCGACAGCTTCCCGAGAAACAGACCTTATATGGAGGGCGTTAATGGGAATGTGTTCGATAATTTTGCTCATAATTCAATAGTTTTCTCGTAACATTTCTGGTTCTAATAATTAGTGGTCGGCATTTGGATAGGATAATATCTGTTTGTTTTATCTTTATCCATAATTTGAAATTATCCACGGGAAGTCTATGATTAATGCAATGCAATCACGAATAATTATCTGATTATTATCCATGGATAACTGATTAACCAAAATTCTGTGGATTATCTTGTCCAAACGCCGACCACTACTAATAATACATACTCTTTCACCGATCTCCGTTTCGTCGTCAGCGGGTAGTTGGTCAAGGTCTGTTTGTAGGGCGCATGCGTATATGACGTTGTTGTATCTTTCTCGGTCCATGTCGTCGACGAAGAGTATATTCTTTCTGAGTGAGGCGTTCTGAATCCAGGGTTGTTGAGTGACGTATCCCACTCTCCCGGCCACTTTCACCTCCCCTTCCACCTTCTGCATCTCGGAAATCAGAGCGGACAAGAGCGAAGACTTGCCACAACCTACCGGACCAACCACGGCCACCAAAGAACCGCGGTACACTTTCAAATTGATGTCCCGAAGAGACGCCGCTGCCGGTTCTTCCAGGTTCCAATAAAGCGTTCCCTTCTGAATCTCAATTGCTGAAATTTTTACAGAAATTAATAGATGTTTAAACTGGTCAACACTCACCAATTGTGAATTCAAAAATATCTAGAAACAACCTAAAAGCGACTACAGTATTTCCTCTTTAAGAACAATATGTTGATTGGCTTATTTTACAAAAAAGATTTTTGGAGGAGGTATAGTTAATTCTTTGCGGGGTTTCCTTCTAAAATTTATTATTGTGCTAAGCCAGAATTCAATTTGAGCCGTGCTTCAGAGCTTCTATGGGAAGAAACTTGATTATTGTAGGAGGATATTTTCAGTTTATACCAATGCCACGGATTGGTGGAATGAGTTCTGAAGAAGTTCCTTCAATTATCTCTTTCTCCGCGCTCAAGTTTGGCCCTGTACTTTTTAACCACATTTAATTCTGAGCTTAAATTCACCTCCGTGTTTGGGAATTACTGCCGGAAATAATAAGCGACCTATCTTGTTATTTCAAGTCCGTAATTAATTGACATACCATATGGGGCGTCGCTAGCCATCTGCTCCACGTAATTCTTGGTTTCGCCACGACTCAACAAGTTTGCAATTCTCCTTACCGAGACGTGTGTCTGTAAAGAATTACTTAGTGGATTAGCGTCACTTGTAGATGTTTTAACTAAAGAAAAGGTCAGCATAATCCTGTGCGATTCATTTTCTAATACCAATACGTCTTATTTGGGCAAATGTATTATATAAATGCCTAAGTATTTTAAAACATTAATTTAATTGCCGTTATCAAAAAAAAAAAAAAAAAATTAGAAAAGAGTATAATAATTTTGGCTTCGCCTCGTTTGAGTAGTTTTTCAACCCCGGATAGCCTCCTCGCAGCTTTTAGAGAAAGAAAAATAGTTCCCGCATCACAGACAACGGGCTTAGAGGCGGCGGACGAGGTGCGGTCCCCTCTCCCAGAATCTCTTGAGCAACCCTATTTTCCAAAAACACAATATCTAGCCTCTAGCCTCCTGATTTAACCGTCGCTCAACAGTTTATATATTTAGTAGAAGAATGAAATTCTAGATTTATCTTTCGACCCTCCCTGACACCGTTCTTACCGAAACTAAGGTATTTACTAAATCCGGAAACGTAAGCATTGACGTCGCTAATAATCGTGACAACTGAAAGGAGACGAAAGCTTTCCTCGAGGTCAGAACGTTATCGTCGTCAATTAATACGTACATGGCGAAACACGGTGAAGTAATCTGAATTTTAGAAACAATATATGTAGGATCAGATTTTAAAATCAATATGGACGTAAAAAGGAGCGTGCAAGCCCTGAAGTTAATAGTTAGGTGACAACAAACAGTAAAATCAACATCAACCCATGACGAAAGTGTAGAGATATCAGGGACATAGATGTCCCTGAAATCTCTACATTTTTCACTTTCTACAAACTTTCTCACTCGACTCAAAAAGGCAGATCTGCGTCTTTGAGTCGAGTGAGAAAGTTTGAGAAGAAATTAATAGGCGTACGGAGGTGAAATGTATATACAAAATCTATGTGCCCCTATGATCGATAAAAAATTCACTTCATTTAATTTTTTTATGATCGTACCAAAACCGGTATGAGAGCAGTTATAAACATATTTATTCCTTGGAAGAAGCCTTGTTTCTTCATGAGTGCAGTTTCTTTCTTCCTGATTTCAAGAACGATTCTTTGGAACGATCTCTCCCAGGCGTACAACTTCAAGACGCGGATTCCGTTCAAGATTTCGCTCATCATTTTCATTCTGTTGTCCTTCAGCTTCATCAGCTCAATCTAATAAACCAGATTATTAAAAAAAAATCATTCAATCAGGCATACAACGGGAGAAAGGGAAAACTTGGTTATCGCTAATCACGTGGCAAGAGGGCATCAGATTTCCCAGACTCGCAATGAAGCCTAGTGGCGTTTTAATACGATAACATTTACCTGCAATTCTTTGTACTTCTTGGTACTGAGATAGTTTAGTGGAAGAAGAACGGCAATAGGTACCATGCCAGCAAAGGCTGAATAGCCCAGTTCTCGATACATGAAGGCGAAGCACAGTACTAATTGTACCGGGACCGACCACAAGAGGCCCAGTTGAGGTGACAGAATTTGGAATCTGTTCGTGTCGACGTACATCGTGTTCAGTATTTCGCCCATTGTCAGGTCACGTCGATCGCTGCTTGTCAAGCGAAATGTCTGCGTCGACGAATCTCATTAGTGAAGTAGCGTCCCACTATCACGAAAACAATAACTTACTTTTTTGTAGAGAACGTGCATGGTGGCGGATTTGAGTCTCAGTCCTAGTTTGGTGTGAAAAATGGCGCTGCCTTCTTGCAACAAAGATTGTACAAGACCGGCTAAACCATAAAGGCAAGCGTAGAAAATCCCCTTCCACAAAGGATCTTCGCTCGTAGAATAATCAATAATGGAACTGAAAACATAAGTTTTTAAATTGGTTAACTCGGTTCCAAAATTTACTTAATTGACTGTCAACCCCTTAAAATCTCAACCTCTTTCTAAATCAGTTTTAAAGAAAATTCAGTAGAACGAAAACATTCAGACAGCTGACCCACAGAAAGTGCCGTTGCCCCTGTGATTGAACCTTTCTCTACGCTTCAATATGAGCAAAGAACCAACTGACAGCAACAATGTAACTTAAATTCACGCTTTAAGTGATACCCATGTACGTAATCTTGTATATTGATTTGCTATAAATATTTCAACACGGCCGGTAGACTCTTGTAGATATGACTTTACACCTACCCGTAATGACGAAAAAAATCAAACCTTTCCGCTAAATTGCCCAAAGAAAAAGCATGG
This sequence comes from Phalangium opilio, assembly GCF_054372755.1. Classification (NCBI taxonomy): domain Eukaryota; kingdom Metazoa; phylum Arthropoda; class Arachnida; order Opiliones; family Phalangiidae; genus Phalangium; species Phalangium opilio. The sequence goes on from NW_028324166.1 coordinate 5,908,377, forward strand.
GGTTTTTCGTGATGGTTCTTTTCCAATAACTTAAAAACTACAGCGAAGTCACGTTTTGGAATACTTTTATATTAACAAGCAGCTATTCGAGATGTGCCTTTTCCAAGTTTTATCAAAAACAAGTCTAAGTATGTTATTTTAATTAATTTGTAAAGCATGGCAAAAACATTGTTCGCTGTACCAAGTCGGTTTAAAAACGTAACCACGTTCAAAACTATTATCTCCAATTTTCGTGCTGGTTGAAAATAATTTTGCGTGCTAACAAGTGAAGTTGGCAAGTTGCTATTTTATAAGGGAAATACTTTTAATTTAAGTTTCGTGAAATACCAATAATTTTTCGTACAGTGATGCTGTTATGATCAACATAAAAATATTTGAAAGTAGAGTGTCACACTATGATGCTAATGTTTTGACGTTGTAAATTTATAAATTAATAACAGATAACGTTTCTTGCGTTTTGTTAGGTAATGATTTTGACATTACTTTAACAACTTTCACAAATCCATTATTTTCAAAATCTATCGAAACCTATGAATCACCACTGTCCTCGAAGAGCCCATTTTTTTCTCGGAACTATATTTCAGAGCTAAAGTCATAACCAAATAATGTCAAAAGTACATAGGATAAATCATGGCACTTCTAATTATGTTGAAAAATATTTTGGTGAAAAAAAAAAATAGATAAGTAATGTTGTATAATAATGCCTTTAAAACTGAAAATTTTAATATCTGTTATATAAGCCAATATATAACAGCTTATGACGTGTGAGGTTTCATGTACGGCTGAAAAAGTGAAATTGTTTACCCTGTCAGAAGGGCGGGGCCTACAGACACTACGTCAGAGAGAAATTGTAAGACCACTCCAGCAATCAAGCAAGGCCCAACTGTCCTCAACAAGGGCCAAGTGATTGACTCTCTTTGATATTTTGTTCTGTTTCGTTGTCCCGAAAAGCTTTTCATTTCCATTTCATCGATAACTCTATTTGTCTTAACTTGGGGCTTCCAGTGTTTTTCGAAAAGGCGCGAGACAGTCAGCGCTCGCTCCGAGTCATTCAAGTCGTACACATCCGATGGCTCCAGGTTTTTCTTCCAACCTTTCCACAAGGCGCTACAATTAGTTTAAAATTTAAAAGAAAAAGAATTAAAGTGCGATGAGCTGCCCTGAAATAACTCCAAATAAGTGCAATATGAACAATTGAATCGCACTAGATTTACCTGGTAAGCCATGAATGAACCATGCGTGCACAAAACGATGCGTCATCTTCCCTTGATTCCTTAATGTTTTAAAATAATCACCATTTTAATAGAAAAATTAGGTTTAGACACTAAAACCATACAAAGCGCTAAATCGAGAACGACATGCGGGAAGAGCTACAGTGTCGAACTTATATTACATTAACAAATAATTGTATGTAGTATTACCATTTTGACTTCGACTGCGTACGTATGTTTTTCATAATGCGTAGAGGCGTCACTCATTGTGTGTAATACGAGGGTAACTACTACTAATGGGTAAATTACCGACTCAATTACCAGCCCGAAATAGTCGTCTTTGTCGTTCTGAAACATTTCACGTCTTTATTATTTAACAGTAATATAATTAAGACGTAAAAAAAAATTCAATTACTTGTGAATAGTATTTCATGATGGTGGATCTCAGTGTGATAGTTTGCGTTAGTGTTAAGACAAACCAAAAGCATGTCAAGATTCCGGACAACACCGTACCACCCCCTCTGCCGTAAATTATGAGGAATAATGCCAAGATCTGCAACACGCGATTTCAATTTAAATCATCGAAATGTTAATACGGTTTTCTTCATTAGGCCTTACGTAAGTTCCAAATTGAAGAACGACCGCCAAATTGTCAACGACTTGAATATGGCTGTAGTATATTTGTTTACCAAATTTCAAGACGCTAGTTGCGGCCAGTAACAAAACCAAGAGCTGAAACACAAAACAAAACTGGAACTTTTCGTATCTGTGCCGAAAATCCTCGCTCAAAATGGACTTACACTTTTCGTAATCGAAAGATGAGAACAACGGACGCTTCGCCACACCGACTTGGCGATCAACGCGATTTCCAAAGGGAGGAACACCCATAGTATCGCACACGGCACCCAGACCAGGATGGTCTTTTGAAAACAAGGAGTGAAGTCTGGATTATCAGTGTACCATGTCAAATTAGCGTCCTGTTAAAAATAATAACAGACTTGATAATTAAACGCAAATACAACTAAGAAGAATTATGGAGATAGGAACTGATAGTCTTTTTGACTCTTGTCATGATAAAATAGCTGTAGGTAACACTAAACACACTGTTAACATATTTAATTGGCTTCGATACTAGTTCGTTATATTTATTGTTCTAAGGGAGCTGTAGCTCTCAAAGATGAAACTTCATACTGCATCTAATGTATAATGATTTTTTCTTTATTTTAACTTTTTACTTTAAGCCCAAAATCATTCATATACTCGAGAGCGCTACCGCTATATTTATATTATTATTACTGCGCTTAGTTTGGTGGACCTGAAACTTAAAAAGAAAAACATACCCAAAATGGAGATTCACAAAAATTATCCAAAATGAAGGAACTCATTTTAAGATTATTAACAGTGAAATATTTGCTAAAATAAAATAATTTGAGCAATTTATTTAACAGCCAGTCGATGCTATGTTATAGGGCCACTAACTAACCCTTTCAATGTTTTCCCATAAACTGTAACGTTCACGGCATAAAACAGTACATTAAAAGACCTTGAACAAGTCTCACTCGAAAAACACAAGTGGCTTTCAGAACGAATTCGTCTACATTGGAGCAGAATAAAAAATGCCAGACTTCACGAGATAAAATAGTTCTTTCAAAAACTGTACATTTTGTCCTTATTCCTAGGGAAGATATTGTATGATAGTCTTTGGATAGTTGATTAAAAACTGTATTTGTAGAACATAAAGAGTAAATTTTATTTTAATAATTCATCTTTGTAAAGATAGTCGAATCCTTGAATGAATAGAAGAATTCGTTTCAATTTGACGAAAGATACGATAGCTATAAATCTCAAATTTAAAGGAATAGCGACGTGATTTAAAAATTATCTCAAATCTAAAGAAAACCTTACTTTTTTGAGAGTTTAAACTCTTCTGATTCCAAAAATATGCTTGAATAATATTTAATTAAGAGGGAAAACACAGAAAAAACACTTTGAAAACTTGAAATTTGGGGGACAAAGGCAAATTTGCGGAGAATATTTTTGGCGGGTTTTTCTCCTTGATACGTCACTCACGGCATCTCGCGGGAAAGCCAAGCGCGAGCGCACGAGACTCCCGAGTCTACTAATGCCGCGCGAATCTGAATAAAATAGGCTTAACAAGGCGCAGAGACACTAACAGGCGTCACGTGAGCGATATCTAGAGAGAAAATTTCTCCTTACTACGTCATCAAACGAAACAAAATTTTAACTAAGCCTTTTCCAAACACAATACTTTGATTGCAATTTTCTAGATTGCTTCTAAACCAAATAAAAAAGTAAACATATCATAATAAACTAGATTTTTCAAGCATTTTTTTCGCATATTAAGTTTGTGGATGACGAAAATTATGTCACTAACACTTTAATCTACTCTCTCAATTTATATGTTACCATAAGTTTATGAGATAAGTTCCATAAGTGTGACGACACTACCTATATTTCGTAGTGCTAGAGACTTACAGCTCGAGCTAGTTCGAGAACGACGCGAGAATTGACTACACTCGTTTTGCAGTCCATCTTCCTATTTAGTCTGTACTGAGCCTTTGACAGCCCCTCACCAGGCGTTGCTTTACGATAATCTATGACGTTTCACCTACGTCACTTCATGACAAACTTGTGGAACATATCTTGTAAACTTATGATATTACTAATTTAAACCATATGTTGTTTGTTCAAATGCCGAAATTAACGAATTGTGGCTGTGCATAATGAACTAACAAACGCCTTTCTCAGATATAAATAAGACGTATGCTGCTATGGACAATTGTGCTTTCTATTGTGTAAACTGACCACCGGCGATTTTCATTAAGGGTTATCAAAAGCGGTATCTTTCCCTTCCGTTGTCCCCATGGCAGCATTTCGAGGCGAAAGCGAGTCGCGCCTAATCAATAAAAGGCTAAATAAACCTGGCCTAGAGAACTCTCGGTACGGTTTTATCGATTTGCTAACCTGACTGGGCGATCAAGGCCCGAATTGTACATTCGCGAGAAAGAGTCAGGGTAGCCGCGTCTGGCTTCATATTAGGTTAAAACATGGGTTTAACTTTCATAAATAGAATAGGAATATTTCTATTTGTTTCAATTTGCTACGGAACAAGTACATGGGCTATCTACGTAGTTGAAGATGATGATGTTGACTTGCATATTGCCGCAATATTTCCTATGAAGGGCACAGGCGGTTGGTTAGGCGGACAAGGATGCCTTCCAGCCGCTTTAATGGCCTTAAAAGACGTTAACAGGGATCGCAGTCTTTTACCAGGCTACCGATTGAAAATGCATTGGAATGACAGCGAGGTAAAATGAACAGTTATGTTTTTAGATTCAGTCTCGGTATGCCATCCAAGTCAAATTTATTCGTGTAAATAAATGATTTTGATTTTGCCCGGGGTTTGGCTTCAGGGCTAAATCAAAGGTCACTGTAGGGTAGGATGCAACCTTAGAAACCGTTAACTCCTCCACAGGAACTGGTTTTGTCTTGATAAACTAGGCCCTATACTAGTTCTAAGTTTCCCTTCTACTAAAGAGTTCATTATGCGAAATTTTTATAGCAGACGTCTGAAATAATTTAGTTATTATGCTTTTGTATCAATGTATGCTTGTGTATTTTGATAAAATAATATAGTGGTATCATCAAAATGCACACTGGAATTCTTTGGTGTAAAGCACATCGACTTATACTCTTCCAGATTTCTATATTTGGCACTCATACCCCACTTATAGGTTGGCGCTTTCGGTTAGCTGTGGCATAGGGGCTAGTCACCATCTCTTGACCCCTGGGTGTTATGGACGAGCAATAAAGCTTAGATTATTATGTTCTTAAACATATCACGACTGTAGTCAGAAATATTAGTAAACAATTAAAACTATTCACGTAGACTTATATGCTTTAATATTGCCTCATAATAAATATATTGTTTACATACGGTATAGTACACTTTACTCTTTATTCGTGAGATAAATTTCCGTTTTATCGATAACCTTGAACTTTTTCAAAGTCATGTCATCTGATTTTAACCTTTTAAGTGCAAAGCTCTGATATTTCAGGATTGTGCTCTTATATTTCCGTTTTTGTTACAAATTTAAAGGTGAAATTTGACTAGATCTTTAGTCATTGAATAACAACTGATGTTAATATTTCAGAGTCTGATGGATTATTTTTAGATAAGGGTTCAGATCACTTCCCTTGCCAAAATCGCGGTTCGAATTTCAAGACTTATTTAAGTACCGTAATAAGTCCCCACTAGGTACACCGGCAGTCCAAAAACGAGACTTATTTGAGTTTGGATTTCTAAATTTACAAGACTTGTAGCAGTACCCCTCGAGTCTCTTAATTGGACATTCCATTAAGTCTCTTTTTTGGACACTATAGTAAGATTCTTTCGAATCTCTATTTTGGATACTATTGTAAGTTTCCATCGGGTGTTCATATTTTGATACTAGAGTAATACTCCCTCGAGTCTCTTTTTGGACACTTTAGTAAGATTCCCTCGAGTCCCTTATTTGGACATTATAGTAAGACTCCCCGAGTCACATTTTCGGACACTATAGTAAGACTTCCAGGAGTGTCGTATTTGAATGCTAATGTAAGATTTCCTGCAGTCTTTTTTTTGGACACTAATGTAAGATTTCATAGAGTCTTTCATTTGGACACTAATGTAAGATTTCATAGAGTCTTTCATTTGGACACTATAGCGAGATTCCCTCTAGTCTCTACTTCGGACACTGTAGTAAGACTCCCTGGAGTGTCGTATTTGGATGCTTTTGTAAGATTTCCTCGCATCTCTTATTTGTATACTATTATAAGATTCCCTGGAGTCTCTTGCTTGTATACTATTGTAAGATTCCCTCGAGTCTCTTCCTTGTATACTATTATAAAATTCCCTGGAGTCTCTTGCTTGTATACTATTGCAAGATTCCCTCGATTTTCTGTTGTTTAATTGCAAATTGCAAAAAAAACAAGGAAAAAACTATGCTGGTACACTCTAAGAATATGGGGTGTGCCTTAACACCTTTAAAAGTAGTTTATATGGGTCCAAATTTAACACCGTTACAGGTGTTCATTTACACCCCTAAAAGGGTTTAATAACACTTATTTGAGCAATTGGTGTCAAAGATAAGATTAAAATGGTGAAATAGAGGTGTAGTTTAACACCTTTTTATCTCTTATATCGAACTAAAAGATAATTTTTTACTCTCATATGAGTGTTTGATTTATTCGCGAATAGCGCTATATTCATAGCAAGGTTCCACCTTGAGAGAACTTAAGAGGACAGTTCTAACATGCAGAGCTATAACCCTTTAGACAAGGGTAGTTCTCTCATGCAATGTGAAACTGCACAAAATCCAGCGTGAAACTGCATGATATGTTGGTCATTTTCACCGACTTAATAACTTCTGAAATGGCAGAAAGTTTTAAATTAGTAAAAATGCATCGGGTGTTAAATTGGTTTTGGAGGCTATAATATCCCAGCAGTAGATACAGACGAACTCGTTAAATTTAACAATCTCTTTTCACGAAGAGTTTTTCGAACACCAGAAACGCGTTTGACCGAATCTACTCTAAAATATTTTAAAAAAAATCCATTTTCTACTCTAATTTTACTCAAAATAAAGATAAGACATGTCACAAAAGCATGTGCCCCACATGTTGGCCTCTCAAGCTGGCGTCTATAGTCCATAACGGTGGAACGAATTCTACGCTACACCGTGGCCACAGGTCTCTTCAAGGCCTGAATATGTGGGTGCACAATATGCCTCTGACATTGGTGCAAGAATGTGAGCCCCCCTCTCCCCAATTGTAACAATAATAATAATAGTCGCCCTACTGTGAGGCCAGTACCTAACCTAGTCTCGTTTTTTTAGTGTCACACAATACTTTTAAGAGTATCGCGTAACACTTTCAAGAGTGCAATAGCGTTGCTAGGGCTTGAAATTTGGGGGGCTTAATCTTATTATTCGTATATTAAAGATATACAAACTTTTATGATAAAGAGTACGGAACCGAGTTATTGACTATGAGACAATTGTAGATGAAAGAATTTCGCTCGTCTTTTTTAAGTTTAGTTTTCGTTTGCTTTTAGTCCCCACTACTGTTTGATATTGAAATTCATCTCTACAAAGATGAACCTTAACGAACTTTTCATTATAATTTACATACACTTTATTGTTAAAGAATTTAAGGGGGCTACGAGCAATTTTTTGGTATAGTTTACGGATTATTTTGAGGGGGCTAACTTTTAAATTTGGGGGCGCTATAGCCCCCATAAAAGGCCTAGCGACGCCACTACGAGAGTGTCGCATAACACTTTTAAGAGTGTCGCATAACGCTTTTAAGAGTGTCACCTAACACGTTTAGCAGTGCTTTATGAATGTACAATACCGTTGGATTAAGAATTTCCTTGTTAATTTTATTTAATGGATAAAAATATATTCTTTCATGAATATCATCTTTAAAAAAAACGTTTAAAAATTAAGGTTTTCAATAATTTTTTACTGTTCGGATTGACTTTAATATTAAAACATTAATGAAAATGAAAGACCTTTTTTAAAAACCCGCAGTATACTATAATTTTACATGTTTAATTTCAAAACGGTGTTTTTATGGTGTTATTTTACACCGAATTTACACTTTAAATTGGCCCCTAAAAACTCAACGTAATAAAACTCTCTTTTGGGTGTTTTTACGGTGTTTACACCATTTTAACACTTTTTTAACACTTCCATTTCTTAGAGTGTAGAAAGAATCTCTTTCCAATCTCAAAAACTAAGCCTTATTTGGTGAGATTAAATGTGTCTTATAGGAGTCCTATAATAAGTCGCAGATTTGTGTTCTCAATGAAGTCTAGAAAGAATCGCTTACCAATCTCAAAAACTAAGCCTTATTTAGTGAGATTAAAATGTGTCTCATAGGAGTCCTACAATAAGTCGCAGATTTGTGTTCTCAATCACGTCTAGATAGAATCGCTTTCCAATCTCAAAAACTAAGCCTTATTTGGTGAGATTAAAATGTGTCTTATAGGAGTCCTATAATAAGTCGCAGATTTGTGTTCTCAATCAAGTCTAGAAAGAATCGTTTTCCAATCTCAAAAACTAAGCCTTATTTAGTGAGATTAAAGTGTGTCTCATAGGAGTCCTACAATAAGTCGCAAATTTGTGTTCTCAATCTCAAAAACTAAGCCTTATTTGGTGAGATTAAAATGTGTCTTATAGGAGTCCTATAATAAGTCGCAGATTTGTGTTCTCAATCAAGTCTAGAAAGAATCGCTTTCTAATCTCAAAAACTAAGCCATATTTGGTGAGATTAAAATGTGTCTTATAGGAGTCCTATAATAAGTCGCAGATTTGTGTTCTCAATCAAGTCTAGAAAGAATCGTTTTCCAATCTCAAAACTAAGCCTTATTTAGTGAGATTAAATTGTGTCTCATAGGAGTCCTACAATAAGTCGCAGATTTGTGTTCTCAATCAAGTCTAGAAAGAATCGCTTTCCAATCTCAAAAACTAAGCCTTATTTGGTGAGATTAAAATGTGTCTTATAGGAGTCCTACAATAAGTCGCAGATTTGTGTTCTCAATCAAGTCTAGAAAGATTCGCTTTCCAATCTCAAAAACTAAGCCTTATTTGGTGAGATTAAAATGTGTCTTATAGGAGTCCTATAATAAGTCGCAGATTTGTGTTCTCAATCAAGTCTAGAAAGAATCGCTTTCCAATCTCAAAAACTAAGCCTTATTTGGTGAGATTAAAATGTGTCTTATAGGAGTCCTACAATAAGTCGCAGATTTGTGTTCTCAATGAAGTCTAGAAAGAATCGCTTTCCAATCTCAAAAACTAAGCCTTATTTAGTGAGATTAAAATGTGTCTTATAGGAGTCCTATAATAAGTCGCAGATTTGTGTTCTCAATCAAGTCTAAAAGCAATCCTTTTACAGTCTCTAAAACTGAGCCCTTTTATGTAAGACTAAATTTAGTCTCAAAGGAGTCCAATATGAAACCATTATATTTTTTAACAATTTTTGAGACATGTTTGGTACCCAAATATCCTTGATCCTTATTTTAGACTTACTTTATACTAAAATAAGACTCTCATTTTGGTAAGGGTTATCATAATCGGTGACCACTGAAAACAATTCCTTCAATTGCTTATCTTTAAAAAAGGAAAATATGGCACGAAATTTGCATAAAATATGGGGGGAAATTGATGAAAAATATAGGAGAAAATTAATTAAAAATATAGCAGGAAATCCTTGAAAAATATAGGAGGAAATTGATGGAAACAGTATATACAGATAATAGAAATCATTGCAAAAAACTTTTCTCAACACAGCTAGGCAGATTTTGTGGGAAGAGCTACATTATCATTATGTGTGACGAATTTTTCCTCGCGAATAACTTATTTCGCTGCACGTTGCACCTAGCGTGCGCACCTGACCTCGCGTTGCCACAAAAATAATGAAATTGCGCTTCGATAGACGCCAGAATTATAGGCATGACGGAAAGTACTCAAGCCTAAGATGAAACATAAAATTCCACTTGTCTTACGAAACATTTATCATATGGATAATTTTATTAATTTTCAGTGCAATCCCGGATTGGGCGCTAGTGTGATGTACGATCTCTTGTACAAACCACCACAGAAATTGATGCTGCTCGGAGGTTGCAGTATAGTTTGTTCAACGGTCGCTGAAGCCGCAAAAATGTGGAACTTAGTCGTGGTAAGACCAATAACTTGTTGAATACTAGGCTCAGCAGTCCTAACTTGGAACAGCTCTAATTTGGAACACTTTTCTTAACATCGTCATAACTTAGTTTTGGGTTTTTCAAATGTATATTTCAGGGGCGCATTTTGAAGATTGAAAATCCCTGTATCAATTGTACAGATTAATTGACGCATGGTTTACATGCTGAATAATAAAAGTGGGGATGATGTCTTTTGTGGGGGAAAAAAATAAGCTGGGAATAGGAGGGTCCCCCCGCCCTGTTTTTATTCCATCCTTTCCTGTTTACTATTCGCAAAAAGAAAAAAAAACTGGGACAACCAATTAGAACTCGACGCGGGTAATAGGGCTAAATATATTTCTACCCGGTTAGTTTCGGGTAATTTGAAAAGTCATTTCAAATCGGGGCAAGGGGCTGACCCGTTCCAGGAAATGTTACTCGCTTAGTTTCGGGTACCCGAACATCCCTAATGGAAAGATGTTGCATATACAGGGTGTTTTTGAATAGTCTTTCTTAAAGTAAGCGCGGGTCCAGTGGATCTCCTACAAGGTGACTTTCCTTACGAACTCCAGTTTTGGCTTGGCAAAAGCAGAAGGCAAAAAAAAAAAATACCATGTGGGATTTATAAGTGCCCACTAGCTTTCGCCAAGCTAAACCCGGAGTTCAGGAGCAAAGTCACCTTGTATGGGATCCACTGTAGCCGCATTTTGCTTTAAGGGGGATGTTCTTTTGGGCGATTTCGGATCGAAAATGTTCTTTGACATTTTTTCCTAAGGGACATCGTTCAAAAGTAGTATTTCACTTTTTTAATTAAACTCAAGAGCCATCCTTGAAACATTCTATAATAACCTGAAAAAGGTGGTCCGGACGGCAAAATGTTATGCAACATTTTCGACTCGAAATCGCCCAAAGAACAAACTCCCTAATTTCTGAGACATTTCAGAAACACGCTGTATTTATAATCGGGCAAAAATTGCACTTGAAAACATTGTCTCATCAAATATTTTCATTTAAATACATAGAAACTAGAATATTTATCATTAGATATTCGGCTTCATCGACATTAAAAATTACGGATTTAGGACCTACATTAGTAAATCAGTCCCAAAAGTTACTTCTGCTATCCCCTAATGTTACCTAACCCGCAGTCCATCTACTATACGTGAATTTTTTTATAGATTTCGTATGGATCCAGTTCTCCGGCCTTATCAAACAGAAAACGATTTCCAACATTTTTTCGCACTCATCCATCAGCGACAATTCACAATCCAACACGGATAAAGTTGTTCCAGAAATTTGGCTGGTCCAGAATCGCCATCATACAAGAAGCCGAGGAAGTTTTCATTTCGGTGCGAATTAGAAATTTTCAAATATTCGCTTACATCATAAGTTTATAAGCTATGTTTCATAAAGTATGACACTACCTAAACTTCGTAATACTAGAGACTTACTGAGAGCTAGTTCGAGAACGACGCGAGGTTTGACTTCCCACGGTTTTGCAGTCCATCTTCCTATTTAGTCTGTACTAAGCCTTTGACATTTCCTCACCAGACATCACTTCATGACAAGCTCTCAGTAAACTTATGGAACACATCTTATGAACTTATCAGAGATGGGCTTTTTTGAGGTCAAACGTTTATAGAAATAGTACTCTTTGGTGGCCATCCAAACGTTACTACTTGGTACTATATTAGGTCTACTACATTGAGCCTATTCACGCGTGTTCCTTGTGCTACGGTCGTGTAGGTAATCATACGCAGAGGGGGTAGACACTATGTCGAGGGTAAAGCGGGTTTCTCCAAGTACATGGCGCGAGCAAGCTTTAATGATGTAGGCCTATACGTTTTGTTTTTATCAATGTTATTTTTAACACCATTGAATAATTTAATTTTAGACAAGCGAAGATTTGGAGCACCGTTGCAAGGAAGCGAAAATTGAAATTGTAACTCGACAAAGTTTTTTGACTGACGTGACTGATGCAGTGAAAAATCTAGTGGTAAGCATTTTGAAAATCGAATTGGTTCAGATCTTGAAAAGTGAAAGAAGGATAGATAATAGAACGCTTTCAGCGAAGGGGAGCTAGATGTGGCCTACTATTTACTTTTACCTGAAGCATCTTTCCAAATAATTTTAGAGACAAGACGCTAGGATTATTGTTGGTATGTTCTACGGTGGAGCAGCGAGAAGAGTGTTATGCGAGGTAAGATAAAAATGTTCAATAATCCTTGATGGATTCCGCAAGCCGCTTGCACACCTTATCGCATACTCTTCCCATTGGTCAATGTGAACTTTTGTGTTCAGAAAATACGCCTGAATTACGGATAAAACCATTTTACCCAATTCAAGCGACTCGTGATACCATTTAAGCACAACAGCTCCTTCTAAATGAAAATAAATTCCACAGGCTTATAGACAAAAAGTCTACGGCAAGCAATTCGTCTGGTTTCTTATTGGTTGGTACGAAGATGACTGGTACACGATGAAAGATCCGAACATCAACTGTACTGTAGAACAAATGAAAGAAGCTGTAGAAGGGCATTTTACTACAGAAGCATTGATGCTTAATCAAGATAGCAAGCAAACTATTTCGGGAATGGTAAATATTTAAAGTGTATACGTTTATAGAAGGTGAGGGGGTTCACGCATTGTAGGTTTGTGACGCTGCTAAATTACCTATATTTACGTTGAAAATAATCGACAGGAACAATACTCACTTCCTGAATAAGAAAGATTTCGCCATTACTTATCTACAGACGATCTGACCTCTCGAACTAAACTGATATCCCACTACGTCAAACAAACACCCCGGACTCGCACAAAATTTATTATCTATAGACGTTGACTGTTCAGTTTTAACTTGAGAGTTCGCTTACAATAATTTTGTTATTTCATACGATACAACAGTTTACACTTACAATCATTTTGTTATTTCATACGTTACAACAGTTTACACTTGGAATAATTTTATTTGTAGACTTCACAAGAGTTTATTCATCGTTATCAAAAAGAGCTAAATAAAATGGGCTACGTGGATCGTCGACCAGAAGGATACCAAGAAGCTCCTCTGGCTTACGACGCTATTTGGGCCATTACATTGGCTCTAAACAAAACAATTACACAGCTACGAAACGATGGAATATCATTGGAAGATTTCACTTACACAAACAGCCATATAGCCAATGAAATTTACTCGGCAATGAATTCAACTCAATTCTTAGGGGTTTCGGTAATACCACATTTCTACTTTCGTTTCATAACTTACAAAGATTTTCTTTTTTTAAGGGACACGTTGCATTTTCATCTAAAGGAGACCGAATGGCCTGGACACAGATCGAACAAATGATAGGCATGTTATATCTTTTACCCTTTCATGGAGGTTCAAACAAAGCACCCCTTAGCATTAAGCAATAGAACTGGCAACTAATTGTCATGTTTCTTGAAGTTAGGCGGTTAGATTAGCAGAGCAAAACCAAATGTTTCACAGTTTTACAGTTAAGAATGTTTTATATAAAATGACTTAGAAGCTTTTATGATCTTCCCCCATTGTGCAAAATTAATCAAAACTTACAATGTAAAAATGCCTTAAGCCATTAAGGGTACCGAGATCTTTGCGATTTCGCCCTCTCGGAATGGATTGTTTGGCAATATGTCGACCTAAAACCGGTTGGTTCTCCGGGAGTAGTGATAACTATACAGATAGAACAGTCTGCAAGATGGCCGACATGACATATATTGCCTTATTTTCAACACTATTCTTAGTGGTCATATGTTTCCAATATATTTATAAGGCTGATTTACACAGTGTCCATTATAATTGCTTTATGAAATACTGCATGCATGGAACCAGTACACTGATCTAATGTTTAATTTTGTAATTGATACAGATGGAGAATATCGCCAGTTAGGTTTTTATGACACCCAGACTGACAATCTAACTTGGATACGATCTGAACACTGGCCTGGTAAGATTATCTAGATAATAGAAGCTTTGCTACGATGTATGGATAAAAATACTTCTGAGTAAAGTTTGCAAGTTGTCTTCCCAATTGTTAAAGGAGTTTTTCTCTACAATATAACCCGGTTTCTAAAATCTTGGTTAGGTAAACTGTAATAGTTAGTATAGGGCGCTGCCAGCTAGCTCTGGCAATAGGGGCTAGCCACCACCCCTTTATGCATTGCCTAAGGGACTCACGTGTTTAGTGTGTAAAAAAACTAGATTATTATTATTATTTTATAGATGGCCGGCCACCTCAGGATCGAACCATTATAGTAGAAGTGTTACGAACTGTGTCACTTGGGCTTTTTATTAGCATGTGCTCCGTTGCTTTCATTGGAATAACATGGGCAGTTGGTCTTCTCGTATTCAATTGGTTATTTCGACACTCAAGGTATAATTTCCTTTCAAACGTTAGATCATTATAGAAAAAAAGTACTCTCCAAGGTGTTAGCATAGTTTTAGTAGTAAAAAGTTGATAAGCAGTGTACTACTACAATTAATCACTTAATAACTTGTTCCTTGCTCTAACAGGTACATCCAGTTATCTCATCCAATGTGTAATAACATCCTCCTTACTGGCATCATCCTATGTCTTCTTTGCGTCTGTTTCCTGGGCTTGGATGGACAGTTCGTCGAAGAAGCGTCATTCTCGCATATGTGTCAGGCGAGAGCATGGTTGTTAACGCTAGGTTTTACTTTGTCATACGGCGCCATGTTCTCCAAAATATGGCGAGTTCACAGATTGACGACAAAGACAAATAATGAAAATAAGGTACGAAACGAACATTATTAATTTTCTATAGCCCCTTTACTGAAAACTATATAATTATTCATGATCTTCTTATATCATTCGCAGAAAGTGGAAAGCTGGAAACTTTACGTCTTGGTTGGTGCTCTTCTTTTTTTGGACATCACTATCCTGACAACGTGGCAGGTTGTAGACCCGCTACAAAGAAAACTGGAAATATTTCCCCAAGAAGATCCCGAAGCTGGAACGGAAAGAGATATAAAAATTCAACCATTACTGGAACATTGCGAATCTGAATACAACGCGATTTGGCTTGGTACTTGACATTTTTTCTCGGAAATTATAATTTATAAATTTTATAATACTAAGATTTCAATTTCGTATTGAAGGCGTTCTCTACAGTTACAAAGGATTGTTACTTATATTTGGTATCTTCTTGGCATACGAAACTAGGAGTGTCAAAATCAAGCAACTCAATGATTCCAGACTTGTTGGAATGAGCATTTACAATGTTGTGGTACGAATTTACAATAGTTTTACCAATGTCTTCGTCAATTATTTATTTTTTTCATTAATTGTTTATTTGTTTTCTACAGGTTTTGTGTCTAATCACGGCACCGGTGACGCTAGTTATAAGTAGTCAACAAGATGCGACATTCGCCTTTGTCGCTCTTGCCATCATTTTCTGCAGTTTCCTTTCAATGGCACTTGTTTTCATACCAAAGGTACAATCAATATTTATTCATACGCCCATAAGCGAATAATAACTCACTGATGTAATGTAACCACCGATTTCTTCCGTGTTGTTTGAAAAACATCTTACACGTATAAATTCATCCGCAGACATATTACAACATATAATATCTACAAATAATCTCGAGCCATAACATAGTTCGAGTCTTCTTACTGAATTTTCCATTTCCCTCTCGCAAGTATGAAACTGTAAAAATTACATGCCGCCATATGTAAACGGGTGGAGAAATTATTGAATTATCACGTGATCGCAAGAGGCTATGATCGCGACTCTACCCATAATAAGTGGTCTTCGAAAATGCGGCTATTTCTCAATTCATTTCTATGCGTTTATAATTACCTTAATGCATATTTTTCGGGTAAAAAAATTCACAACGATTCTCTTCTCTTGTTTTTATGATTCTGAATCCGTACCTAAACCAGACGCATAAATTTAGCATTTCAAATACACGAAAGAACTTAGTGGTTGCATTGCCTTAATAGTGACAATGCATCTCGTTAAATTTCTTGGAAGTTATTACTCATTTGTGGTATGGCATATGGGGATTAAAATCCAAACACTTTCAGATAATTGAACTTGTAAGGCGGCCAAAAGAGAGAGCGGATGCTAGAAGCCTCACAGACACAATTAGCAGCAAAGAAGAGGAAGAACGACATCAGAGACTGCTCCTTGAGAATGAAGATTTCAAACGACAAATTGCGCAGGTAACGCTTACCAGAAGTATATAATATTCTCTTCGAAAGAAGTGTACCACAAAGCGGGGTAAGTGTAACGTCACTCTTCCCAACATCGGAACATTTAGAGCAAGGCTACTAAACCGAATCACATACGCGATAAATAGTTCCCTCTTCATTACTCTATTAGCGATTAAATAGTTGGCAAGACGCGCTTGTGCATTTTGTCCCACGTCAAGACGAGGTTTGTGGAATGATTGCTGGAGATTTAGTGCCAAACAACTATTGAATTCACATTACGGTGCGATGCCCATTTGTAGTTTGATGAGCGGGAAAGCAAACTTAAAGGGTGAGCCTCGGAAGAATGACGTTACATAACTAAAGCATTAAGAGGATACGGAGTGTCATCCTTCTAATATCCCCTTCTGCGCTTACTTAGAGTAGAATCGTAAACGTCATTAATCGAGATTGTGGTTCGATACATTTATAGAAAGAGGAAGAAATTCAAATTCTGACAATCAAACTCCGAGAAAAACAAAACCTGCGATCGGCGCATGTTCTTACAACTACTCAACTGGGCAGCGGTGGTGGTGAGAGAGTGCGGATTTGTTTCGAGCCTCAAATAATAGACGGACTATTACTCGCGCCTGGCCACAAAAAAGATTCAATTTCAATTGATCCCGTTTCAGACTCGGGTTTTGTAACTGGTACATCTTTCGCGAGAAGTTCAAGAGCGTCACATTCTGACTTTGAATTTTCCGAGTCTTACCTTTAAACTAAAATATAAGAGTAGGATTTTAAATATAATCTATTGTATACGTAATCCAGTCTTGTTTTAAACAAAGAACTATCCGTTTTAACATCAGAGCCAATACTTAACGTCGCGAGGTTTGAAATAAGCACGAATGACGTGTGTCAAGCAAGGTCTTCTGAAACGATTGACTGTTTAGATATCATCGCGTAGCATCACAATCCAAAACATACATGCCCATAAGCGTACGTGACAGTGACAGATACCAAAACAATTCGTTAATATTCCTTTGTGAATTTCCAAGTAACGCATACTACAAACGTTGTTCCTCACTTTGAGATGCGCACAGAAAAACGGATTTAAACTAGATTGGCGCAGCTTAAATATTTGTCATTGTAGAAATGTCAAATTTGCAGGACACTGAGTGGAGAAGGATAGCGGTTACAGTATGAGTGTCATCCTTTGGGGTTTTTTGGATGTACAAACAATTTGTACTTATTCCTTTGTGAATTTCCAAGTAACCCATACTACATTGTTCCTCACTTTGAGATGCGCACAAAAAAAACGGATTTAAACAAGTTTCGCGCAACTTAAATGTCATTGTAGAAATGCCAAATTAGCAGGACACTGGGTGGAGAAGGATAGCGGTTACAATATGAGCGTCATCTTTGGGGTTTGTTCGGATGTTGGTTTTATAGTTGGGTGGGAAAATTTAAAGAAATATGGTGTACAGATTAACACTAATATAAACATATATTAATGCTAGCAATAAAGGATTGCTATTAGCGCCGAAGCGCAACGTCTATTCTTAGCAAAGGCCAAAGCGCAAGTAAAAACAAATAGACAGATGGAATAGAATCCGTACAAGGCCAGTGCACAAGATCTATTTGCAGAGGTACAATGAACCAAAAGATAGTATTGACGTTATGCACACATTTAGTTTTGAGGGGCTCTGTAAAGTGGTGATAAAACCTTAAGAATTAAATCCGCAATGCTATAAAGTTCGTCAAAATCGATAAATTAAAAAGTACTGAAAATGAGAGCCTCGCATCACGAACAATTTATTAATTTCATCAAACGTCTGACCTCCTGGAATGGCGGACTCCTCCCTTACCAAACTGATCGTAATGTATTGCGTATTTGAAATAGACAATATTTTCAGTTTTGTTACAATGGATTTGCTGCAGTATTTATGAAATAGCGTTACGTGACATTTACGTGATATTCAGGTGTCAAAATTAGCGAAATTTACCTCCTTATGTAACTGAAAAAATCCCAATAGGAATTGGAATATTCCCCTATTTGGTAATATTTAGCTACCTAAGACCATACATACAATAATTACTTATTGCCCTAAAATGCACCCGAGATTTCGCTGAATAGGCCCACATATTCACCTGCCTTGCTAAACCATTCTTACCAAGCATCCAAAATTTCGATACTTCAACCCTTATTCACTCTCTATATTGAGCAAAAATAGAAATTTCCCTAGCTTGATTCCAGTTTAAGAATACAACATTTATTGGCCAAATGGTAGTATTAAGCCTCCACGGATTTTAAAAAGTTTATAGTCGTTTCCTATAGTAAACGAGGTGGGGAACACGATTCCGTCAAAATTTTTCACCGCAAATGATTTTTTTTTTAAAAAAAAAAAAGGTAGCACATATTACTTATGGTTGTTTTTATATTTGATATTTGGGGCGCATACACTTGTTTAGATTATGTTTGGGATATTTTAGGTTAGGTTAGGGTTTTAGGTTAGGTTCAGTTTCTATTAGATTTGTCCTTTTCCAAAATATTGCAATTTTCATAAAAACAAAAAAAAAACTTCAAAATCATTTGCGGTGAAAAATTTTGACGGCATCGTGTTCCCCACCTCGTTTACTATAGGAAACGACTATAAACTTTTAAAAATCCGTGGAGGCTTAATACTATTATTTTACCCATTTATTGAACATTCAACACTATTTTTTTCTGAAATAAGCCTTTTTAAAAAGTCCCCTGTACTAAATATGTATCCGGGGAAAATGCAGAGATTTCTGCGCGCACACCTGGTGAAACGTGATTTTTAAAATCGCCTATTACTGTATTCTAGGTATGGTTAAATTTTGGTAAGGGAGGTTGCCCTTTGAGTCCACTTATATCATGATTTGCGAATCACTCCAATGGTCTCACCACCCACTACATTGACGTTCTGGCTTCCTAAATTACATGCTTAAATTTTAAGGATTGCGTAAATCCGTATGCTAGCTAGGCATAGCTAAAACCCCTTTGATAGTAGTGAAAATATTTTTATCGACCAAGACTTGAAAATCCTGACTGGAATCTGGTGTTTTAAATTCCCAAAGTAGAATTGTATAATACTGTCGAGAACATTTGAAGGAGTTAGTTAGCCTTAACTAATTTTAACGCAGCCTTTGTTTCATATGTAATATAATGTTTTTCGTCGTTGCCTGTAACTTGTTAACATACTTGTTTAAAAATTAAATATAATTATTACTATTATTATTATTACTATGCAAGTGCAATTTTTTCTAACGATATTTTCCTATTTCAGCGCTCGATCAGTTTTTTTCTTTCCAGATGTAATTATGTAAAAATTAGAGATGGCCGATACCAGGCTTAACCCGATACCGATCGATACCGGTACAAACATGAACCGATACCGATATGGTATCGGTTCATCCCTAGAGTAGTAGGCGCGTACTAAGAAAGATTTTCGCTTATTAGTTGTTAGATAAACTGAACTCAGGTACTTTTTATATAAATGAGAACTCGTCACGATTGAAATTCATAGAAATGAGATATTATCACCATCATTACGTTACGAAAAGACCTAAAAATGTCATGTAGCGCCATATAACCCATTTTAAACGAGTATCGGTTTAGTATCGGTATCGAACCAACCGATCCGATACTATCGGGAAACCCCGAGTATCGGTGCCGATACCGATATGGTATCGGTACCGGTTCATCCCTAGTAATGATGGCTGATACCGTAAAATAACCGATGTCAATACTGAAAACTGGGACTGATACCGATTTTAACCGATTATTTAAATAAGCTAAAACTAATTGATCCATTCACCAGTTCTTTTATGTTATGCATGTTATTTTAGGCCTATTGACGCTATTCGGTCCATAGCTACTCTGGCCTCAAGTACCTGCAAGAAAATTCAGTTCTTATGTGCAAAATGTGACTCAATCGGTGATAAATCATTCAATTCTTCAGATTTGATCAATTTATTATCACATCTCTGAATATTTATTGATATATTGAGTAGTTGTCGTGTTCTTAATTATCTTTTCCATTTTTTAGTGTCATCATTCATTCTTTGCACTGTGTGTAAAATCGGTCTATTGAAATTAATACAAATAGGGTGACCACATTTAAGTGTAAAATATAGAAGAAAATTATATTTAGATAAAATTTTCAAATAATATACACATACATTTCATTCACAGTTATTATTGCATACATTTATTTTATTACTTTTAAAGTTGAATTGCTTATAGTGCTGATTATTTTATTTAGAAAGGCTTAAAAAGCCACAGAAAATAGTTGGTCAAAGGTTTAAACATTAAACCTTCTGGCGTTTCACAGGATATCGCATTTCAACGGAATCTGGTCATGGTCTTTCAAGGGATGGTAAAACAAGGCATCGGCGGGTTAGAAAAATTATTTGAAATACGTCACAGGCACCACGTGGCGCCAGGTTACAAAGGCTACACATGGAGTGGGACTGAACAATTTGTCCAGGTTTTTCGCGAGATTGCAGCGCCAATTCCCCGAAGTGGTAGGTTTTCGAAATAACTAAACGCCTTTTCTCAGTCACGTGCTTATGACGTTTTGGAAATAATTTTTACCCATCTGCCACTGCCTTCTTAACAGACCATTTCAGATTGTATAAAATGAGGCATTATGGAGATATAGGAAGGTTATTAAAATATAGGATAAAATAGGGAATACAGAGTAAGAGTGGTCACCCTGCACAAATTAGCACATTCAATCTTTCTATACTCGTGTTCAGTCGCACTTGATAAAACCAGGGGTTTATTATATAGGGAGTTACGAAGAGTCATTCCTTTATACAGTAACCGATACCGATGTTGACAATGAAAATTTTCCGAAAGTTTCCTTTTTTTTTGGTACACATGGGGTAAAAATTGTTTCCCTTCTAAAATCGACACGTGATGCGATAAGATGGAGGGGAGGGGATTTTTTTAAAGGGTATTGACAACACCATAACTGTATCCAATCAAAATCGATCACTATCCTCTAGCTATATCTATTTCATAACCAGAATGTTTTCCCTGTCTCTCTTGCTCCCTTATTGGCTATCACAAAATTGGCGCCGCCCCTTTCAGCTAGCGGAACGTTTTCGGCAGACGAACTTGCAAATAGACCTAAAAATAAAATAAACAAGCTGGCCATATATATACGCCCGTTAAGGGGCAAATTGAAAATGAAGCAAGCGCCATCTAGTTAACAGAAATACGTTTGTATTTCTGTTCACTAGATGGCGCTTGCTTCATTTTCAAAGGTGACATTTTTTCATTGGCTGAAAACATTCTGACACTAAAATTCTGCCTCTGCGCATTTCTAAGCGAACCAATAAGATCACCCCTCATTCGTGAAAGCCCGGTTTAGAAACTCGTATGGCCGTTGTAAATTTTGAATGAATTTATTTTTAGGTGTATTCCACATCACGCGCTGCTGCTACAGCCAAAAAAAAATTAATCACAAACGCCGAGTTGGGAGACCGTTCTTAAGTAGACGTTATACGCCACCAATAAACAGTTTTAAATTAACACCTCACAACTTAAGACCCCTTCTCCTCCCCTTGCTAGTTCGAGAACTACTCGAGAACTCTCTACACTCGGTTTTGCAGTCTATCTTCCTATTTAGTCTGTACTAAGCCATTGTCATTTGACGGCGCCTCACCAGGCGTCGCTTTACCCTGAATCTATGACGTTTCACCTACCTCGTTTCATGACAAGCTCCAGTTTGTAACCAGTGACAAACTTATGGAACATATCTTAAGAACTAACGGTGCTACGTAAATATTTCTTTGCAAGAGACTAATTTTCATAATCATTTTCATTATGTTTTGTCACAGTCGCAATATGAACAGGATTTCAGCGACCCTTTCCACCTTACCAGGCATTTTATAACATAGTAACATACGCTTTTAAAGTTGGTTTTCCAAGTGTGTCTGAACACGAGCGTACAAATGTAAAGAGATAGTCAATGGTTTTCTCCGTCGGCAATATTAACAGTCAGAAAATATTAAAAGTATCACAATTAATACTGTGGGCTTTAAAAATAAACATTTTGATTTGTTACAATATAATAACAGTTTCAATGATTCCTCCTATTATAATTAATTTAAATAATGGCACTTCTGAATGTATCCAAACTGTGCATAAACTGGTTAATTTCTACATACAAACACCTAGAATTTATTTATCAACAGCGTATATAAATATTAATTTTATATGACTATATTTTGTGCGCTTAATCACATTAAACTACAAACAACGCTGCCTTGTCTCTTAAGCTCGCTGGCCATTTCTTTAGCTCTTCTCTTATTACCTGAAAACGATCAAAGGTAAAGTTACAGTTTCACCAAGTCCAGAAACGTTTTTGGAAAGCAGGGCTATTGGCCCCGAAGAGAGAGAAAAACCATCTTAATATAACAATAATATGCATCTACACGATCTACTGCTTGTCTAACTAGTCTGCATCTCTACACGATCTACTGCTTGTCTAAATAAAGTCTGCATCTAACAAGTATCTACTGCTTGTCTAAATAAAGTCTGCATCTAACAAGTATCTACTGCTTATCTAACATAGTCTGCATCTAACAGTATCTTCTGCTTGTCTAACTATAGTCTAGCTGCATCTAACAGTATCTACTGCTTGTCTAACTATAGTCTGCATCTAACAGTATCTACTGCTTGTCTAACTATAGTCTGCATCTAACACTATCTAGTATCCACTGCTTATCTAACATAGTCTGCATCTAACAGTATCCACTGCTTGTCTTACTACAGTCTGCATCTAACAGTATCTACTGCTTGTCTTACTACAGTCTGCATCTAACACTATTGCTTGTCTAACTATAGTCTGCATCTAACAGCATCTACTGCTTGTCTAACTATAGTCTGCATCTAACAGCATCTACTGCTTGTCTAACTATAGTCTGCATCTAACAGCATCTACTGCTTGTCTAACTATAGTCTGCATCTAACACTATCTAGTATCCACTGCTTATCTAACATAGTCTGCATCTAACAGTATCTACTGCTTGTCTTACTACAGTCTGCATCTAACAGTATCTACTGCTTGTCTTACTACAGTCTGCATCTAACACTATTGCTATAGTCTGCATCTAACAGCATCTACTGCTTGTCTAACTATAGTTTGCATCTAACAGCATCTACCACTTATCTAACTCTAGTCTGCATCTAACAGTATCTACCACTTATCTAACTCTAGTCTGCATCTAACAGTATCTACCACTTATCTAACTATAGTCTGCATCTAACAGCTTCTACTGATTGTCTAACTATAGTCTGCATCTAACAGTATCTACTGCTTGAGAACAGCGCTTCCCACCCACTTATCACTCGTGGAATGTAATAAACTTCAAAGATTATACCTTCGAGGTAGACTTCACGAACAAAGAGACCAGCAGACAGGGGAATGCTTTAAAAAACAGAGATCCTTCATCAATACTGAACTATGTATCGGAACCATATTTCTTTTTAAAAACTTACTCGTCCCTACCAGGCCTTAAATTTACTTCAAATACTGCGAATATTGGTCGGTGATCAGAACTTTGTAAGTCTGGAACAATTGAATAATGACAACATTCTACTGAATTATTTGTCTTGCTTCTATATAATACACGATCCTGTAATGATTAAAAAACAAATACTTAATACAGAACGTGCTAATGGACAATTACGACCACATTTGCTTCAAATTCATCAGTAATGTAAGTAAATATCCAGGATAGAATAATCCATCGCCTAAACAACACCTCGAACTCCTCTATAAACTGCTCTTGATCACTCCAAAGGCTAAACTAGCGAAGCTCAGGATGTTTTTCAATGCTCCTGCGACAAGAACTTACGCAACAAACTCTGCCCACAATTAATTCATTGCCGTAGGGGTAATTACAATGGCCACGGTTTGTTTTGGGTTAGGGTTTGTTTCTAAAATATTTGAACTGAAGTTGGCGCTACATAATGACTTGAAAACAAGATGATAAAGACTGTGGGGAAAAATGACGTACAAAAATTCACATTGACAGCACTTTCAAAACGCTCTTTATATCTTCCAATCTGGAAATGGAAAACGTCATTGGACGTGGTATCCTTTTTTAAGTTAAAAACTTTGCTCCTAACAACACTGCTAACTCATGTGAAAAGCATTATACTCATAAGTGGCCATTTATTCGCATATTCGAATGGTAGATCGCGTTTAGCTTTAGGAAGTGAAGTTAAAAACGTATCCGAGAGACGAAAAAGTTCCTTACTGTGTAGGATGGAACCCTTTGTTTGACAGTATCAAAATCTGAGCTTCCGTAATCATATTTGTAAGAAGGTTCAAAGGTAATATGTGGCTCTTGAAATCCACGAAATGCAACACCTACAATAGTAAATGCAAAGAATAAACTCACCTTATTCCTGATGTGTGTGCCAAGGCTTAACGCGCGATTTTTACTAACAAATTAGGATCAAAATGCGTCGTCTGCTTCACAGTAGAAAAGTTTCAATATTTTTGACTGTGAAGCAGACAAAGCATAATTTAGTCCCAGACTCACAGATTTGTCTGACAAAAATTGAGCGTTAAGCCTTGGTACACGCATCGGGAATAAGGCGGACTCAGCTTGCAATTAAAGACATACCTTTATCCATAACTTTGCGTAACTGGTCATATTGCAGTAGACTTTGGTATCGGGCTGTCGTTTGACGAGAAGAGTCCTGTACCATTCGAATGACTGTTGACCTTTCTTGATCAAGGCGAAAGTTGAGGTCGCCACACCAGAAAACGTAATCAAACCTGGCGGTGGCATCTTTGTTAATGTATTGTGCTTTGGGAGGAATATTTTTTGGCAAGGAAATGGAATTGCATATTTTTTCATAGTCAGCCACTCTCTCCTTGGTCTTCTTTTCATGAGCTGCGCATTAACAGGAAGAAAACAAAAAATTTATTATATTTACTTCAAAACTCAAATTGGGCCATATTTCTCCGCAGTCAAAAATAGTTTTGTTGTTTTTGGAAAGAAACAGTCCTGATAGTGCCATAGTCAAATCAATGAGATAGAATATACAGGTACGTATTAAACCTAAAGTCACAACATGAGATCTCGAGATCGACGTTTCGCGATACACTTTTTGTCGAGCATGAAACTTTATCAAATACGGGTGGCGCCACCTATTAATCACTCGAAGAACATTTTTATTACCGTCTGCTGCTATAATATGCGTAACAGGCTGTCAAGATAGTTTTTTTATACGTGTTAAATAAACTACGCGAGTTAAATAATAAAAACTCTAGTCCTTTTTAATCTAATAAATAGATGAAATAAAAATCATAACGATGTTTCTGATTGCAAATATGCGAGTAAAAGTTGTAATTAGTTCCGCTAGAGGCTCACAGATGGCGCTGTTATGTTTTGATAAACGTGCTTGATAAAAACAATGTGTTTCGCGTTTAGCCGATTTGAATTGTAACTCTATCTCATTTAATCAAATATCAGGAACCTAAGGCGCCTTCTTCAGCATAAAATATTGCACGAAACAAATCCCCGAGATTGGCAATTTTCTCAAATGCAAGAAAAATTTGGTTTTAAAAACAGACATTAACGTCGCGTTTATAGCAAGTCTCGGCTATGGTTTAGTTTAAACAAATGCCACTAGATGCCCCCATAGTCGAGGGCTGGAAATTCCTGGCCCGCTAAGCTTAACAAAGGCTAGTTTTATCTCAGCACTCATGTAAGAGTTCCGATTGCTTATTGGTGTTTAGGATTAGGAACAAAAGCCGAAATTTGCTTTAAGTTTCCATTATCTAAGCAGTATTAAGACAAGTACAATCACCTGTTAAATGAGAGTTGATGAATAAAAATGACACTCCGAAAAAGACAAATGATATAGCAACGGCTCCTTTTGTTTTCACCATTGTGCCAGGACGAGTACCCAAAGAATCATCCTCTGGAACTAGATTTCAAACAATCTTACTCAAATTAACACGCATAATAGAAAGTTGCTAATAATATTTGTGCGCTCGATATGTGTAATTAATGCTCTAACAAAATAATAATTTTTATTCGTATATCACAGCACCCGCAATTGCTAGTATTCCACTGGCCCGGATGGTAATGAACAGCTTAAGCCACTACTAATAAAAATTGTACTTCGGACACGAACATGACTTGTCTTATTGTCATTGCCAAATGTTTTCCAAACAATGTGAACATCTAGTGTAGATGTTAAATGGACTGTAAGGAACGCATCGTCGGGTGGATAAAAATACGTCATAGGCACTAAGGCACATGACTGAGGAACGGCGTGGTTCAAAGAAACTTAGTACGTTTTATTCCGAAACCTACCACTTCAGGGAGTTGGCGCTGCAATCTCGTGAAAAACAAGAATTAGGTGTCAAGTTCCACTCCAAGTGGAGTCTTTGCATCTTAGCGCCCCATAGTGCCCGTGACGTATTTAAACAATTTTTACCGATGCCCTCTTTATTATTATTATTATTATTATTATTATTGTTGATGAGGCGGGGCTCACGCCCTAGCACCGATGCCAAAGGCATATTGTGCAACCTCAAAATCAGGCCTTGAATAGGCCCGTAGCCGCAGCGTAGCGAAGAATTCGCTCCACCGTAAAAGAGGAGACCCGCGAGGGCTCCACAGTGTGTGAATCAAAATGTTCTAGTCTAAGCGAGGCGAAGAAGTCGCACTCGCAAAGTACGTGAGCGGATGTTTCTTCCTTCTCCTGGCACGACCTGCAGAGGGGGTCGTCAGCAAGACCCATCAGATGGAGGTGCCTATTTAGCCGACAGTGTCCGGTCAGAAGACCGGTGGCCAGCCTAATATCCCATCTGCTGAGCGAAATTAGGTCTCTAGCACGAGACCTGCAGGGACCATTGACTAACTGTTTTGTCTGTCTCTGGCCATCCATGTCATGCCAGAGCTGGTTTTGTATGACAGTCATCCTGTCATGCAGGCTCCGTTTGACATGCCCGTAGGGGATGGGGACGGCCGGCTCCGGCCCCAAGAGCTTGGCCTCCGCGCCCCTTTTCGCAAATCTATCGGCTTGCTCATTGCCATAATAACCGCTATGCCCTGGCACCCAGTACAACAGAACCCTGTTGCAGGACGCCAGTTGCGCTAGCAGATCAAGGCAGCTACGCACCAGTTGAGAGGTAATCTGACACTGGTCCAGCGCATTCAGGGCGGCCTGACTGTCAGAATAGATCCTCACAGTCCGTCCGTTATACCCTCTTTACAGTCCCTTTAACGACATGAAACGACTTTTCAGATGCGACCAAAAAAACAGTCGCCAAGGTGTAGGCCAGAAACGAACCACTTGTACGACTTCAATTGTCTTATGTTTGTGTTCGACAGTTAATTACCAGAAATGGCAGATAGATAATCACAAACAGACGCGTTTCCGTCCGACATAAGAATTTTGGGAGTGGCTTAAACTTCTTAATATAGGAAAAATAAAACGCTGAACAATGTTATGAAGCTTATTTCCCGAATTACCGCATCTTGTATATTGATTCAATTTCAAACAAACACACTTAAATACTTCCGGAAAAAAATCAAATAGCTATTATTCGATTATTAACTACAACACCTAAAAGTGAAGAAAGTAGACGTGGAAACGTGCCATATATTTCAATAATTAATTTAAATCAAATTAAGTATCATTACCGGAACAAAACCAGATCAGATCCCTTCTGAGGAAGACAGCCAAATGTAAAACACCAAGAGAAGCAGAATGGAAGAGAACGTGAGAGGGACCGAGGCATGACTGAATACCAATCTCCCAATCCCGCCTTAGTTAGAAAAATGGAAGAAATAGAGCAAGAATTGAAGCACTATCACGCAAGGTTATTAACAAAGAACTTTTATCGACGGACCCTCACTTTGAAAAAACTAAATTTGAAATACGTAAAAGGTGCCTTATTAAATTTGTCACACTGAAATACGCTAAGTATTACGTTGTCAACTGCCTCCCGCATTACGTCACGTGGGTTTCCAAAACCACCTTTGTAAGTACCACAATTACTGCATTTATATATACAAATCCCTGTCAAACCCGCGATAGCGTAAGTATACTATAGAGTCATTTTAGTTGTGCCGTTAAGTGCCCACGTAAAACGTCACGGGCTTAGGTTTGGCAGTGGGCGGCCATGTTTGGTACCGCTTTGGTTCTATGGGCAAATAGCATGGGTGACGTCACACTAAGGCTTCTGAGATAGCTCTATTACCAGCAAGGCTGATGGGGAGAGGATGCTTAATCTGCGCTAACAGTGAAACAGCTTAGGTCCGGTGGGAAGCTAGAAAATGGGGAAGGAATACTCGGAAAAATGAAGGGCGGTCTATGCCAAACGAATCCCGTAGAACTCCCGCCATTTTTCCGAGTATTCCTCCGCCATTTTCTTGCGTCTCACCGGCCTGAGTTGTTCCACAGTTAGCGCGCTTATTTCTCTTAGATTTCGCATGTCCTCCCCCATCATCTTTTCTACCAGCTAACCTGATTAACGTAATCTGCATTGGTCAACTAAGACTGTCCGATTTATGACTTTAAATTTGCTTTCCCAACAGTCTACACATACAAGACTGAAACTGAATCGAGTGAGGGTCCCTCAGACTTTGGTAAAGGGTAAGAGCTAGGTATTAATTAAATAAAATTAGTATTTTTTAGAAAGTTAAATAAAAAACAAATGAAAGAGAATCATAAATCGACAACAGAATTACTAACTGTACTAACAGGATGCTAATAACACAATGAGGGAGCGAAGAACACATCGAAATTAGATGATGAAAACACGAGGTTTCCGACAATTTAAGCTTGAGTGCGCGACCAAGATCAAATATGCAAGGTTTTAATAAATAAATATCTAAAATCGACCAAGATTCATACTACAGGGAGAGATTTAAGTAAAAAACTGAAAGACAATGTTAATTAATTAAGAGGTCATCTGTAGTCATAAATTCTATAGGGCAAAATGTCACAGAAGATTTCCCACTGTACGTCGGTCTTGCTATTTAACTCCTCTTAATGACCCCTGGAGTGAGGCTTTTTTGCTCAGAGGACGCCAGACCGGGGACAACTACATGCCTCAAACAAGTTAGGGACACTGGTGACTTTCCCTTACACATACACCTTTGTTGTAGACAATGGTTGTGCAAGTCGAGGGTTGAAAGGCCGCAATCTATTTTTTGTTAACTTACCTATCACTTGGCCCTTCTTGAGTTCCTATTACGTACATGTCAGGAACCAGTTTAACTGATTCTGGCAGTAGAAAGTCATTCAAACTTTTAGGGGGACTCTATGAAATAAAGTTCACAATATTTATTAGTTTAGAGAAGATTCCGTATAAATTATATTAGGAACCCTCTAACACAAAAACGCAACCGTTCACCGCTTAAAACAACTTTTACAACACTTCATTAAAGTACCAACAGGAGTCAGTAAGTCAACCATTTGGGACCATTCATAACTACGTCATGCAAATTTTTTCTTTGGTAATTTTTAACTATTCTTCTAACCATCACGTCACAAGCTCGACATCCCTGCTCAGGGTAAGCCTCAAATCGAGGGCCACTCCCGCATAGTTATGCAACACTCAAATATCGTTAAGTTCCGCCAGAACTTCTCATAAACCACCCAAGGTGCAGGGTTTCGATTGTATCTGACCTACAAATTTTGAGTTCAATCTAATGCGATTTCACTCCAATGGGATAGAACCGTTGCAATCCTCGATGTCGTGGGATATGCTTTATACCCGACCTTTAAGGGTGTCCTATTCCTAAAGATATGTTATGAGCTTGTTTAATACCGACCATTTAGGGTGTTCTATTCCTAGAGACAGGTTATAAGCTTAATACTCAACCTTTTAGGGTATTCTATCTAGAGACATGTTCTAATCTGTATACCTGAGCTTTAAGGGTGCTCTATTCCTAGAGACATGTTCTATTCCTATGTTATAAGCTTAATACCCGATAACTAGTAGACGGCCTCTAAGAGCGGTCTAGTTCTTAGCATATAATTAGCAGAAGACCTCTTAAGGTGCTCTATTTCTTGATATCTTGGGAAATGATTAATAAAAGAATTCTTAAAGCAAAGCGCGGGTGTCCAGTGGATCCCCTACAAGTTTACTTTTCTCCTGAACTAGCTCCGGGTTAAGCTTGGCAAAGACTAGTGGGCGGGATTTAGAAAGGTACTTATAAATCCCGCCCACGAATGCCTCCTGCCTTAGCTAAGCCAAAACTGGAGTTCGCAAGGAAAGTCAACTTGTAGGGGGATCCACTGGACCCGCGCTTTGCTTTAAGAAATAAAATTTGAAAGCAACTAAGTTGACATCACACCGATGAACACCTCCCCCTAAACTTTGTGACACAAAATGAATGGTCCCTTCCTTGCTCAGCTAGTCTTTTTGAAGTTGGAGAGATTAAGAAAGGGTTTAGTTACTCACTTGGCCATTCATATTCCAAGTGCCAACAAATATTTTAAGCTTTTTATCAGGAAAATAGCGAATCATTTCTTCAACACCCAAAAGAGACCCCCGTGAGCTCACTCGTCCAACCAAATAGCTCCTGTTACCACAAAACAAGCAAATAACCAAAACCAACCATCAAAATCCAACATATTTCGTATGAACTACATAGTAAGGGTAGAGTTCTTATATATTACGAGAGATGGCGCTTTGGTGTCTTAAAAATAATTAGGTAATAGAGTCCCCATCTAATGGGAATTTTCTGAAAATTCTAAAAAGTTTGATATTTTTTTAATTTAAATAAATTTCTAACCAATAAATTTCTTATAGGACATGTGTCCAGTGACGCCCTCTTTAACTGGAAAAATTATGGGACATTGCCCATTTTAGTCTGCAAAAATACTGTCGCATCTTCATAGTCAAAGCACCAAACCTACGGAAACTTTATTGGTCAAAATGTCCAGTGACCCCCTTAGTTTTTAGAAAAATTATGGGACATTTTGGAAAATGTCCAGTGTCCTGTGCTAATTTCAGGCCCTGCCTCCTTTGCTTTAATGGCTTTAAGGGACTGACTACAAGGTTCAGACCCTAAAACTGCATGTACCTTGAGCGTGCTTCTCTAGTTGTGATAGGTGGTAGAATACTTCCAGGATAAGAGCTAGTCAATTCGGAAAGAGAGCCCGGTAGTGTATGGCTTTCTCCACAAGGTCGATCAAAAATACTAGAGTTGGTGCCTTCTATGATTAGCGATTGACAGGACAAATTTCTCGTCAGAGTGGCTGAAGAGGACCTTCCGCCACTAACAAGGGGTGGTAATAATGGGATTCGCTTTTTCTTCTTTTTCCGTCTGGTAGGAGAATCCCAAAATGACAAGCTCTTCTTCATTACTTCTTTATTAGATGTTGGGTCGTGCATTGCAAATGAGCCAAGACTATCATCTTTAATCAATGATTCCATGTCTTGTTCTAGCTGCAGAAAACTATTCAGGGATGCACTGGATGAGCTAATACCTATAAACGACACATTAAACAATGATTCATGTTATTCAGAACAACGGGGACTTGACAATCTTGATAAGCTTAACTTCTGGGGGTAAGGAATAGCTTGGATTTGGAATTTACTTAAGGGTTTTCCCTTACCGAAAATACCACCTCTAAAACAGGTCTTAGGTTGGGCTGAAGACGTTTTTTAGAGGTTTTTTTTCGGTAAGGGTTAGTTGTGATATAGTCGTCATCACTTTAAAGTGTTTCAAAGGGACTACTTTACCAATTATAATATTATTTCAACAGGGTTCATACAACTCTTGGAAACAAAAAATTCCCTGAGATTTCCAGGTTTTTCCCCATATACTTCCCTGAGTTTTCCAGATTTTCCCGTATATGGAGTATCGTATGGAGCAAATTTTAACAAAGGAAGAGGGGGTCAAATAGGACTATAACATACTCGAAAGACATCCCCGTATCTCTAGTATAACCAGAGTTATGAGCCTCCAAAGTTTAGTGTAATGTTAATCCCATGGAGGGGGCGTGAACAATTTGCTTAATCACTCGGCCCCTGTTTGACAAAAACCCGAGTTTTTAGTATGGTTGGATGGGGGGCAAATAGGACTATAACATACTAAAAGGACATCCCCGTATCTCTAATATAACCAGAGTTATGAGCCTCCAAAGTTTAGTGTAATGTTAATCCTCTGGAGGGTATGGTTATTAACATTTTGCTTAATTACTCGGCCCCTGTTTGACGCAAATTTCCCTGATTTCCTAGAATTTTACTAAAAATTCTAAATTTCATTGAGTTTTCCCTGAGGTTTTTGTCAAAAATTTATTTCCCTGATTTTTCCAGGTTTGTATTAACCCTGTTCAAAGGGACTAATTTGCCAATTATAATACTATTTCAAAGTATCTATTGAATATAACTCTCAAAGAGGTTTTTAGAGTGGTTTACGAAGCTGAAGACCTCTTGTAGGTTCTCTTAG